>NC_138593.1:4334622-4914167 GCF_964289735.1 Phaethon aethereus
GCCTGCGAGACATGCTTTGGGCATCCAGGCAAGTTCTGCCTCTGCTCCAGGTTCTGGTTAGCTTGCTGCCCTCCCCCTTGGTGACCTGGGCTACACTGCAACGATTTCCGTGAGAAGAGCCCGAGGCCAGCTGCAGGACTGGGGACATGGCCCCTCAGGAGTGCACCAGCATAGGAAACCTCCGGCGTCACTTTTGGCTCCTGCGCTCGTGCCGCCTCGCAAGAGGCACAGCCGTGCAAGGGGCCAAGTATCGCTTACCCCACTAGAAGGGCACAGGGCTGACCTGGACAGTCGCCATCGTTTCCAGTTCACAGCAGTATCCATACCATATGCAGTGCAACAAGTCCTCTGGTCCAAGAGAGACCAGAAACTCCCCCCACTCTGTTTTGTCCTTGCCAGAGGCACCCGCACCGGACCTTTCGGCTTTCCTAAGGGCTACCCCGGTTCCTGGTTGGAAGCAGGAAAGGCAGATGCAGTAGACAACTACTGATCTGTAGTTAACCAAGAAGATCCCTGGGCTTTCAGCTTCTTTCTCACTAAAGAGTAACCCCAGCCACCCACCCCCAGTTAATATCCAGCCCCCGATCCCCCAAGACCTCAATATCTGCAATATTGTGCTCAAAACCTAAGGCCATCACTACTTTTATGATTGCACATAGCCTCCTCCATCTCAAAAGCACAAGTATCTTCGTTAACACGCTCAAGGAGAGGGTCAAGCTTCTGCCTACTCCCCTCCCACGTTCAGGCAGCATGGGCAGAGTGACACGATGGCCTGCCAACACCGACGGTGCACGGCCAGAAGAGCTGACCCTGGACAGCTGAGCAGGCAGCAGGGATGACCGTCAGGAGCTGAGTGACAGGTCAGATGGACCACTGAGTTTTTTGGCAAGGCTCACCTCATGCAGTCACCTAAAGCAAGAAGAGGCAAAGTAAAAGGGCTGTGGGCTGGAGTGCAAGGTCATGGCACAGAACTGGGGCTTTACAAGTCACCACTGTACTCTCCAACACATGCAAAGGCTTAAGCAACCCTGGGCAGGCTCCAGGTACCCTGGGACGAGACATCACTGAAGTGACAGCACCCAGAATTGATTTGTGCTGTAGTCCAGTCACACCAAATGGCAATAAAACCGTAAGTGGCTTCAGGACAGCAAGCCCCATTTGCCCGAGATGAACGCTGGCTTTTAAAAAGATCACTAAATCCCATCAGTGCTACGTATACAAACCTCATTTATTTTAAAGGCTCCTATTAAAGTGCCATTTATTCATAGCAGTAGGCAGTTTTAAATTGCAGAATAACTTCTCGGATCAGCCAGTGATCATCTTCATTCCCGCTGGCCCAGATGGAGAAAGGGGCTGTGGCGAATGCCAGCCCCTTGGGGACAAGGGTTCTTGAACACTGTTTCGGGTGTCTGGATGAGGTCTCCCGTGCCCCGGCGCGGGAGTGCTGGTGCAGGAGTACTGCCCCATGGCTTTGCCGTGGTGTGCAGGGTCTCCGCCGGGTTGCCCAGGTCGACTTCACCTTCCAGCGACTTCTGGGGATCCAAAGCAGGTCTCGCCCCCAGCGCTGACGTGTCCCGGGGGAAGCGTGCTGGGGCCGGCGGCTCAGGCTTCGGCGGCGTCCTGGCTCAGAGTGCCGGCATCGTGTAGGAGCGGCGTTGTCTCGGAGGAGGGGGGCGGCTTGCTCTGCGTGGCGGGGCGGCGCGGGCTCTTCTCGGAGGCGGTTCTCTGAAGGGGGGAGGACAGCGGTTACAGCCACGCACTCGGCCGTGGGACTGTGCTCAGACCTTAGGCTGCGCACGTCCCACCATGCCCCCACTTGGGACACGCGCGCCCCAAACCTCTTGGACTTCCACGTGGCCAAGAACCCTCTTCTGAAGGCTTCTTAAATTGAAGATTTTTGCATCCCCTCCCCTAATAAAATGAAGTTACTTCCATTCCTGCCCACCGATACCTGTAACACCCCCCAACGCCCAGCCTGAAGAGCTGTGTCACCAAGCAGAGGAGTTACAGGACAAGGTCAGGAGGCTGCACAGCATCAGGGAAAAAAATGAAAGGGAGATGGACAGGGTCTTCTCAGAGACACACCACCTTGAAGACCCCCCGGGCCCCAGCTGCAGCAGAGACACAGCCAGCACCCATCCCTACTATAATGGGAAGTGTAACCTCTGGGGAAGGTGAAGGATGGATGCGGGTGCCTTCTGGCACCAAGAGGAAGGCTCCTGCTCCACCTAAAGGCTTACAACTACAAAATAGGTTCACCACCCTCAAAGTTGAAGAGGAGGCAGATATGTTTTCAAGCAAAGCATGTGGGTCCCCCAACCCTAAATCACACAAGACCCCCAGGAGGAAGCAGCAAGTGACAGCGGTAGGTCACTCCCTGCTGCTGGGGACAGAGGCACCCATCTGCCCACCTGAGCTGTCATCTAGAGACATTTGCTGCTTGCTGGGGACCTGCATCCAGGGTCTTGTGGAGAGACTATGAGGCTTATCCAACCCTTTGACTATTACCCACTGCTGCTTCCGTGTGGCCACAAATGATACCACCAGAGCCACCTGGAAAGTATCAAAAGTCACTACAGAGCTCAGGTGGGGGGAGACAGTCAGGGCATGACTCAAGGATCACCTCCTCCAAGCTCGAGTGGTCCATCCCAACAAGCATCCCAAGTCAGGCAAAAATGCCAGCAGGCCTATTGTGGATGAACAAGGAGCTCCTGGCCAAACTCAAACGCAAAAAGGAAGCATATAGAAGGTGGAAACAGGGGCAGGTAACCTGGCAGGGATACAGAGGCACTCTCCCAGCATGCAGGGATGAAGTCAGGAAAGCCAAAGCCCAACTGAAATTGAACCTGGCCAGGGCTGTCAAAGACAACAACAACAGCTTCTATAAGTACACAGGTGACAAAAAGAAGACTAAGGGACAGGACATGCAGACCTGTTGCTGAATGAAGCAGGGGACCCCAGAGACCAGGGGAAAGTCTGGAGCAAGGAAGATGCACCCTTGGTGGAAAAGGATGAGGTCAGAGAATACTTAAGCAACCTAGACATACATAAATCCATAGACCCTGATGGGATGTGCCCACAAGTGCTGAGTGGCTAATATTACTGCAAGGCCACTCCCCATCATCTTTGAACAATCCTGGCAGTTGGGAGAGGTGCCCAAAGACTGGAGGAAAGCAAGCATCACTCCTATCTTGAAGGAGTTCAAGAAGGAAGACCCAGGGAACTACAGGCCAGTCAGCTTCCCTTCAATCCTTGGGAAGGTGCTGGAGTAGCTAATCCTAGGAACCATTTCCAGGCACATGAAGGACAGAAAGTCATCAGAAATAGTCAGCATGGCTTCACCAAGGGGAAATCATGCCTGACCAACCTTCTATAATGAAATGACTGGCTTGGTAGATGAGGGGAGAGCAGTGGATATTGTCTACCAGGACTTCAGTAAGGCTTATCAATACAGCGTCCCATAAGATCCTTGTAGAGGAGCTATGAAATATGGGCTGGAGGAGCAGACAGTGAAGTGGATTGAAAACTGACTGAACAACCAGGCCCAGAGGATCGTGAGAAGTGGCATGAAGTGTAGGTGGAGGTCCATAACTAGCGGTGTACACCAGGGGTCAATACTGGGTCCAAACCTGTTTAACATCTTTATTAATGATCTGCAAGTTTGTTGATGACAAAACAGGGAAGAGTGGCTGATACAGCAAAGGGTCATGCTGCCCTCCAGAGGGACCTCAACAGGCCAGAGACACAGGCTGTCAGGATCATCATGAGGTTCAACAAGAGGATGTGCAAAGTCTTGCACCCGGGAAAAAACAATCCCATGCACCAGTACATGCTAAGGGTCACCCAATTCTTAAGCAGCTTGGCAGAAAAGGACCTGGGGGCCTTGGTGGACACCAAGTTGAACATGAGCAAGCACAGTGGCCATGTAGCAAAGGCAGCTAACTATATCCTGGGCTGCATGAGGAATGTTGCCAGCAGGTCGAGGGAGGTGATCCTTCCCCTGTACTCATCACTGGTGAGGCCACACATGGAGTACTGTGTCCAGCTCTGGGCTTCCCAGGACAAAAGAGATGGAGCTACTGGAAAGAGTCCAGCAAAGGGCCACTAGAATGATCAAGGGACTGGATCATCTCTTATGTGAGCAAAGGCCAAGAGAACTGTGACTGTTTAGCCTGGAGAAGAGAAGGCTCAGGGGGATCTTACCAATGTATAGAAGTATCTGAAAGGAGAGTGTAAATACAGAGCCAGGCTCTTCCTCAGTGGTGTCCAGGGGACAGAACAAGAGCCAATGGGCACAAACTTAAACACAGGAGGTTCCATCTAAACATTAGGAAACACTTTTTTTTTTTACTGCAAAAACTGTAAAAACTGGAACAGGTTGCCTAGAGAGGGTGGGGAATCTCCATCTTTGGAGATACTAAGAGACATCTGGACATGGTCTTGGGCAACCGGCTCTAGATGACCCTGCTTGAGCAGGGGGGATGGACTAGGTGACCTCCAGAGGTCCTTTCCAACCTCAACGATTCAGTGACTTTGTGATCCTGTAATACAAATCCAGATATTTTATACATCAGAAATTCCCTCTTGAAAGCCTTTGTCAAGGCTCCCTGCATGCAGGAGGGGAGTGACACCCACCAGTTGACTACCTCTGTTACACCCCATGAGTTTTTAGCCATTTAAAAAAAACCCTTTCCTCCGCCAGGGGGGAAAAGGTGGGAAAAGTGTTTCCTCACACCAGTGCTACTCTTCACCCTGATCCCTGCTGTTATTATTAGGGCTGCAGGTCAGGTACACCAGGAGAAACAGAGTATGTGCTTGCAGCCTGGTTAAGTGTGAGTATCAAGACACCTAAATTGCCCTGAATAAAGCCATGAGACAACATCATTATATCAAAGCTTGCCAAGAGGGCATGGTCTGGTAGATGTGGACAGTAAACATTTCCATTTGATTGGTTTTAAGCAGAACTTAATCAGATCAGGATGAGAGAAAAGTCTGTTACCTTGACTGGTACCCACCTACAGTCTGGCTTCCTGCAACACCATCCCCTTAACTGGAGGCAGCTTTTTGGCAGAGGTGGCCTGGTTGGCCTTATTACTGTCTGAGTTCTTTTTATTGCTACTCCAAAATAAAGAGCATTTTTCCTAGAAGACAATCAGGCTAGTTTATGGTGCACTTAGACATGAATTCCACGAGGATTCCAACTTTAGGAGGCGATTTTAATCACTGTTTAACTAGAATCTAGTTATTAATGAAGATTTCAAAATATAGGTTAAACTAAGCCCTAGTTAAGATTTTGGTCAGTGTCAAGCCAGTTTCACAATGGTCTGTTTGCCTTCTAAAAACACAGCACCACACAGGCTTTAGGTCACATTAGCAGAGGAGAGCTACGATGCGGCATTTGGGCATGTTTTATGCCTGTACAGATTTAGACTTTTTTTTCAGAACTGAAAAGGTCCAACAGATGCATCTCAAACTGGCTCCACTATACTCTAGACTAAGATTTAAGTGTTTCACAGTACATCATCTGGACTGGGTTTAGAGCACACTGCTCCCTCCAGAAGCCAGAAGCACGCAAGATACTGCGGGAAGAAGTTGGGTTCAGGGAGACCTTCACACTGGCAGACATGTGACGGTGCAGACAATGCCCCGGTTCGGTGTCCCCTCTGACATCGCCTCTGACTTCAAGAGGGAGGACTGTGCACGATTAAGCAATCATCACTAGATCAGCAACACTTCAATCAAACGAGGAACACACCTTGGCTGCAAACTGCTGTCTTCCAGTTTACAAGCTTCTACGTATTTATTAGGCAGAGACTTTCATGTGCTGTTGCACAGCTTCCGTAGCGATTTATAAGGTCATTGAGGCTTTATAACAACTTTCCAGGTAGTCAGGCACTTCCTGCAGTCGATTTTTCGTTCTAGGTACTTCATGACACTTTTGGCTGAGCACCCAAATACAGCTGGCTTATGCCTGCATTTGGGATATTTCACAAGCAGACAGTCAGTTGACTGGAGGGAATCTAAAATCCAGCTTTTGTTCCTGACCCTTTCTGGCATGGTTAAGACTCTGATACCAGGAATTAAGACCTGTACAAAGCAGGGTGACGAAATGCCAGCCCACGGCTGCGTAAGGTCTTAGAAATAGCTGCCCAGCAAATACAGACATTTTTTTAGATGCGCTGGTGCTATGCAGCGGAGTGAAGCCTGTTTGCCAGCATCCACTTGCATGTGCTGAAGCAGAGAGGTTCAGCACGCTCAAAGCCTGACCACCTCGGGAGCGCAGTGGGGGTTTAACGCTGAGCCCTCGGCCCTAGCATCGCTCCCACCCTGCAGGGAGGTGCGTGGGGGAACAAGGGGATTTGGGATCATGTGTTTAAGTCAATTAAGCACTTGTAGGCTTGGTTAAAATCCAATTACCTGATACTCTGAGAACCCTGGCACTACTTAAAGTGGGTTTGCATTAGCATTGCAGTAAGTGCAGTTACAGGAGGTCGAGCAAAGGCAGCCCCTCACGCGTGCTCTCACCATAGCCCGCTCTCATCCTAAGCATTGCCTTTTTATCCCCACAAGTAGCCTCTTCACTTCTGTAGCTTCAGAGCCAGCTGAAGCCATTTGACTGTAGTGCAAAACTCAATAAGCTTGCTTTGATATAGGTTAGGGTAGGGAGCCAGATCTCTACTTCGAGAGCTAAAGCTTTTAGAGAGCTTAGTGTTATCAGATGAATGTTTTGGAGCTCGAGCCACAGATCTCCATCAAGTGTTTTAGCTGTTTTATATTCAGTCCTCACAGCTCAGGCCTGACTCGTGCCAGCCAGGCACCCTCACTGCCCTCCCCATCGTTGGCCAACTTCTACCCAGCTGCCAGTTCCCTGCAGGCTTCAAAGGTCTTCACTTCTCAGTAAGCCCAGATCCACAAAGGCCCGGAGGGTTTGATTTCTAGAGCTATTTGGAGGAATTTGCAGGGAAACAAGTGAGTTTCCAGGGAAAAAGACAGGGTCCAGTCTGGGTTGAGAAGCAGCCACGGTATCTGTGCCCCTTCTGTAAGAACACAGCGACTGCATTTCATTTGTGAACAAGTTGCACTCAAGTAGCTCCATCCCCTCAAGAAGGCTCCGATTAGAAAACTGGTGGGGCCCTGCAGAGATGCACAGATTTGTGCAATGGCACAGACCTGCTGCTTTCTGTGGAGGCTGGTTGATGAGCTAGGCTTGCTCCTTCATTAGCTGGATGAGCTGGGAAATGCCTCCTCCTACAGGAACCCACTTCCATCATTGTTGTGCATCAAGATGGCTCGAAATGCTTTTATGTTATCTATTTGCAGATCAATTTCTAGATGGCTGAGAAAGTCCTGCTGCTGCGTGCTGGCACCTGGCACCATTAGGACATGGTTCATGGCATCAGCCAATGTTTCCTCAGGAGTGTTAGATTGTCAGCCCAATCTACATCATCTGATTAAGTCTGATTTGACTAACAGCATTTCCCATTAGACATCTGCAAGTTCTTACCTGACTCCTTGCCATGAGTACAGCTGCTGAGATAATGAGCGGGACACTCAGTCCAAGGAAGACATACTGCAGGTAGTCCAGCAGGGATGGGATCAGCACCAGGTTGGTGTAAAACTGCCTTAGGACTGAGCCTTCAATGGATCCGCTCTGCTCAAAAAAAGCCAAAGTTGTCAGTGGCATTTCCCTCTCATCCAGGCCTGAGAGACCAGCTGCACAACTCCTCTCCCACCACCTCCCAGGACAGATTAGGGAATTTACGCAAGATTCAGTCAGGCTAGAAGCTTTTACTAAATAGCTGGAGGCAGCTGGACGCGCACACAGACGGAGACTGCACGCCCTGGCCCACATTAGAATGGGGATGCTGGCAGCTCTGTTCTGGGCTCTATTTAACCCCACATCTAGGACAGAGCCAGAGGTTTACCAAGTATAGTGTAGGGTTTGTTCAGCTCAGAGGGATTAACGGCACAGCCAAGTATTGCAAAGCCTTCTGTTGGCGCTTAATTAGTCTGGCTGGCTTAAAGCTTTATTCAAAGTGGAGTTTGCCCAGCCTGGGGTGATGGGGAAGCAGTTTCCCCCCCTCCCACAGTAGAGGTTCTGCAGAATCAGGTCAAGGAAGGCAGCTCACCTCTGCAAACCACAGCAGCGGCAGGACCACTGGTTTAATCTTCCCTGTTTGACTAGGGAGGGGGACGAGGAGAAAAAAAAAGATACACACTTAGATTTCTGGTTGATCAGGCTACAACCAGTGTCAAAATTCTTCCTAAAGGGACAGGTCTGACGGACTGATAGTGGCCAGGAAACCAGCATAAGGAGGTAGCAATTCCTGCTGCTTCAGTGAGCCGCTTCCCCCTTGAGGGACCAGGTCCAACGTGGGCCTTTCATGCGAGAGTAGAGCTTACGCCGCCATTCGTGCTTAGCTGCCCGACGACAGCAGTAAGTGCCATCCCAAATCTGGGCTCCAGAGACAGCAACTCAGTGAACTGGAATGCTAAACTTCATGCAGTTCCAAGACCCCTCAGTCACCTGCATGGTACCTGACAGCAGTGCAGCCAAGTTCACAGCGCACACCAGGCTGTCTGCTGGTGTATGCACTCGAGCCAGGCAAAGCAGCAACTGCACGCTCCCACCCTTGCGGGTATTTAACATCTGGCACCACACAGCTTTGTTACAGAGCCCTTCTGGTTGCTTTCATTGAGCTGAAAGTGTCTTTTTGGACACAGGCTTCAACTGTCCAGCCTGTAGGCAGAGTGTGTCTTGTCTCTCCATGTTGACTATAAGACCTTCTGAGCAGCAGCACAGTGCAGGGGAACCGCTCCTGTGCCTCACCAGGAGACACAGTCCATTTATCAGCTGTCCGGTCAGGTGCAGGAGCCAAGCAGACAGCCACACACCACACTGCTAAAGGTTTGAGGTCACTGGAATAGCTAACATTTCACCGCATGAGCCAGCTGGCTTCTGCAACCGTGACAACTGGTAATGTTAAAGCTACTTCATCCGTGGGGAGAGTAAACTCTGCAGTGACCTCAGCATCAGCAGCACTCCCTGCTCAAGGGAAATGAGCATTTCTAAGAGGTGACTACTTACATTATACCAGACACCTGCTTTATGTACAGATTTAGCTGGAGCTTGATGGAGCAATTCATGGGGATGCCCGTCATCTGCATAGGAAGAGATGAAGCAGTTCATCAGTACGGCCAACCTTTGTCTGGAGAGCTTTGCAGAAGAGCAGCCCTTTGCTTTCCATCATAGCTACTCTGAGTGCCACCTTCCAGACCAAGGGACTGGATCATCCAGAGATCCACTGCAGTCACCACATACAAGATCAGGAACATGGCCAGGGTTTCCATCAAAGCACAAGCATGGGTCAACTAGGCATCAGTCCCCAGGCTCTGTAAGTGACTCCCTAGGCAGATGTTTTAATAGCAGCTTCAGTGTTTTTTGAAGACTGATGAGCCTCTTCTGTTGTTCATCCTACCCACAGCAGGATGGAAATACATCAATGCAAAAGATTCATGCACTCAGCAAAGGACAAAACATTTCTCCTAACTAGGAACCAACAGCCACTGTCCAGCAACACCCTAAGACCATGGAAACACCCCACTTCGAAGCTGGTCTTCTTGACACCCATTAAGGCATTGGTTTCTCATGACACTACAGTTTTACAACACATTTTTAAGGGCAGACGGTTTTTGTTGGTTTGCCATTTGTACTCAGCACGCTGCAACTAGATAAGAATATAGTTAGTTTTACTGTTATCAGTAAACATCTGATACTGTAATAAACTTAATTAGATTTCCATAACTGTGATAAGAAAAGCAGAGAGAATCCAATGCCTAGATAAGAAGCATACCTTACCTTGCCTCAAGAGGGGGATTGGTTTCTTGGTTGAAGAAACACCACTGAACGTTTGGAAGATCTGACCACAAGTTGGAACAGGCTGCCCAGGGAAGCGGTGGAATCACCATGACTAGAGGTGTTCAAAAAACACGTAGACGTGGTACTTCGGGACATGATTTAGTGGGCATGGTGGTGTTGGGTTGATGGTTGGACTTGATGATCTTAGAGGTCTTTTCAAACCTTGATGATTCTATGCAACATAGGCCATAGGTGGAAGATCCCAAAGTCACCTCCCCATCAGCAGCTGGGACAAAAATGGCTCAGGACACCCCAGCTCATCACCACTGGAATGGTGACTTCACCCTTAGCTATAGATATGCACAAGGCATAACACTGCAACAGTCCAGTGCAGAAGCAGCCAGATAGGCAAGTTGAGAGAGTAGAAACCAGCCCAAAAGTTGTGGCGATAGCTTGAGCTACAGCATGGTCTTCAGACTCTGCCAGTCATGTCAGTACCTGTTGGCAGATTTGGGGTGTAACTGGGCTGCTGCTGCTAGATATATCTCCTGGTGTTATGGACCCGAGTCAGTGGAAAGAACTTGACTGTGCTTATCAAAACAATTATGCTTGTAATTAGTTCTGCAATTCTCTAGAAGCCAGGCTAATTATTCTATTCATTTATGGCTTTGCCATTTTTATCTGCACACGTCCTCACCAGTCTTTGCACTATGGAACCTGCTCAAATCAGTGCCACGAGAGCAGAGCAAAGCCACCATGCAGCTGGTAGCAGGCTCACCTCCTCAGCCCGGGCTGGACCCCGGAGCAAGGTGAGACTCCTCTGCAGGGTGAGGACCACCCCAGGCTCACTCACCGGGTGCACATCGAGGAAGAGTGCGTGCTGGTCCTTGTTGGGTTGGAGGCCTTCGACAGCATTCACCAGGGCTGGGTCAGCATTGTAGAAGTGAGGATGGGAAATGAACATTGGTGCATCTGGATGAGAACAAAGACACCTTCAGCTCATCCAAACCCATCTGAGACTTTTTGTTGAGGTTTTTAAGCCATGGCAGCACTTGTTCTGAACTAGCTTTTAGAATTTTCTGCTCCCAACCAGAAAGCTCCTTCCCTTTCCTCCCTGCAGTTTATTCCATTGCTCTAGGAGGGTTAAGACCCCGTGTTTAAGCCACCTTCTCCCCCATGCACCACACAATGCCATGGCAACTTGCTCTGCCCAGACACAGGTTAGGACACTAAGTCTGAATTCTCACTCCTGCATGACCTGCACTCAGCATCCAAAGTTAACATTTAATTTGGCAGTTACATGGCCTGCCTCTTCCCACCCTTGCTCCCCTGCCTGCTGCCTCCCCAGCCCGGGGGATGTAATGCTCCCATGGTATCCTTAGGCATTCCCAAAATACGAGACTGTTGTAGGGCTGTGGACCAAAGGGACTTTGGGCACAGGGATTTTTCCTCCTTGCTGAGGTGCCTGTCGGAGTACGAGAACACCGTGCACGCAGACCCTGGCAGTACCTTTGAGCACCCCGGCAACAGCAGAGCCGATTTTCACAGAATCATTAAGGTTGGAAAAGACCTTTAACATCATCAAGTCCAACCATCAACCCAACACCACCATGCCTACTAAGTTTCCAGGCAGGCAAGCTCGTATCACATCCCTACAGTTGAATACTGGTATGGCAGGGAGAGCCCGGGGAGCAAAAGACTTACTTAGCCTACAGGTACTGACGTTCTGGATGCCAGACTGCATGCAGGGGCAGAAGCCTTCATTGGGTGGATAATCCGTACCATTGGCAAAGAGAGTTTTCGGTGCCACAAAGCGATAGGTGGGCACACCCTCAAACTTCCCGGACCTCTCATACACCAGTGTCATAGATCTGGAAGGGTTTCAGTGGAGAAGGATCACTATTAGCCAACAGGGTCCCAGCCCAGAATCGGGCTCTTATCTTCGCTGGATAAGATATGGTTGCAAAGTAACTTAGACTTTGAGATCAAGATAAACACTCAGAGAAGCGCTTTGTATGGGGAATGAGTACTTAAGCCCTTTGCTTTCCATGTTTTAAGCACAGATAAAGGGTTGGTCAGAACTAGTTATGGAGAGAAACCACAGGCTTATAAGTATCTGCAGTATCCAGATGAGATTTGTTTAAAGGTATGTAGTAATCCCTAGGACTTCTCTCCAAGAGCTAATACCCTCTTTGTGCAAGCCCTGGCTCTGAGGTGCTCTGTCACAGGGGATGGACACTGGCTAAATCTCTTTTGCAGCATAACTCCAGCATATAGGCTGTCAGGGGAGTGGAAAATTTTACTACATTATGTAGCAAGATTTTTTTCTTGATACAACAGGCTAGCAGTGTTGTTCTGCATTATTGCTACCAGCTGGCCAGGACAGATGCAAGTTTCCAGGAGGGAAGTTTGCTCTCTTCACACTCGAGCAAGGCTTGCAGGGATGCAGAGACAGCCTGGGCAAGCCAAGGGGATGCTTATTCCTATAGCTGCCTTCTGACACCAGGACCACAGATGGGGGATTCAGGGCATGTTCAGCAGTTACATGCACCCCTCTCGGCCGTGCTCACCTTCCAGCAAGGAGGCAGAGGCTGCCGCAGCACATCAGCAGGATAAAGCCTTGCCTAGCTTGCGGGGACATCCAGATAGCTGCATCTCAGCATCAGCTGCACTTAATGTGCAAACAGCATAGGAGATGAGCCACACCATGCTGTTCCCTGCCCACAGCTGCCTGCCCTTGAGGGAAGCAGATATGCTCTTAGCTGATGTTTGCAGCTCCTTCATAGCCAGCTGGGCTAGCAGAAAGGCCAAGATAGAGATTTGGGGAGAACAGACAGCACTGCCTGGTGAAGAGGAAGAGCCGCTTCCTCCACAGCACTGTCTTGTGAGAACCTCTTGCACTAACAAGAAACCAAGCCTGGTTTCCTCCACTTTACGCCTCGCCTGGAAACATGCTCTGTTCACTACAAGATTTCTGTAGTTTTACAGAAACAGGTATTTGTATTTAAACTTTGATTACTGGTAAACTTCCCTGTAAGTCCTTGGCTCCAGGTCATTTTGGCATTTGCTGATGTCCCTTGTGTAGAGGGATTCCTGCACTAATACTTGGCTCAACTGACTTTGCTTGTTCCAGTGAGGAGGTCATTGTTCTCTATCCAGCATGAGCACTTGCTTGTTTTGCAGCACTATCTACAAAGCCTGAATTAACATTATCTTCCGCATGCTGGGGACAGGGCTTTGTGCCTGCCTCCTGGCCTTCCTTCCTTCCAGCCTCCGGGAGCTTCCATACAGACAGGCTCTGCAGGGCACTTTAACCCCTGTGCGATCAGCTAAGGTCAGGGTGTCTTACAGGGGACAGACATGCACAACAGCGCATGAAGCAAGCAGCAAAAAAACCCCTAATAAACAGCCTGGAAACAGTGGCACAAGCCCCCATGGTATCACTTTTACAAACATCGAGTCAGCTGAAATAGTTCCACAAATGGCTACAGCAGCATTTCCTTATGACAACTCCCACTTCGCCCTCTCGCCACATCTTATCTAGACTGATTATTTTCTACTCATTCAACATGGGCAAGTTAGACTTCTCCAGTGATCTGGAAGGTATTTGTGAATACCACAAGATGCTGCTAATTAGACAGCTACACCGTTTGCAAAGCTCAGACACTGCAACACTGAACTGCAGCTGAACTTTAACTACAGAAACTAGTCCCCAGTCCTCTGCATCCCTGCACAGGTACTCCGCATGCATAGGCTAAGCATTGCATCTCCTGCCACCTACACGGGGACACGCTGGCAGCCATGGCCTCACCTGCAGGCATCAGGGCTGTAGAACTCCAATGATGTTGGGGACATGAACGGCGGCCACATCTCCCCCGTGGTCCCATTGATCATGTTGCACTCGTTGCTCCGCCAGTAGTTCACCTGCGGGACAAATGTAGAAAGAACAGCTCAGAACAACGAGTTTGCTGGACAGTTGGCTTCCACCCCTACAAGGGACATCCACCACTCTACGCTGCTTCCGTAGGAGCTTGAGATAGCAACACTGAAGAGCTTCCAAGATCTTCTCCGTTCAAACATCTGCCAGATTAATGGAAAAACATGACAATATCCCCCTGTCCCAAGTGCTCCCGTAGTGGTTTATCTGTAGATTCAGTTGATTTTAGTTAAGAGTGGAATTGCACAAGCAAAGAATAAGCACCCCTTTAACAAGGGCATTTAAAGTAACACCTTAAACACAGGCCACAGGAACCTGGGACTTCAACCATTAGAAGCAACCAGCTCCATCAGCATTTCAAGGCAGTCCAGGTGACACTGGTGATGAGCTGAACTTAATGCTTCATGACAAGCCTCTTGCCTTATGGCTGCCTTCTGACAATTTGCTAGGGCAGAAGTTGCAGCAGTTGAAGTCCTATGGAAATTTGCCTTCAAGCTTACAACCCAGAGATACAACAGTACCGAGAGCTTTCAGTTTATCTACTTTAGATCAGGCATTGCCCCCTATTAGGGGTTTGCTGCCCGACACTCACCTTCTTTAGTCCGTTCCATGAATCCACCATGTGAACTCTACTGATGTTCTTCATGCCCGTGTTCACTGTGAACAGTCCTGAATTGGAGTTATTAAGCTGCAGAGAGAAGAAACTAATTTTTAATCCATTATACACAGCGAGATTGCACTGTGTTAATGACTTTGCATGCTTCATCAGCTCTAGCGGTGCTTCACACTGGAAGCTACTGAACTTACTTATTTCAGTTGCTGGCTACAGCTTCCAACATGTGCATTTCTGCTTGAGGGGAAGATTAAGGTAGCCTTACACAACCACCACTAGCTACACATGGCTGCTCCAGTTTGTGAGGGGGATAGCCCAGACACTCAATCCCAAGACCAATATTGCGACAATCGTTGTGTTCCCAAGCAACAGTTTACTTACCTCTATAAATAAGCCAAATTTCCCCTTGAAAGGGATCAGGCCAGGAACAAACATGTTTATTGTATCTATAAGAGGGTCTTCATATCCCCACATGATCTCCCCCACCGTCCGGTTCATGAATGCCTCCTGTTTCAGGCCAGCCAGGGCTCCACTCAGTAAAAGCTTCACAAAGTTTGGTAGGTTTTCCATCATTACAGCTGCTCCCTGAGAAAGAAAAACAAACCTCTGAGATGCGAGCCCCATCTTTACCAAAGAGGAAGCAATGCATCTCTGGTGCTCAGCAAGGTCCTTCCGCTGCACCAATCTACAGCCCTAGAGAAATACTTTGGACAAACCGAGGTTCACCATTTATCTGCAGTTTGGGAAGAAAGTGGTCGAGGGCTCACAGGCTTCATTTCCCCAGAGGATGCTCAGACAAGGTTGCAGACTCAAGCCCAGCCACTTTGCCACCCCTCTGCACACTCTGCTTTTGGAAGGGTAACAGTCCAACACAACAACCAACACCTAGAAAGCAGAAGACCACATTTTCTAAGCTTAACCACCTCATCGCTTGATTAGCCTTAAGCCCTACAAGAAAGTAAGCTTTGAGTCAGTGTTGGGCATCATCACCCTCCCCACAAGCTCAAAAGTTGGTACCAATCCAGGGAGCAAGTTCTTACCATCATCAAAATGTTTGGCACAACGATGTACTCTTCTTCACTGCCATTGGACAAGTCTGGCTCAAAGAAGAGTTTCCGGTACTCCAGGAAGGAGACTGTGTCATTGTCGTAGAACGTGATATTTGTTTTATACCTAAACTCTCTGCAAAGAGATGGGAGAGATCATGGGAACCTCCCCCCACGCAGTGCCCCTGCAACACCTGTGGAGTCACGATGGGCTGCACAGGCCTGGGCTTGTTTCTGAAGAGCAGAGGAAGGAGATTGAACCCCAGCAAGATGCCATGAGGCAGGAGGGGAGGCAGCATGCTGGGGAACAGGCGGCATCAACCTCACACCCCGACCAGGGTTAGGGTCTAGCAGGAGGACATGGCAGCCTGGGAGGGAACCGTCCCTGACGGACGGGATTCTGCAGCAGCTTGCAGACACCAAGTGTTTCTTCCCAGCTGACAAGAAGTCTGAGACAAAAGTCACTTCACCTACAGCCATTGAAAAGCCCAGCCCTATCAGGGAGACACCCAGGCCTACACCAACCCACACACCAAAACAACCTGCAAAACCTACCAAGATGTCACAAGTCCCTCCAGTGAGCCCACACTGATTTGCCCCAGAGCTCCCCGATGGCTACCAGGTTCAGGGCAGCTCAACCCTCCATGCAGCATCGTGG
Organism: Phaethon aethereus; assembly: GCF_964289735.1. Lineage (NCBI taxonomy): Eukaryota > Metazoa > Chordata > Aves > Phaethontiformes > Phaethontidae > Phaethon > Phaethon aethereus. The sequence continues at coordinate 4,350,736 of NC_138593.1, forward strand.
CTCTCCTGCTGCTCAGGGCTTCGGGCCACGCCATCTCCTGCACGCCGCCCAGCACCACTTGGCTCCATGCCACAGGGGCAGCCCAGTCTCATGGCGGCTGCAATGCTCCACAACAGCACAAGGTTGTCCCCAGTACATCGCAAGCCTGTTACGGCTCCCGAGGAAGCTGAAGCTCAACCCACCAACAAAAACAAAGTCCTTTTTTGTGGAGCCTCTGTTTTATGGCCCACATCAGGGAAAGGCACTAATCTTGCTCAGCAGAAACACAAGGACGCTAATAAGCTTTGCCCCTTTGTTTATTCTTATTTATGGTAAGTGAAGCCAACCCCAAGCCAAGTGACTGATGCAATCACAACATACAGAATCCACAAGCCCAGAGGAAACAAGGGCATATATATACTGCCAGGTTTCCCCCCCAGCACTACTCAAACAGCTTTGGATTAAACCAGTAATCTTCCCACATGAGCTTGCTTAGACTGCTGACCTGACTTTGCCTACATGTGTAGGCACTAATGTGTTGAATATCGCTATTTATGGGTAAGTCCTCATGCTCAACTCAATGATAACCATCAGTTCATGTTTCGGGTCCAGAGAAGCATCTGGGGCTTCAACCACCATCCTCAGTCATGGTAAATAGACCCAGCCCTGCTGTAGGTGAGCCTGAGCAAGTTTTAGTGCTCCATACTGGTTCTCATGACCAAAGCATTCATGACCAGACCCCAGCTTCTGGGTCTCATGTTAGATAAGATGTCTTAGGCCAATCCATGAAGTTTGATACTGAGGTGACTCCAGCTCTGGAGCTGCACAGTGAAGATTAAACAAGTCCACTCTGAAGACAAGTGTTGCCCATCACCACACCAACACCCTTCATGCCCATGTTTGGACTGTATCAGTCCAGGTCTAGCTGCCCAACAGGTCCCAGCACGGGACTGAGCCCCACAACTCAGTGAAGCACCCCAGCAGCCAGAGGTCCTACTGAGGCTTTAGCAAGATCAGAGCAATTGCAGCACAATTGGGTTGCTTTAAAATCCTATGCCACTGGACTCATGCCAAGTACACTAATGCCATTCCTCCCTGCCAGAGGAGTCATCCAGAAGCCTGGCAGGCAGCACGGTGGCTGGGCTTATATCTAGCTGGACCACAAGTGGTACCTGACCTGTAAACATAGGGTCCACGCTGGTTCAGCACTGGCTTTGCTCCCTGGAGGACCTCCTTGGGGTTCAGCACTTCAAAGAAGTGCACTGACATGTAGAAAGGAACAGGAATGTCTTTCCACATGCTGAAGGAGATGCTGCTGGGGTCGATCCTGACATTCTGCAAGGAGGAAAAAAAAAAGTTAGGAGACAGAACTTTTGGGCTCATGGCTGCAGCTGAGCACATCCACCCTTGGCTCCACATAAGGCCCAGCTGAAGGCAGCAGTTCCAGCAGGGGCTCTTTGGAGGATCCAGGCATGTTACGCAGACTGAAACCGAGACAGATCTAAACCAGGAGCTCTTATGTATGCAGAAGTATCAAGTTCATGCCACAGGATGTCTGTAGGCTTATTTATTCAGGCTCAATTTTCTAGATCCTACCCACAGGATTTCAGAGCTGTTTTGATGTGCTGGAGGCTCACTCTGCACTAGACAAGCCAGCACTGAATCATTCACAGCTCTGCGTGTTTGGCTCGCCTGGCACAAACAACCCTGTCCCAAAAGCTTCCACTTGCCTGCCAGGTTTGGCAGCTCCACGCAGCCAGAAGCAGGCAAGGGCTGCAAGAGGTGACACTCATCTGCACAACTGTTTGGGTGCCAGCAGGGAGGACCTGCTAAATTCCCAAAAAGCAGATAGAGAACTGGGATGGAGACCCAGCTGTGTCCCAACAGCACCGTGCAGGACACCTTTGCGGAAGCTCAGCAGCCATCCTGCAGTGACTCATAGCTGGTCATAAGGCAGGTCAAAGGCAATGTGCAGCCGTGCTTTCCATATCACTGTCCCATTTGCTGGGAAGTGCCTGCAGGAGCCCAAATATGACTTAAGCCCTCACCAACTCCCCAGCCCAGGAGCTGGCATCTGGGCACATCTGTCTCCACTTCCTCCCTGCCTCCCGGGGGCTGCCTTATGGACAAGAGCCTGTTCTGGCCTCAAGTTGCGCCAGGGGAGGTTTAGATTGGATATTAGGAAAAATTTCTTCACTGAGAGAGTGGTCAGGCATTGGAACAGGCTGCCCAGGGAGGTGGTGGAGTCGCCATCTCTGGAAGTGTTCAAAAAACGTGTGGATGTGGCGCTTCAGGACATGGATTAGGGAACATGGTGGCGCTGGATTAACGGTTGGACTTGATGATCTTAAAGGTCCTTTCCAACGTAGTGATTCTGTGATTCATTCTTGAGCACTTATTTTGGGTGTGTTCCACCATAATCTTTGCTTCCTCTGCAAGCACAAGCCCTTGCCATGGTTAAGTAACACACCCTGCTTATGGAAGCAGGTTTGATCCACTAATTGGTGAAAGCACATGGGCATTATCCCACAGCAGCTCAGCAGCCCCACAACAGCTCTTCTGCCCTGGAGCAGCTCGATCTGACTGCGCACGTATTTTCTGCCATGGGGGATTGAGAAGGAAAGCTGCCAAAGGCTTCCCCGCAATGCCCCATCCTTCTTTAGCCATTTCCTAGCCAGGCTGTGCCACCCGCAAGCAGCAAGGCTTTGCAAGCCCCTTCCTCAAGCCCGTATCCTCCAAGCCCTACCCCTGCGGGGACATCTCTCCAGCACAGTGTAACCCACCCAGCAAACCCTTCCCACCTCCACGTCAACACCCACCTGCTGCTGGCCAAGAGCCTCCATCCTGCCAGCCTCAAGGATTTTGTGGCAAAGCAGCAGTTAGAGCAACTCAGATTTTATTTAGCCAGCTTTGAAATCCCTACTCCTGCATGCCAAATAGAGCCTGAATCTGCTTTCATTTATTTGCTTATTCCATCTTGCACTTCCTGAACCCCTCATTGCACATGTATTTATTTATTTAGGAGGTACCCAGTCAGATAGAGCTGCATCCCTGCTCCCTTTCTAAGCCCTCTCCCATCTGGGCACAGCAGCTCTAGGTACTCCACAGATGCTGCTAAGCAAGATCTACTTAACACGGTAGCCTTCGAATTAAGCTACTCATAGGTCAAAACAAACATGGTCATATGTCGGAAATAAAAACCAGAATATTTTTCGCTTAGATGTCTTACAAAGTGTCGCTGAGATGTTTGACCCCTTCTGACCAGGCTGATCTCTGCTCCTAAGAAACTGCTCATCTCCTCCAGACAGAACCAGAGGAGCAGCAGCTCCATCAATAGTGCCCAAATCCTGCTTCTCCAGGAGGGAGGCTTCAGCCACCCTGCTCAGTAAAACCAAGAGTTGAGGTTTCCTCTTCAGATTGAGAGGAGTCAACCTGTGTGCAAGCACAATCTCTATGTCAGACCTCATCCTCCACATCCTCCCATCACCGTCCTCATCACCCTGCTAAAACAGCAAGGACAGTGCTGCCAGCCTTCCGCCAGCTTTCAGGCAGGACAGCACAAGAGTTCTCAGGTGGAGAAGACACAGTAAGTGGCAGATGGAGGAGTCTGCAGTCTCATCATGTTAAATCTCGTATCTTAGGCAGGTCCATGGCCCTCCAGGTGCTTCCAGAAAAGCAACATCCTCAGGTTTTGCAGGGCCAATGCTGCAGGCAGCCCAGCTGCCAGGACAGCAGCTGATGCAGATTCAGTTTCTGCAAATGGGGCAGGAGCTCAGCTCCCAGTTCCCTGTTTCTACCAGCTCTTGATGTCCATGAAACTCGACAAAGATTGACTTTTACTGCATAAGCCACAGGACTGTCTGGCTTTGCCCAGCCACCAGCACTTCCAGAGGATACGTTTAAGTAGAAGTTCGTTTTCCACAGAGACTTTGTGGCACACGTAACCACAGCCATTGGCCATGGGGTTGTTTATTCACCTCTTTCACCAGAAGCACATTTCCAGGTGCTGACCTGCGCAGGTGCAAGCTTGAAGAAATACCCAGGCAAGGGGCACGTCTCCTTCAGCCAGGGAGAAAAAGGTTTGGCTAAATGTGGGAATAAGCTAATTGATTCGTTACAGCAGGATAACCAGTGTTGGAACAGTGAGGACAGGAACACAGGTTCACAAGGTTGTACAGCATTTACTGAACAGACCAACAACTCCGTCCACAGCCCCACACCTTAACCATGGGAGACAAACACCCCTTTGGCCTCAGGACCTCTCTTGTGGATCAGACAGGTCTTCAGAGAGGCAGCTCTTTAGGTTTTCAGTTTAGGAGGAGAGGATGACTTGGAGGTTGCTTGGTGCACAAGGATCCTTCAGAGCACTCTTGCACACCATCGGTCCCATTTCCAGTTTGGAAAGCATCTCCTCAGAGTACACCTGAGCCTGGTAGCCTGCATGCCTATATGAAAGGAAGAACTAGCGCTGCAAGTAAAGGCAGCAGGGACTGGAGGAAGAGCTAGTGCTCAGGACAACGCTCAGCCTAGCGCCAGTGGCAGTGTCCCCTCAGCCAACTCCAGCCACGCAAAGAGCCCTTGCTAGTCAGGGATGAAAGCCGCTCAGCTCAGGCGCCCTTGCTGTACCCAAGGGTGGAACACCCCAAACCCGGATTTGCCAGCACTAAGATTGTGAGGCTGCTCCGAGTGGCAGTGAAGCGGAGACCCTTGGGTGCTGAGCCGCCTCACACCCGCTGGATGACACTAGGCAGCGAAAACACGTCCATGCACCGGCCCTGGCTGTGCACCAGCTCCAGCGCCCCAACCCTGCGCACGCACCACCATCACCATCACCCCTGCGCCTTGCAGGGGGCCCCGGCTGCACGCCAGCCCCACACCAAGCCCCCAGCCACGCACCGGCTCCAGCCTCCCCGGCCCCCACGCACCGGGCACGCACCCCCGGCCCCGCTGACCTTGACAACCTGGTCCTTGATGATGACGGGCCCCAGCAGCAGCAGGCACAGCCCCATGAGGGCGCAGGCCGCCCCGGCCAGCCCCAGCCCCACTGACACCCTGCGCCGAGCCGCGGCCATGGCGCAGCACAGCGGAACGGAGCCGGCTCGCCGTCGCCACCGCCCGTTTATGGCCCCGCGGCCCGGCCCGGCGGCGGGAGCGGGGCGGGGCGGGGGCCGGGGCGGGGCCGGGCCGGACCGAGCCCGCCCTCTCGCTCAGCGCAGCCGCGGCGGAGCGGCTGAGCCTACGGAGGACAGAGCGCTGCGCGTGTGTGTTAACTATAAACCCGTATCTTAACAGATAAATGTATTTAAACAGATAAAAATACATAAGTGTGTGAGCATATATATAAAGAAGCAATAAGAGGACAAGAGCAGCTCAGATTTCATTTAGCCTGCTATACAACCCCTGCTCCTGAGTGTCCAATAGAGTCAGAACATATACATTTTTATATTTTTATATAAATTTAATATATATTTTAATAGATATTTATATATAAACACTTATGCGGCCCAGGCCACTCCCGGCAGGGCCCGGGTCCCTCGGTGGCCACCGCATTAGCCGGCCTGTTGTTACCGCAGGTGTTTCGTGCGGGAAGGGGCTGGGCAGGCAGCCGTCGGCCAGTGACCCCGGGCTCAACACCGGGCTCTCCCCGGGGAGAATACATCCATCACCTCCTTCTAACCTGCCCGTTTTTCCAAGGAATTGGGTCTTTTGTCTATCTTGTGCATCTGAAGTGGCCCTGAATAGAAGCCCAGTAGAGACTCATCCCTAAAAGTGTCTAGAAATCAGCGGAAAATAGAAAATTAAGGAAGAGTCCAGTTTGTGATAGCCTATTTTAAAGCAATTATACGTATCATCCCACTGTCCAAACTGTAAGTTGATCCAAGCTAAAGGGTCTACAAACTGGAGTGCATCTACCTGCAAAATGCTGCCTCCATGACATGACATGTGGGTGCTGTGGGGAGATGCAAGCCCATGCTCTCACCCAGGCAGAGGCCAGGACAGCAGAGGACCCAACTCAGCAAAGCAACCTGCAGAGATGAGCACTTTGACCCGGCGTAGGAGGCCACGGCGCAGGCTTCTCCTCCAGCAAGCCCCCTGCTTCGCCTGGTTGCAGCACACACGCCCCGATCACACTCCAGGTCGTTACGCGTTTGTACAGCATTATAGTTTTTTAAGTATGGCATTGTAGAGTGGGGGTTTTTTTGCACTGAGGCATTTCAGATAAAAGACTTTTTTAAAGCAAAGCACTGCAGTCACTTGTGTAGGCTTTTGACATTCATTGAGTGTCCCTGTGTCCTCCTGCAGCTCTTCCCTCCAGGTGATCAGGTCACCTTCAAGTCAGAACTGCTTGCAGTTATTTTTTCCAGCTTTTTTTTTTTTATCACCGGATTTCCAAGGAAAAGCTTCCCAGGCATGTACAGAAAGGAGCTATGAAAACATAACCAGGCTGCAGCTTCTTCCTTTTTACATAAAAGCAGCTCCCTTCATTCCAGAAAAACCCATCCCTGACCTGGATCAGACACCCACGTTTAAGAGGCTCCATTACAGCATACCTAAAACTGCTAAAGGGCTGCTGGATTTTTAATTGCTGCATCAATTCAGACAACTCAAGAGGCCAGAAAAACAATACAATTGCAAGCTTTACTGTTTGTATTTGTTGAGGGTTCAGTTACATTTGTTGAGAAGATAAACTGAGCATGGGTTCTCTGCACACTGTGAGGGCACCGCGCCAGCACCACCCGCAGAGCTCCCACCCAGCCCAGCAGCACCAACCGTCCATGGAGCCAGGCCCGGGGGCAGAGACACGGCAGGAGCTCAGCAGTGGCACACCACCAGCTCTTCCCTGGCATGGGCTTTAGCTTGGAGGCCTTCAAAAGCTTTCTCAGCCCAGCCCTCGGTTACCCATACTTGTTCCTTGCAGGCCACAGCAGGCACAGACAGCATCTTCACCAAGAAAAATTAAGTCGGTGTCACTCTACTCAAGCCCTGCTACCCCGCCCTTCCATGCTGGATGATGTAACATCACTTCAGGTCCCACCAAGGTCAGTGATCAGCTGAAACCTCTATTCCAACTCCCACCACAACCGCTTCCCAAGGCAAGTCACATCACCACCTTTCTGAGGGACATTTTTGGTTTTTTACTCTTCAGTCTCCCCCTCTTCACATTTCCCAGCCCCCAGAGCTGTGTGGTTAACTACTGATGAGCTCCTACCTTCAGCAACCTCCACTTCACCACAGAATACTTCAGGGGAGGCTTCCCTTTGGCCAGTGATTTTACAACACATGGAAAATGCTCCGTGACATGTTTTAGTTCGTTAATACTGTAGCATTTCCATTGAGTGCAAAACCAGAATGAAAGCACATTCCAGAAGATTTTAAGCTAGCATCCAAAATTACAAAGTTTGCTTTATATGCTTAAGCCCTTCAAAAAAAATGAAGTCACCCCATAACTGGGCAAGAGACTCACACTAGCCAGGAGGCTTTTCAAGCCCCGGGTCCAAGGTCTGCAGGGTCAGCAGTGACGTCCTGCCTCTGCCCACCACACAGCCACAGAACAGAGTGGGCTGCCAGCCTTCGACTAAACTGCAGGATCACCTTTCCACTGGCTGTGACTCCATTAATGCAGAACACCAGGGGCAGGCCCCAGCAATGGCTGGGCACAGCAGCATTATCAAAGCTTCACAGCTCAACTGTAATTGCAGTTTCACATTACGTATGCATGCTTACACAACGGTAACAGCTGCATAACATCTGCAGACTGGCATTGAACTTCAGCCAGTTTATGAGAACACTTATATAACCTCCAGAAAACCACAGCTAAAGGATTAGTTACACTTGCCAGGCATGTGTAAGCTTTGCATAAGGCCATTTTGCAATACCTTTGTATGTGGAAGCTATGTAATTATAGTTTTAGTCAGCTATATCTGGTTAACAGCATAGTTTTTCACATAACTTGAGACATGAACTTTTGTGGATGCAACAGCTTTATTGGAATGAACAAGTGCAGAGAAACTTTTACTTGGAAGCAAGCAACAATGAGCCAGTTCAGTTACCACCCCTCAGGCGCAGCACAAGGTGCAGAGTGGATTCCTTCTGGATGTTGTAGTCGGACAGGGTGCGACCATCTTCCAGCTGCTTGCCAGCAAAGATCAGCCTCTGCTGATCCGGGGGAATGCCTTCCTTGTCCTGGATCTTGGCCTTGACATTCTCAATCGTGTCACTGGGCTCAACCTCCAGGGTGATGGTCTTGCCGGTCAGGGTCTTCACAAAGATCTGCATGCCACCTCTCAGGCGCAGCACAAGGTGCAGAGTGGACTCCTTCTGGATGTTGTAGTCAGACAGGGTGCGACCATCTTCCAGCTGCTTGCCCGCAAAGATCAGCCTCTGCTGATCCGGAGGAATGCCTTCCTTGTCTTGGATCTTGGCCTTGACATTCTCAATCGTGTCACTGGGCTCAACCTCCAGGGTGATGGTCTTGCCAGTCAGGGTCTTCACAAAGATCTGCATGCCACCTCTCAGGCGCAGCACAAGGTGCAGAGTGGACTCCTTCTGGATGTTGTAGTCGGACAGGGTGCGACCATCTTCCAGCTGCTTGCCCGCAAAGATCAGCCTCTGCTGATCCGGAGGAATGCCTTCCTTGTCCTGGATCTTGGCCTTGACGTTCTCAATGGTGTCACTGGGTTCAACCTCCAGGGTGATGGTCTTGCCAGTCAGGGTCTTCACGAAGATCTGCATTTTTCTCTGGACGAAGGAAGATCACAGCACTTCAGTTACTTTTCCCATTCCTTCCCCAAGGAAGCCGCAGCAAGGCCAAGCAGCAGGAGCCTGGCCCCCCCACAGCAGCACACCCGTGGGGCTGCGCTGCCTGGGAGCGGACTGTCTCCGCTCCACGCCCCGTGACGTCATAGCGGAGGAACCGCCCTCACCCCAAGAGAGGCGGTGCCACGCGCCCCGTTCCCCTTCCCGCCCAAGGCGCGCGCGCGCTCGCCACCATCTTGAGGGGCCGCTGCGCCTGCGCGGCCGCCATTTTGCCGGTGGCTACTCGTACCGATCTCTCCAGCCCATCTCCGCCGCCGGCTCGCGGTGCTGCCGCTGAAGAGGAAGTGAACGCCCCGGCCCACGCCCCACCATCTCCTCAGCCTTATCCCCTTCCCCCTCAGGACACGCACATCTCCCGCCCGACCACCCAGCATGCATCTAGGCCCCGCCGCCGCCACGACAAGCGGTCTTACGCTCCGCTTTCCCCGCGGAGGCGCGGCGAAGCCGAAGCCCGGCACACTCACCACAAGGCTCGCAGGCCAAACCAAGAGCACAACACACCCCAAGACTCACACAGCTGCAACTGCGCCACACATTCCCCTTCCGCCCCTCATATAGCCTCTTCCGCCCCGCCTCCGCGGCTCAGATCACTCCGCCAGGCACTATTTTCCCAGCGGCGCGCGCAGCAGCTCTACTGTGCCGGAGGAAAGAAGTGAGGCCCGGCAGCGCGGAGGAGTCAGTGGCTCGCGTGGTGATTCGACCAGTGGCGGGTGAGGGGCAGCAGGGAGTACGCGAAGGAGCGCGGAGTAAAACGTGGCGCGGAGTCCTCGGAGCGGGGCCGGGGCGAGGGGTGGCGGCGGCAGAGGCAGCGCCGCCGCCTCAGCGAGCCGAGCTCTCTCATCTTTGGAGGCGTCGCCGTGGCTACAGCTTCTTGTCGGAGCCTGACATTTTATTCAGGGATTTAAACTCCTACAGTTGCATCCTTGTTTCAAAAGCACGTCCTTGATTTTCGTCCCTGGGCAGGGTGCGGGGCAGCTCTGTCTGTGGGCCTTGCCGGGAGGCAGTTTCTGAGGCGCCTCCAGGGAGAAGGACCGTTATTTTAGTCCAAAGGCAGATGCGTATTTCTATTTCAGAAGTCTCGGTGTGTTTCTGCATGCTAGAGGGGGAGAAGCGGCGGGGGAGTGTGGTGTCCCCCACCCAGGACCGGTGTGAGCTGGCACAAACCCGTGGGCACTGGCACGGGTGAAGCCTGCAGGCAGGCTCGTCCCCGGGCCGTCTGTGCCACCATGGCCTATACAGCAAGGCACAGGGAAACCAAATCGGTGCCCAGCTGCCGCCATGGTGCTGGGGTGCCCGCCAGGCCCGAGGCCAGAGCAGCCTGGAGGCCAGAGACCGCAGCAGGGCAGCGAGGCCGCAGGGGACTCCCACCAGGGGATGGAGAGCCTGGAGAGGGAAGAGGTGAAGGGAGGGATAAAAAAGGCCTGATGGACAAAGAGATCAGAGTCCTGCAGACAGTCTGTCTGCCTGCGATACAATCAGTGTGATACATGCACACGTAAAGTGGAGTATGCATCTGAGATGTAACGGAGTTTGTAACGCAGGACTAAGGCACTGGGGTAAAATAAGTCATAAATAGAAATAATAATGCCTGTTTCTTATTCTGTTTTCACTTACAGAGCACCTTCTGGTAGATCTCTGTTGCACTCTGGGCTCCTGTGCCATCCTAGTCAAACTATACAGCAACTCAAAGGCCATAGCTGAGCACAAAACAGGGCTTTGTTTGCAAGATTCATGAGATGCCATTCGGTTCAATCCGCCTACAAAATCCTGCGTTTGCCGGCACCCAAGGAAAACTGCTGCTTACCAAAGGGACACAGATAACACCCAGGGCTGCACACCAGTAGGAAGGGAGCGGAGGCCCAGCAACAGCTTTGTGATTGGCTTGAGGGAAACTGGCCTGCATTTGCCTGACTCATGGAGCCTTTACAGGAGGGGAATGCTCTGGGAGCTTCTTAGCCTCTGGTGCCTTGCATTTGTATTAAAACTCAGCATTGTGATAGTAATAATAATAATCTCAAACACTCGGTCATTTGGGGGGGGGTGGGGAGAAGTCCATAAAAGTCTTTTGGTTTCTTCTCAGGTTAGAATTGTGTTCAGTGGTTTACATTATGGGCATTTGGAGTTGTATAAATATAAAAGATTGGAGTAGCCTTTCAGATTTAGGTCTTTCCTCATCTGAAAGTGAATAGTAATGGTAAACTTCTTTTCGTTACAGGGTGAGCACTCGGGACTGGTCTGAAAATAGTTGAAAAAGCACATGGCAATGTATTTCATGACAAGATGGAGTTTTGTAACAGGAAGAAATTAAGATGATACAGTGGTGTTGTTCATCTAATTAGGGTAGGCAGCCAACCACTGAGCATCCTGAGCTTATACCTCATATCCGAATCCTACAATCAAACAGTGGAGCAGCACTAAAGGTTCAGATTTGCATTATATTCAGATTGCAGGGCAGACGTTTGGCCCAAATGCAGCAGAGTCCCCAGGTACATCTGGCTGGTTTGCAGAACAGTGCTTTCCCGAGCGGGGAGGGGGCTTTCTGTGAACAAAGCCACTCCGTGTTTCTCTGATGCTGCCTGGATGAGTACCCCTTCCTATGATTTCAAGATAAGCTTGGTGAATCTTAGGATGTTGGTCCTAACAGACCATGGCCTGTTATACTGACAAATACTGATCTGCTGTGCCAAAAAGCCCGTCACTTCAAGCCTATTATTACAAAATCTCTGGGGTAGGAACTGTCTCATTCTTGTATTCATGTGCAGGGTATATATCTCTCCTGGAGAGATCCTGTCTGGGGAGGTATTTACGACAGGGATCTTCACACTTACCAGTGCTGTAGCCAAACATTTGGCTCAAAATAACAGCTAGAGGTAACACGAGTAAATAAATAGCACAAGGCGCATTTTAACCACCCCAATAGGAAATGTCCCCCTGCATTTTGGGGTTTGGTGCTTCCTTCCTCCTGTCAGGCTGCTCTGCATCTGCAAGGCCTTAGTGTGGTAGCAAAACGCCCAGACACACAAGAATCTTGTGGTTTTGCCACAAGAGGAGAACCAAGTGACAACAAAACCGTTTTGTGCCACTGGGAAACTGCTGCTGTGGACTTTGCTGGGCAGAACATTCACGGTGCAGTTTTCTGTGGTTTAATGTGGCGTGGCAACTCTAACTCCCGATAAAATACATCACGGCTGTAGGCAAAAAAGAGGAAAAAAGGAGAAAGAAAGAAAAAAAAAAAGCAAGGCCTATTGTTTTGGAGATGCCGGGGATTGAACCCGGGACCTCATACATGCAAAGCATGCGCTCTACCGCTGAGCTACATCCCCTGCCCCGCGCGGCTCGGCCTGCCTGGCGGCCAGGTCCGTAGCCGGTCGGCGGCCCCTTCGCGCAGCGCTGCGGGGGGAAAGGGGCGGAGGGGCGTGTGCGGGGAGGTGCGGCGGCACGGACGGCGCCGGACGCAAGGCGGGGAGGTGGCAGCCGTGTGGCTCCCGGGCTCGGGATAGGGCTGTGAGTGGTGTGCGGCGGTGTACAAAGCTAGGTGTGAGCTTCAGACGGCTCCTTCAGTACGGGAACGCTCTGGGTCCGCACACACAGACCTGCGCTTTTTTTATCGCCTTCGGAAATTGGAAAAATCCGTGCCGGAATGAGAAGAAAACCAAAAACTCTCCTCACCTCCCCGTCGGGGAATCGAACCCCGGTCTCCCGCGTGACAGGCGGGGATACTCACCACTATACTAACGAGGACGGGCCGCTGCTCTATTGCCCCGGCGAGCCGGGCCATACACGCGCACCCGCCCCCACCCCCGAGAGGAAGCGGTTCCTGCGGCAAAACCCGACACGCGTGAGCGCCTGCGGCGACACCCACAGGTGCTACAGCCGCCCCCCGCCCGGCCGCGCTCCGCTCGGCGGCAAAAAGACCAGCGGCATCAAGGGAGTGGGGGCGGGAAAAGCTTTGCCGAAACCCGGGATCGAACCAGGGACCTTTAGATCTTCAGTCTAACGCTCTCCCAACTGAGCTATTTCGGCGGCCGCAAACCCCCATGCTGGCCGTGGATACGACCCCGCCCAGCGAACCCGTGAGCGCCTGTGGCCCTGGCCGGTGCCTGTCCTCCCCACGCGGGTTTCACCCACGCGGCCACAGCGACCGGTTCCTGGGGTGTTCAGCGGTTCCCGCGCCCCTCCCTTCGCACAGCTTTCCGCCCCGCCGCAGGGCGGGGATGAGAGCCCAGGAGCCGCCCGCGCACCGGCAGCAGGGGGCGCTCAGCAGGCAGCCCGCGCCCCTCCCCTGGCAGGAAAAGCCGCTCTGCCTGCTCTACCTCGTCCCACACCGGCTGCCCCCGCGTGGGGAATGTGACGCGGACCCTCGTCCGCAGGCCCGGCGGTCACGCCGCTCCACCTGCGCATCACAGACACCCGCGCGGGTGCCGCCCGGGGAAAAAGGCAGCCGAGGCCAAAATAAGTGACCTCCCCGTCGGGGAATCGAACCCCGGTCTCCCGCGTGACAGGCGGGGATACTCACCACTATACTAACGAGGACGGGCACACATTCCGTCTTTCCCGCCCTCTGCTATACGGACGCGGCCGCCCCCGCAGCGCGGAGCCAGCCCCAGGCGGAGGGGCCGCCCGCGTCCCCCGCGCTGCTCCCGCCCGTGGTGCCGCCGCCGGAGCTGCGCGGGGCTGCGCGGCGCAGAGCAGGGCGCGGCGCGGCCTGCCCGCTAGGCCTGACGTGCGGCACGCGCTGCCGTCTAGAGGTGCCGTGCGCAAAACGCCACAGAGCGAGGGGATGTAGCTCAGTGGTAGAGCGCATGCTTTGCATGTATGAGGCCCCGGGTTCAATCCCCGGCATCTCCACTTGTTTTTATGTGGTTTTTCTTCCCCCGCCATCCCTCGGGTGAGTTTCCTGTTCTGCTTTCTCTTGGCCGCTTTCCTGAAGAATGTATATTTTGTAAATAGGCTGGATATTTTCCTTTTTTTTCCCCTTCCCTTCCGTGAGCAGAGAGCAGTTTGCAAACTTCTGCCGCAGGTCTTGCTGCAGACAGGAGCCCAGCCAGGAGCTCGCAGCACCCTCCTGCCTGTGGTCATTGCTAAACACCGCAGCATTGCAGCATTTGTGTTATAAACACACAGCTACAACAGGCTATTTTCCTTCTTGCTCGAAAACCGAAGCTGATTGTTTCATCAGCATTAAATATTTTTAACACTTACTTGCGCCCTGGCCGGCAGCCCCTGGAGCATGGTAGGAGCAGCGGGTGCAGGAATGCCAGCATTTTCTGTGCTTGGGTTGCACCAGCTTCCGGCAGAGCACAGGGGCAGGAGGGTCATGGCCCACACCTTCTCCCAGCACCGTCTTACAGGCGACAGCAAAATAACAGCGTGAGCGCAGGGTTTACCATGGAGAAAAAAAGATTAGGTGAAAGGAAAGGTAAACTCAAGCTGTACACTGTCTTCCAGGACTACGAAAATTTCTTGTTTGCAAAGGTATCAGATGGCGTGGTCAACTCTGCTGCATTTCCTAAAAGCTGCTGTATTCCCAAAAGTGCTCCAGCCCATGAAACGCAGGGTGGCTCAGGGGGACCAGGCTGTACAAAGCACTACTGGCAAACCATGTAGCAGAGCAAGGGCACCAGGAAAGCCAAGTTCTTGCAGCACCGAGCCAGGTATGAGGAGAGACTTGGATAAAAAAATAATTGAAAGCAAGATTAATGGATACTTTGAACTCATGGCAAATTCCTAGAGAAGCAGGAAAAGAAATATGAGGACTGTACTGGGTCTGGCTGGCCCGGAGTTGGTTTCTTCATAGCAGCCCATATGCTGCTGTTTTGGATTTGTGACTAAAACAGTGTGGATGACACACCAGTGTTTGGCTCTTGCTGAGCAGTACAAGCACAGGGTCAAGGCTTTCTTTTCTCCCCCTCTGCTTCTCCCATGAGTAGGCTGGGGTGGGCAACACGCTGGGAGGACACAAACAGGACAGCTTGACCTGAGCAGGCCAAAGGGACAGTCCATGCCACATAACACCATACTCAGAGACTGGCTGGGCATCTTGTGGGAGGTGGCGAGTGATCACCTCTGCCTCACTTGGATTTTTTCTTCCCTTCACTAATTAAACTATCTCTATCTCTACCCACGGGTTTTCTCACTTTTGTGCTTCCTGTATTGCTGGGGGGACAGGGACTGAGAGTGCGGCTGTGCGCTGCTGAGCTGCTGGCCAGGGTCGGCCCACCATGACGACAAAAGCATCAGTCTGCGTTTGGATCGGCAGTCACGCATGAGGAAGGGTCCAAAAGGTCCGAAATTCTGCTTATCGCAGCATCCCACACAGAAAACATTTCTCCCATTCAAACCAACAACTATACATATTTATTATAGTTCATATGACTAATATAGTCCAAAGAGAAACTTAAAAAAACCAATCTTTAAAATACAATGGATAAAATTATCCAAACATTAATATTACAAAATACCAGCAAAACAGCTGGTAGAGCTTCTGAGAACACAGAGGGCTTCCCAGAACACCAGAGTAACACTCAGTTCACTTACAAAAAGGTATCGCTAACAGCAAGTCCATTTGTGTCACCACATTTCCAAGGAAACCCAAGCTCTTGAAACATCTTGGAGAGAAGGAGTCCATCAAGAACAGAGTCAGGCACTTCACAGCACTACTGGTGGCCACTTCTTGGCTAGATCATCATGCATAGCTTCGGGGATCCACTGACGATAGGCTGCGAGCAAATCTGTAACAAAAGAGCGGAGTGTTTAGGTGGCTACAGGAGCCGGGGACTGGAGCGGTTTTGCTGGTAAGGGAAGACCCCGTGGAGTCAGCTCGCTCGCAGGCAGGCTAGGGAATGAGGGCACCTCTCCTGCTGAGAGCAAGCGCCAACTTTCCATCAGTGGGATAGTCTTGGAGCTTGGACACCTGCATGCAGATATAAAAGTATCAAGTATGGGAGAATTACTGTGAAAGTTATCACTGCAATCCCTCTTGGAAGAATTTTTTTTTTTTTTCCTACTTTGCTGCTACTTCTATAAAGAACGCTCATAATCTGGTACCCTAATATTGAACAAAATCCATTTTACTTGGTAAAGAATTTTTCGTGTATCCACTGACAGTATGTCTTGGTTTAGCCCCACCTCCAGACTGAACGCTAGCAATCGCTCTACCCCCCGAAAACCCCTTCTCAGCTGAGAAAGGGAAATTGGGGGGAAAAAAGGAAACTTGTGGGTTCAAATAGGTTGAAATATAAACAGATTCAATAAAACAATAAAACTAATATTAATAACTAAAGCAATATAAAGTACCCAGAGTTATACTTGGCCCAGGCAGTGGTCGCGAGCTGTGCGCTGCCAGCAGGGAACGCCGGTCGGGGAACCCTGCGAGCAGAACAGCTCCCGTGCAGGGAGAGCAGCCTCGGGAGCAGAGTGACAGGCGAGGCCCTCCCGGGATGGCAGCCATGGAGAGAGCGAGCCCTTCCCAGCAGACTCCCCAGTTTATGGTGAGCGTGACGTTTATGGTATGGAATACTTCCGTTGGCCAGCCTGGGTCAGCTGCCTTGGCCTTGTTCCTCCTGGCTTTAGCACCCGGCTGCCTCGAGACTGCCAGAGGCCTTGACCACTATGGAAACCTGCATTCCATCCCTGGCCGTGAACTAAAACAAAGTGCCTTATCAACTTTGTTCTCACAGTAAGGGCTGCTGCAGTGGTCTTAGAAATGCAGCTTTCCTGAACAGAACACTGATTTTACGATTCTATCGCAGCCAGACCAGGACACAGTATCATCATAGTTTTGTTTTTCAAAAGCCAAAGCAAACATTTTAACTGTGATTAGAACCACATAAAAGAAAACCCTTAAAATCCAAAGAAATGTTGCTTTCTAAAGTACAGGAAACTCCAGTTCTTCACAAGAATGAAACACAGAGTATTATCGTTTCTAGTAAGAAAACAGCAAATATTCAGAGTGTATCAGGTGAAACCATCTGTTTTAAAAATTCTAATTAAAAATATCAACTATGCTTGAGGTCTGCACTGATATGACTAATAATCAAGCAAGCAGGACACTTACACTTAGGATTTTTCTTCCATGCAGCCAGCAAAGCATCACGATTATCACAATTTTCTGCAACTAGAGCCTGCAGGAGGGATTCTGTCCTGGGCTGAAGTCTAAATTGGTCCAAAACAAAATGGGGCAATAAAACAATGTTCATTAGCACAGTTTAGCAAAAGTGTTACAGCATTCAGCTCACCCTTCTGAATCCATACTCTTAATACTTTTAAAAGGCTAAATATAGATGTAGAAAAACCATGACCTCTGGATGAAAGTTCACTAGAAGCAGTTTTTTCCTCCACCACAACTTTTTGTTGTTAAAAGTAGCAGCAGGTTGCTCTTGTTGCCGGCAGCATGAAGTTGTCTGCTAGGCAGTTGCATAGCACACAGTAAAGCAAAAACAAATCCATAGGTCCTGTCCTGAACTCCCAATTGACTAAAATCGGAAAATATTTTGCAGTTGCAGGACCCTCAGATAACATCAGGCACTTTTAAGAAAAGTCTTCAAAATCCTTGCATCTATCCACTCCATGAAAACTCACAGAAGACTCACAAGAAAGCTTATTTTGGTAAACAAGAGAGGACATCGGGGGGATAGCAAGGGAAGCAACAGCCGACAGTCCTTTTGAGAGTCACAGTTCTATAAGTGTAATCAAAAGCACAAGAAAAACATGGTCTGTTGGAAACATGTTTTTGAACAGAAATAAAGAGAGTGTAATTGGCCAAACTGCAAAGAAAAGCAAGGAGAGTAGTAGCGCTCATCTGACAGTTTCTTACACGTGCGAGCAATTTATTTGTATGAAGCAGCCCGCAGAGGTCAGTGTGACCAGCAGGTTGCATGTGTTCTTTCATACGGCTCTTACAATAGCCCAATTCTCTTGAGACACAATTCTTCTTGGTAAGAAAACTCATTTTCCTCTCCCTGCAGCTACAGCCAAGATGACTATCTGGAACACCCTTCCCAGCATTGATTTTTTTTTATTTAAAAGGAAGGTAAAAGTGTTCAGTGGAGACAACAAACTTAAGTTTCTTTTTAACAACTTACTTGGACCATGTCTTCAGCATTATGAGGGGACTGGACAGCAGATACCGGCTGTAAGAACTCAACTTTTCAATGACCTGGAAGATTTGTTATAACAAGTATATAACGAACAAGGTAAATTAATGGTTCTGCGGAGACAATCATCAATGAACTCGAACTACTACAGATTTCCATCCCATACTCTCTATTACCATCTCTCTCCCATCCATGTCTCCATACCAATCTTGTTCTGTCCATTCTGAGACACAAGCCAGTCAAAGACATGAGTTATACAGCTTTTCTCTTTTGCAAACAGGACTTAAATTTGGGGGTCTCTTTCAGCCAAATGCTGATTTTCATGCTGTTTCCTATTTTAAAGATATCTTCCCCACCCGCTGCAGCAAACTCCGCCAGCCACCAACAAGTTATGAGGAATGGGCACACACACAACGGAAGAAGACACAAGGCTCATCTCCTCCAAAAACTGGGCTAAAAACTTACTGATAACATCAAGGATGTAATGCAGCTGGAACACACTCACCTTTCCTTCAAGCAGGAACCTGGCAAAGTATTTGTAGCGATCAATACCTTCCGGGTAATCAACTTCCACAGCAGGGAGCTGCCAGCTAACTCGATCTGTAAAGAAAGATCACGCTGAGCCTCCTAAATGCTTGATGAGGAGGGTACATTTCCAAGGGTCATTTCCTGACAACACAGGTGCTAAGCGAAGTGGCGAGGATACTGCCACCACCCAGCCAGCCCTGCTCCTTCACAGGGGCAGCAGATGGGCATAAAATGCCCATGCCAATGGGAAGATGCTGGTATTTCAATGCTATGAATCCCATGGAGCTACTCAAACCACTGTTAAGCTCTCTGAACAGTCCGAGATGAGCTTGACCTTTCTGGTCTGCTGACAGTCTTGTTAAAAGCAGCATTACAGTAACTATAGAGCAGCTCTTGGACAAAACTACTGAGTGACAGTTTAAGACACTTACAAAAGACGCTTGGTCTGTGACATCGAATTCGGCCTGTTTTGCGACAATAAGACGGAGGAGGATTTTCCAGAGGCTTCCCAAAGTGGCAATATGGTGGCAACAGGGTAGGAATCCACTTGGGTTCGACTGCAGACACACCTTAGGAGGGCAAAACACACATCTGAATGCAGACTTGCTGCCAAGAGCCACCACTCGCTAGCAGTCCCGTGAGTACACTGCACAGGCAGGAGCTCATCTCCAGACATTCACTTGTATCTCATTTTTCTAGTCAACTTTAAATTCTTTTATTCAGAGATCAGCAATAGGTAGCAATTGCTGACAGAACTGGTGCAGAGCAGCTATTTCAGAAGCTGAGCTTTGCTCCAGCCTGTTCTGCTAGACAAAGGATAAACTAGGGCAATTTTTCCCCTGATCCAGATCCAGATCCAGAAAGCGTAAGGATCCAAACCCCAGGAGGCACAACCACTCTGTAAGGAGGGCATGCAGTCACCGAAGCAAGGGAAACGTTCTGCTAAGGTGTTTCTGAATTCCTCACCATAACTGAAGAACAAGTAGGGACCACAGCAGCCTCACCTTTCATGTACAGTTTTGTAGTCTCAAAAATTTCCTGATACACCACAAACTCTGGAAGTTGTTTGAAGAGGATTGAGCTTGGATGGATGAACACTGGGTCATCCAGGAGCGCAGTCTTTAAGAAAGCACAGAAGATTGATGCAGAGTAAGATGAGTGACTGGCAATCCAATTTCTTGATTGCATCTAATTTCAGTCTCTCTCAGATGTGTATTTATGTGGTTTCCTTAAGTGACAGAGGTTTTTAATAACGCCGTAATTTTCTGCTTCACTTTCTCTGGAGACATCAAGTACTTTGCAAGATGGACTAATGCTACTTCTTAGCTCTTTTATAACAATTCCTATGTGAAGACTGGGAAATTGCAACACTTGAAACTTAAAATCTATTGAGAGAAGCTGTAGAAAGCCAGCACATGCAGCCCCAATGCTGCATCCAGCCAGAAGCCCACGCTTTGCATAGGAGTGTCTTTCTGCCACACAGGGGAAGAGGAATTCAGTCAAGTCAAGCTGTTTACCTTGTAGGCATTTTTCCACTTGTCGTCTAGGAGCTCTTCTGCCTGAACCCTTCGGGCAACGTGATCCCCCAGCCCTGCCAGCACAATCTGTCTCAAGTAAATTGCTTGAGCTTCTGTTGGGGGCTTCATCTTTGGATCAACATAGAGACCGGCATCAGTGCAGACTGAGTTCACTGCAGAGGCAAAAAAAGGTGAGTTAAGATTCAATAGGAAAAAAAAAAAAGTTGCAACAAACAGCCCAGCTGATTTGTTACCCCCTGGAAGAGAATAAACACGGCAGTTCCTCTCAAAACCTGCTTACCTGCTGTTGTCAGCTGCCCTCTCAAGCGCCTGATTTCCAGCATGGCTTTGTATCGGAGCCCATTTTCTTCACAGAATTTACGTGTACACCCAGCATACTCACAGGCCCCCACTGCTCCTGGAAGCAAACAGTCAGGTGGAAAAAACAACTTAGACAATCAGTTCTCCTAATTAAACCAACTGTGGGACAGTACTGACATAGTCAACACATGCATATCACAGTTCCGACTTGTCATTAGCCTGGGACACTGGCAGGCTGCCCAGAGAACAGCCTAGAAAACATACTGCTGGACTTGGTCCTACAGCACAAGGATGCCTTTAGTTGTATACAGCTGAGAGCTCAGGGTGACGGGCAGGAGAACAGAGTGGAAGTTAACATTACAGGGAAATCGCTGTCTCAATACCTAACATCACCATGAGGTCTCCTAGCTTTTGCATCGACCCCTGCCCAGCCCAGATCCTTTGCATCTGTAAAAGCCTTGCTTTCTTCCCCTTCAGTTTCGCCGTCTCTTCCTCACTTACTGATGGCCTAAAAGAAACACAGAACAGCATAAATGAGTACTGTGCTTACCTGCAGAGGGGCCTCCATGTAAGAGGAGCATCAGCTGTGACAAGGTGATGCATCCTGTAAATAGGATGTCAGGCTACCTCACTCACCTGTCAAACTCTTCAAAAAGCTCCCGGACGGTCATTGCAGACACTATGGTAATGGTGTACGGGAGGCAGTCGTGCTGCCTGCTTAATGCCAACATCTTCGCATAGCGGGGGGCTACAGGAAAAGTGGCCATTACTCTGCCCAGGGGACTAATAGGGCAACTCAGTTTTGCTGCCAGCTGCTGTTTCAGCCTGGGGGAGGAAGAGAAAAAGTCATGTAATGAAGTAACTTCTGCATCAGAATAAGTTTGTGTTTCTGATTTTGGCAGCCCAATTAATTTGATGTGTTTTCTCAAATTTTGTTCTGTGCTGGTCCCAAAGGCTCAGGGAAAGATTTCTCTTCCTCATGCAGCTCCCACCTGCCCTGCATGGCACACTCCTAGCACAGTCTTTCCCTGCCCAAACACACCCAGCGCCAGTACAACAAACACAGCTGAACCAGAGACTGTTAAAATGATGCCAGCCCCTGTACAAAAGCACACCCTCAGCTGCGAGGGCCGAGATAGAAAAGTAGGCAGAAGGATCACAGTACCCACTGCCTCCACAGTGGAGGCTGAGCAGCAGTGCGCCAAGAGGGGACCGCAAATGTTACCTTCCCGTCATAGGGGGTTCCTTCAAGGCACCCAAGGCTATCAGCAACTCCTCAGCTGCTGCAAGTGCTTCTGCTGGAGGTGGTGTTGGGAATGGGAAGTTGATTACCTATGGACATCAAGAGAAAACGCTCTCAGTACATCATTGACACCGTTCCCATTGAAAAACAGACACCGAACGCAGTATGAAGTCCTGGAAGGGAGCAAAATCCTCCCCTCTGGTTATATATACCAAAGAAAAACTTTTAGGATGTTTGCCAGGAGCGAGAGGAAAGGACTTATAATAGGAGGAAACACTTAGAACAAAAACATTAGGAAACAGGAATACCATCGTCACCCTTAGCTGCCACTGACTCCAGGCACCGCCTAGGGCAGGCTGCTTTAAGGTCTAACTTTAAGTATTGCACTTTCTTGAAAGTGCTCAAGAATCTCCAAAACACAACCCCTGTTTGGGCAGGAATTTTTTTACTATTAAGAACATAAGAAAGCTCTTCTTATCTGAACAAACATGTCTGTAAGGCCTGGTGGAATTCACAGAATCACAGAATCATTAAGGTTGGAAAAGACCTTTAAGATCATCAAGTCCAACCATCAACCCAACACCACCATGCCCACTAAACC
Organism: Phaethon aethereus; assembly: GCF_964289735.1. Classification (NCBI taxonomy): domain Eukaryota; kingdom Metazoa; phylum Chordata; class Aves; order Phaethontiformes; family Phaethontidae; genus Phaethon; species Phaethon aethereus. The sequence continues at coordinate 4,372,837 of NC_138593.1, forward strand.
ATATCCTGAAGTGCCACGTCTACATGTTTTCTGAACACTTCCAGTGCCGGTGACAATTCACAGCAGCTTCTGCAATTTGCAGAACCAAAATCAAGTCCCAGGATCCTAATTTCTAACACAAGGCACAGCCTCAAGCAATGATGCTAAAAGATATTTGTGTTTGTTTCTGGCTCCTAGGGACAACCACTTTAATAAGCGCTGTAGTACAAAGCAAATTTACACCTCACCTTTTCTATATTTAATGCCTTCATTTGCAGAATCAAGTCTTCTACCGGCCGCTTTGTTATTTCTGGAGCAGAAAATTTCTCAAAGTCCATGAAGACTGCTGAAGAGTATAACCTAGTGGACCAGAAATGCTGCTTAGAGACTTAAAAGAAACCTTAACTGAAAAGATATGCATGAAAAATTGGCAAGGGATTTTAAAAAAGGCAGCTGTGGGTACTATTTACACAACCATGTAATTATTTACATGGCTGGGGCATACCGCCTCATTCACATAAAGTTGACGTGGTCTGGAGTGGAATCCATGCTAATCTGGCCACCAAAATAAGGGTTTTCAGCAAGAGAAAAGCCCCTGAGAAGCCAAAGTGTCAAACCAACATCACCAGTGACGGTTCATGTTTGGCTTCATCTCTCCTATTTGAATGAAGAGCAGACAAAACCAAAATGCTTCAAGCAGCAGGAGGTTGTTGTGAAAGGGGCAGCAGGACAAGGGAAGCGGTAAGATTCACATTGACACTCCTTAGGCTTTTTCTTTCTTCTAACCATCTCCATGGCTGGTAGCTAACCTGTAGCAGTGCCCTGGTTCTGTCCGGCCAGCCCGCCCTGCCCGCTGGTTAGCTGACGCTTGAGATATCCAGGTGACTCTGAAAGATGAAACCCCAGTAATCTTGTCGTAGAAACGTTTCTTGACCTTTCCACAGTCAACCACATATTTGATGCCTGGGATGGTAAGCGATGTTTCAGCCACGTTGGTGGCTACAACACACAGTCTTGTGCCAGGAGGAGGAGCCCTGAATACCTACAAGAAACAGGTAAGCATGTGAAATGCAGTGCCAACAATGGAGAAAAAGACAGGCAGTCAACTTGGATGGGTTGCAAAGGGATGACAACGCATACAGCATTGCAGGTGAAACCCAAGAGTGAGGCCAAAGACTTAACCCCTTGTCTCCAGCTCTACAGCTCTCTATGCAGCTCAGCTAATTCCTCAGAAACATCCACAAGGGCTCCAGGTGATGCAGACACCAGTGTTGAGTTGTATTTAGACATAACACTGCCACCTCCAAAGCCCAAGAGGGAATGCAAGAATTTGGATGAACTGCCTGTTGGCAGTGGGATCCTGATGTGCCTCAGAGCCATACCTAATTTCAACATGCTGCAGGACTGTCACTTTTCATCTCTCCCAACCTGCTGACCTGGCACATTAGGGAGATCCCAGCCCAAGCAAGGCCTGCTCTGATCCCATCCCAACTTGCCCATTGGGCCACTCAAGTCTGCCCACTGATGCGTAGTCCAAGATGGAAATTTTAACTCACAAAGCACATGTGGCTTTAGACAACGATCACACATATCTATAAGGTTGATTTACTCATTGTGACAATAAATCCTTTACCTTTGCTTGTTTCTCTGGTGCTAGCAAAGAATAGAGCGGGAGCACATAGAGTGGAACGGATGAATCAGACTTCTCATCTGTGAAGAAACAAACCAATATTGTTAAATACACGGTAAGTCAACTTCCAGTCTTAGTCCCAACAATGTCTTCACAAATACCACTTCATTTAAAACTAGTGAAGTATTTGGTACAAAGCTGAAGCTGGAAAACCTTAACCACTTTTCCATGACACAGGACTGCTGTGTTACTACAGCAGTTTAGCAAAGGACAACTGGCTTATGTTGCACATTTGACAGGTGACAGGAGATACGGAATTTTTATTTCTTAAGTGCCAAACCTTCTGAGTCTCCATCTCCTAAATCAAGGTCAATATCAGACCCTGCAATGTCATCATCAGTTTCAGCATCTCTGTCTTCATCTCCTTCATCCACCGGTACAACAGAGTAATTGTCCAGATCAATCTTGGGGAGTGTCTGAGAAAGACAGGAAAGATGACCACAGAGCATTAATGGAGGGACACAAACAGCACTTGTTATTGCTTTGAAAGCTAAGCTGCGCACTTACTCCAAACATTTGTTGACCTGAAGGTGACAGAAGGATTAAGAGATTTCATTTGTATTTTAAGGCTGAGGTTAAGCAGTTGGTAACTGTGAGAATCAGGGGGGGAATAACTCAAGTATTTTAAACAGCATTTTGTGCTGAGCCAAGCTTCTTCACTTGGACGACAGTGGGAAAGGGTAAAATTTCTTTACTTCAGCCCCCTTCATCTACCCAGATCCAATGTCAGTGGATAGTATATCTATAACATCAAGATCTCCTGATAACAAAGTGCATGTAGGACTTGGGTGGAAGCCAAACGCTACCCTTTGTCACAGGTGCATCAGTCCCAATTTTGGGTAACAACCAACAAGATGAGGAGCAGCCCTGGAGCCAGCAAGTCTGGAACTCCTTCCATTACAGTTTTAATGGTCAGTACTCAACTGAAATCAATCTCCTGCCCATAATATGCAGGGAAACATTTTAGCACTCTGCTGCTCATAATGCAGCAGTTATCAGTGTAGGTAGTATTACAGGGTTTCCTGTGGGGACACACGTAGTTTGCAAGGCTTCCTGCAAGTCTAAAACAGGTTGGTGAGGAACAGGGCTACACGGGAGTACTGTTTTGCAGGGAGGATACCTGCTCCTTCCTGTCTCTTGGAGGAATTCTAGCCATCACACATTACCATAACTTTCTTCCGTTTCCTTGATTTCTTAAATTTTCTGATTTCTTCCACTGATTCTTCTTTGTCATCATCTCCTCCTACAAAAAGAGCCAGTGGAATTACTGTTAGCTGAGCATGCTTTCCTCTTGGAAAAGGTAGTGGGGAGAGTCTGGTCCCACTCCCATCTTTTTGGGGATTCAAAAAGTGTCACAGTGTGAAAGAAGCAAACAGTCACATTGGAGGCAGAGGGGACAGGGATGATACAAAAGTTTAATGCTGTAATTCCAGTTAGGAACCATACAGAGGATCGAAAGCAGCACACACAGCAGCTGTATATGCCTTGAGGTTTAGGAAACAATCTAGAGTCACCTTGGGAAATTCCACTATCCTGAAAATAAGCAGTCACCAACAAACAGCAGCATTTCCACTTTAATTCACAAATTATACAGTAAGTGAAGAAATGCAATGGATTCTGGGGAACTGGAAGGGATCATACACAAAAACCTTTTCCCCAAACTCAAAACAGCACAAACTTAACAGTCAGTCATCAAATTCATCCACAATGAGCCCTTTCCCCAACCCTTGGTTTTGGGTTTTTTTAAATAAAAGCTCTTATTTTTAGGTGCAAAGCAAGCTCACTTCTCAGTGGGGTAAATTCAAAGTTTAACAGTCCTTTATTCTGTAGCATTACCTGCAATGTTCTTTTTTTGGAATGGAAAGGCTTTCCTTAGCCTTCTACAGAGAGAGTGAACTTCTGCCTGGCCTGTTAAAAACACCAAAATCCCACCTGCAAGAGAAGAAATCACTCACAATGTCAGCATCGGTATTTGCCCTTGGAAAGCTTCAGATTTCATTATCGATAAAAAGACAGGTCAAATACACTGTGAAGTAACAAGGAGGAACAGGGTGTTTGACTGCATCTGTCTTCTACTACTCCCTCAAAAAGCACGCTAAAATGAAGGGTAATTTTCACAAGAAAAACGTTCTAAGTAAAAGCACAAAATACATCATTGTAGTCCCATGTTCAACTTACAAAAAAACCTCCCCCCAAACCAAAATAAAAAACAACAAAAACCTCCCCCCAAAAAACAATCCAGAAAACTTTAGACATACTAAGTGTAAAGAATATGAGAGGTTCTCAGCAGTGACCTTACCTGAGGGTAACATTCGATGGATTTTACACACCTTTCTGAAGCACTCCCCACTGTAGTCATCTAGGGGAGTTTTCTTGTTAAAGTGAACAGTTACAGGGAATTGCCTTGCATCTACCTAGAAAGAAAACAGAAAAAAAGGGTTTGTTTGCTGTCATAACTCCAGCACAATCATTATAGCTTTCATGGGAGAACAAGAAAAGCTCACCCTGTATTTCTGTTAAGCTCTTGGTTTTGGTAACCTACAAAACACCTGACCCATAGAAGTTATCGGTGCTGTCTACCCTGAACACCACAAAACCAAGCTAGAAACCAAAACTTTCCTCTCTTTCAGATCATCAACTCAGACTGAGGCTTTCTAGTTCTCATGAACCGTAACTCACAGTTTTTCAATATAATCAGATTCTGCTGGGGCAGTTTTCTGATAAAAGTGGAAAGAAAAACACCAAGTCCCAAAAGAAACAATAGTCTAAACAAAGTAACTATTTTTAAATTGATATCCGAAAGATTTCAGCACCAACTGGAAAGATTAGAGTGCCCCTATTTTTTAACTGGTTTTATAAAGGAAGCCCTCACTGTATTTCAGCTGTTACATCTGACACAGATCCCAGGGAAGAGAACAATACCTGAATAACAGGAGGTGTAACAGAAAACAGCCTGTTGTTATCGGTGAAATCTTCAACACGAAGGGTAGCTGACATGACGATCAGCTTCAGTGGCAGCCCTTTCTGCAGGGACACAAACACTGTTATTCTGTGCCCTGAAAGCACGTGGCAGGTAAGCTACACAGCACACAAACCCAGAGCTATTAGCAGGACTGGATACAAGATTCTGCACCAAAGCACTCAAAATCTAAGACAACAAAAGCACCGTGTCAATCGACAGAGGATACACACAGCTTCAAATGCAACATGCCATAAAATACATAAAACCCTACGCTGGCAACGCTGATGCTGACAGTGACCTGCCCCTAAACCACTGCATGCTCTCTCCATCCCTAAGCAATACACACACAGATGCCAAGCACTGCCTTGCAGTCCACCAGCCCCCAGCATCAGTCAGGACCAAACACTTCACGCTATCTGTCCCGAAGCATCTTCTCCTAAGCACTGCTCTTGGTGGCTCATTCCAGTGCAACAGTAAGCATCTTCCTTTCTAACAGGCTGTTAATTTTAATTATTTACCCGTGTCTTGTGGCACTGTAAGTCTAAAATTAATTGGATATTGCCTGAAAAGATATCTGTTGGTACTGATATGTACCATTTTCCCCCTTTTTGTAGGCTCTGTGCTTCTTCAGTCATATGGAAAGACAAACACACTACTGAGCGTTCTGTCATGGTTTCCATCAGATCTCCATCAACTTCCACATCACACAGAGTCCCTGTTCCCACAGAGTCTCTTCATGTTTAACACCCCCTCCCCAGCGCATCTACGTCTAACACAGAAATCCTGCTTCTCTTACCTTTGCACGAAGAGGCACGATGCGAGACAAGAGGCCTATCAAGATATCTGTGTACATACTCCTTTCATGGGCTTCGTCAATAATGACGACTTTGTACTTTGAAAGCATAAAGTCCTGAGAAGAGAGATTGATTTCACCACAAGAAGCCTCGCTCAAGGACATCTTTAAGTCAAGACAACATACAGCTACACAAACACTGATGCCTCCCATCCTCATGGCTGCAGTCTCTCCCACATATTTGAGCACAGTTTAATGCGTTTACCCTACATGAAGCAGCCTAGTTCCTGAGAGTCTCTGCCTTGGTCTCATTTTACACCACAAGATAATGTAACATTTAGGGACTTGGGCAGGAATATAAAAGTTTGAGAGGAAATACATCTCCAGTGCTGAAAGGGATTTTGCTTTGAAAAGGCTGGCATCAAGTCCACGCCACGCAACTGGCCTCTCTTCCTAGCTATACAAAATACTTTCATTTTTACAGCACTGAGGACAGCAACTTACCTTCTGAATTTCTTTCAGCAGCACACCATCCGTCATGAACTTGATTTGTGTTTCATCTGTAACGTTGCCTTCATATCGGATTTGATATGAAACCACCCTGCAAGGAAATATCAGGGTAGCCACAAGAAAAAGCATAGGGAGAAACAGAAAATTCACGTTCAGACCAGGAGGCAGCCTTCAGCCTAACTAAATTAAGACTTGAAGCCAAGACAAGACAAAAAGCACACCACCAGCTCCCCAGAGCCTTGTACACACAAAATGTTAGAAGCTGGGATATACAGCAATGTCACTTTGAATAATTTTACTGTTATGGGATGCTTTCTCATATGGAGACAAACTAGGACCACTGCCCGTACACCATCTCCACAAAGCTCTCTCTAAAATATAACTTACAAACATTAGTAGCAACAAATCTGCACATTTTTTTTCTTAGATGCCCCCACAGAGGGGTTTATAAGTAACTGTCCCACAGTTCTTCATCAAAGACTGAAGAAGCAATGTGCAAGTCCTGATTTTAGTCTATGACATATTTGTCTATGACAGAGCATTTCAGTGTTATCTTGCTAGCAAGGTCTCAGCTTTTTGCCTCCTCACCTGTGTGACAAGTTCATTTCCTTAGCGACTCGCTGGGACATAGACACTGCAGCCACACGCCGAGGCTCGGTGATCCCAATAGTACCATTTGAACTAAAGGGGTGAAGGAAAGAAAAGGAGGGATTGTTTGGCTGCTTGTTTTAAAGAGAGAAACACTTAGAAAGATGACAACAGGATTTCTGCACAATGGTTCTAAATTAAGTAGCATCACTCACACAGTATCACTTTTAGTTTAGAAGAAAAACAAAGAAAGGAAGCTTTGGGATTATGCTTCTATTATACATGTACTGATCTGAAGATGCATGTATCACAGGAATTTTTCCCTCAGACGTTGTCTCTGTAATTCCATCTGACTGAACTCGCACCCCTCTGGGTGGACATCCCTCTGGCAAGAGAGTACATTTCAAAAGAAACTCAGGCTCAGGCAGCAGCAGCACAGAAGCTGGATACACCTTGATGCAGCTCACAAGAAGCATCTTATGAGGTGCCCAAACTTATGAATGTTACCAACAACACCAGATGAACCACAGCTATTTTCAAAGATGTTCTTCAGAAATATGCACATTTTCTTGCAAAGGTAAAAACAAACCTCTGTAGGCAGAGGTTAAACTATGTAAGATGGGCAGGCAATAAAGCCCCTCTGTGACAAACAGGCCAGTGGCTTTGAATAAAACTTTTACCTTAGAGGTTTCAGAGGGCTGCTTATGTGGAGAGACTTTTGCAAGTCACAATCATATTCCCTTCAGATTTTTTAAAAGCCCATTCAACATGGTCACTACCACTGCACAGAAAAGACCAAGTTCAGTTCAGCCATATCAGAAGAAAAGAAACAAAATCAGAAGTGACTGAGCTCAGTGTCAATTCTTCTATTTACATTTGCTGCAAATAAAAGAAAACTCGTACCTGGCATAGCCAGCTTCATAGAGAAACTGAGGCACTTGTGTGGTTTTACCGCTTCCCGTCTCTCCACATATGATGACAACGGGATTCTCACTAATGGCTTCCATGATTACTTGCTCTTCAGCAAGGATTGGAAGCTTTAGTCTTGCTTCCTAAATAATATAAAACATGTTTTAGTTGCACTGTTTTGTATTTCGCTCCCTTTGTTTTCCCCAGGATTGAAAACTGTTACATTCCTCAGAGTATTAAACCCACAAAAAGGAATTCTGCAAGCTTTGTGGTTCAAAAAGCTCTAAACCAGCTAATATCACAGCAGCATGTCCAAGAGCGGGTCATCAGAACAGATTCCCAGAAAGCAGCTGGCAAGCCCTGCACTTTTAATTGATGAAACTTCAGAGTCCCTTGAGTTTACCAATACAGCGCTTCAAGCAAAAACTCATTTCACAACTCTGTCTTGTCTGTTCAGACACATGCAGGGCTCTTCCCCTTTCTACAGAACACTCTACCTACAGCAAATGGAATAAAACTACCCTGCCTAAGATACAGCGTAATGGAGAGCTGAAAGTGACTTCACAAGACTTTCCAGCGAAGAATGATAAAAGACTGCTAGTAGATTCTATATTTAAAACTAGAGACAAATGCTTATATCCTAAAACAAAAATCCTTCCACCAGACCACAGGCTTAAAGGTCAGACATGTACGTGTACAACTTGCCACAACAAGGACCCTAAGCGGACACTGCTGCCATGCAGGGTTAGCAAGAGACACAAGATAACGCTGTAGTGTCTGCAGTGACCTAATCTGATGGAAGATACCAGAATTTCCAACCCCCTTGATAAGCACTTCACTGTTCACAGAACCTCACCTGAATCTCAGGAGACCTGTCCACTGGAATGAAAACCGCAGGCTTGCAAGATGGTTTGTTGGAGGCTGTCTGGCAAACTGGCGCACTAGGATCAGCCAGGTGCTGATTAGCCACGGTCTTCTTCATACCTTCCTCTGGCTTTTCAGCAGTACTCAAATCACTGGCTGAAGACTTTTCAACTTCTTGTTTCTGCTCTTCCTTCTCCTCCTCAGAGCTACTGGGCTCTTCCTCAAGCTCCGATTCTGAACCTGAGCTGTGTCTTCTCTTGTTTGCACCGCTGATGCTCCTGATCTTTTCGGGTACAGCAGTCCCTGGCTCCTGTATCATCCTAGAACAAAACATCAACATGTGAACTATGTTTCGGTCAATGTTCTCCAGAACCTCAAGCCAGACACGTCTTCCACACAAACCGGAAAAGTCGCATCACTAAAAGTCACTGAGCCTGAACCCAGGGAAACAAACTCAAACAGGGAAACCTTCTACACCTTGGTTGTAGTGCAGTGCCACAAAGAAGTTACCCAGAGAGGTTAACCCAGTTCTCCAAGCATCTCCATTCTTGGAGGTTTTCACAACTCTGCTAGGTAAAGCTTCAGCTGACCCGATCGCTGGATTCATATCTAAGCACACTCTATACGGACATTTATTAATTTCTTTAGAAGACATCTTTGTTGTTTATTTCAGCCTCTGACAAATGCAGCTCTTGATAAACCCAGTAACTAAGGACCTCATCAGTTTATGTTTTCCAATACAAAAAAGGGTAAACGTTTATCCACCAATTATGTAGTTTAGCATGATTTCTAAGAGTATGCAGATATAATTGTCACCCACCCCAACCCCTTATGAAAAGGAAGACCAGGTTATTTTAACTAACAACCTCTCCTTAGGAAAACAACTACTATATAAGCAGATAAAAACAGAAAATTATTTAACTCCATCCCGTTCTACAGAACCTATACACAGTAAGAAGAAAAAAAAAAACAAATCAAGCAAAAAAAAAAAAAAAAAGCGAAGAAGGTTGCCAAGTTTTCAATCACAGCAATAAACCAGAATGGTTCTTTCCAAATAATGCTTTACCTTTTAATCTGATACATGCGTTCCCCAATACCCAGTTTGGAAGTAGTGTACAGAAGTTTCATTTCTGCCTCGGAAGCTTGAACCTCATTCAGTTTGCTCAGCAACTCAGCTCGCTGTTTGGGAAAAACAAGCAAAAATCAGTGCTTATTTTCACTAGGAAATAACTTAATTTCAGGATTTGCACTTGAGTTTTTAAAGGGTGTGCTCTGGCAAATCTTGCTGCAAAGCTGTAAAGATGTTCCTGCTGCCATATGGTCAGTCCTCCCTGATGAAGATTCTGTCCCTGCACTAGAGCAAAAACAGAACAACTGTGAACTTGACTCTTCATTGCTGCAATGAAAAGCTCAGCTGCACCCTTCAAACAACAGCGAAGAAAATGGATTTGAACTAAAATACTGGAGGGAGGACTGGCACAATGGAAGCCTCCTGTCAACTCCCTCATGTGGGACATAGTGCTGGCAGGAGGTCAGACAGCAGCAGCTTTAAACTACCTCCAAAAAGAGAGTTAATTTGTCAATCATTATTCTGACACTAAAACAAATGGAAATTTTGCTTGGAAAGTTTTTCATAAAAGACAGAAAAGCTGTAAATGGGTACATATACATACAGAAAATATACAAGAGCTAGAAATAAATATTTCAGATGCACTGGCAGTAGCAGTTAGGGGTACATTAAGCTGGGCATTCTGCAGCATCTGCACGTCCTTGAGACGCCCCGGACAGTTCACATCCCAACACCGCTCGCTGGCACTGCAGAGCAGTCGCTCCACCTCTGGTTTTTCACACCAGCAACATAATCGCATCACTTATTGGGGACTGGCAGCGTCACAGCACAAGGGAAACCTCAACAGCTGCTTATTAACATCAGCCTTTTCCATACACCGATATTAAGTTAACTTCATCATGTTAACAGAAGTCACAAAGCTGGAGTTACCAACAAGCAGCAACGTACCTGTTTTTTCTTTTCCTTCTGCTCTAAAACTTTCTGCAGGTTTTTCTTCTGTTTCTTGCTTAGGGGTTTCTTCTGTTGTTGCACAACACAGGCTACTTTTTTCTTCTTTGCTTTTTTTGCTGGCAGGACCAGGGCATTACTTCCATCAATTCCCTTCAGCGCTGCTTCATCTGAAAGCCATGTGTTTGATTATTCACCTGTGCCAGGCAGATTATTTTCAGCACACTGCTTAACAGCCTTATCACAAACCATACTAGATTTAGTCACTTTAAACAAACATAACCCTCATCCCCAGCCAAAAAAAAAAAATTAATCCTGCATCATCAGCAAGGGCGAATGACCATGAAACTGGGGACTCGATAACCCTGTGCTTACTATAGCAGTGAGGGGAATTTTCCTTGACTTACGTAACAGCACTATGAAACTTCTGTCTTTTCATTTGACTCCCCTAGGGGTCAGGGAGCAGCGGAGCAGCCCAGGACACGGCGGGTCTCGGGGTGACCCCGCAGCCTCCTGCCTCTCCCAGAGCGAGTAGTTTTTAATACTAAAAAACCGTATTACTCAAGCTTGCATAGTAAAAATAATACAATAAACGTGGTGTTTTTTAAAAGTAACGTTTCAGAATGCAAATGTTAAACATAAAAATATTTTAATAATCGCCTTAATAAAGAATTGTTTAAATGCAGTAATTGCTTTAATAGAGCTGTAAGTCAAAGCCTGTAAGATACTTTTAGATAATTATTTTAACGTTTCCAATAAAACTATACTAAAGATACATTAAAGACATGACAATAATTCTAGTCTCGGCAACTCAAGGGTCGCTTTAGCAACGTTAACAACCCCAGGTTGCAATAACGAACGTAGCGCCGAGGAAGAGAGGAGAACCGGGCCGGGCGGCCCCAGCCCGGCGCTCGCCGCACCTCCCAGCTCCAGCTCCAGAGGCAGCTCCAGTGGCTGGGCGGCGGGCGGCGGCTGCGCGATGCCCTGCGGCAGCCGGGCCCTCCAGTTGTGCCTGCGGCGCGCCCGGCCCATGGCGGCGGCGATGGCGGCGGCGATGGCGGCGGCGATGGCGGCGGGAGCAGCGCGGCGCGGCCCGTCCCGGTCCCACGTGCAGCTCCCAGCGGCCCCCACTTCCGGGGGCGCGCGGTCTCGCGAGAAGGGGGCGGTGCACGGCGGCGTGCGCAGGCGTGGAGCGCAGTTGGAACCGCCGGGGGCTCGGCGGGAGCGCAGGCCGCAGGCTTGCCCGGGGCTGGCAGCGCGTCCGGCCACTCCTCCGGTGCCTCCCAGCTGTTTCACAAGCGGGTCGGGCGCCTCACAACCACGGCCCGGCAACGGGCCGCGAAGCTCCCTTCCAGGGAGACGTCCGACGAAGCAAAGTCTTAAACGCAATTCGTTCGTTTCTCAGTGCAAAGTTTCAGTAAACATTTATTTTAAGCTTTGTCACAATACCATAGTTGATTTGTGAAATTGGTCTACAAATATTTAACTACATACTACATTGATTGGGTGGTCAGATAAGTAATAAATAAAGGCATGTATAGCTCTGTAAAAAATACGTCTGATATATTTGTAACTACTTAACAATATTACCAGAAAAACCTAGTATTTCCCTATGGATCATATGTCAAAAGTATCCATACATCATCTCTTCAGACCAAATTATTTTTTTCGTAAACACAATTGTACAAACTCAAACACTATAATCTTGAAATCCGATGTACAAAACAGGATGTGAAATCACTAAACATCAGTGCTGATAACAAGGGCTACCACAGCAAACAGAACTTCTGATTAAAAGATCAATTTTTAAATGTGCTGTCATCACAGTTCGATGGAATTACCCAAAAGTCTAAAATACATGCGGATACAATAAAACCTTTTATTTTCCCCGACAAAGAGAACTTATGGTTTACGTCATTAGCTGCCACATACGGATCAGTACGTGAGGCAAATCACACTTAAAAACTTGTACGCCATCGAAGAGCTAGGATTGATACTGGTCTATTTACCACACAAACGATGCAACAAGTCTTTAAAAGCAAATCACAATTTGAAGGACGCACTATTAAGTACAGCACTGAATTGCACCAGATTTTATACATTGTACTCTGACACCTGATACCACTTTTAAAAGCATTACATTCCCGATGACAGATCAGTTATCTATAGGCGAGGTGTGTACTTTCAAAGAAATTGCTACCAATGTTAGTTTTGCGAAAACATAAATGTATTGAAAACACTACAGTAGTTTCAAAGTTTAACACACTTCAGACCCTACCGGAATTTCTGATGCCGGACAGCCTGAAGCCCATCTTAACAGTTGCGTCAGCCAGTTACGCAGGGCGATGTTCTTTCAAGCGGCCGCTGCAAACGGGAAGGTCAATGAGCAGGAACCATTCGGGATGAGCAGCCTTGGGAGGAGAGGACAGACGGGGTGTGTTCCCACACCCGACTGCACCCCACGTATCCCGTGCCACTTCCCACACAGCAGGTCAGATGCCGAGGGAAGCAGGCCGTTAGAGGAGCGCATAGATGCTGCTCCCCACCTTCGAGTAAGCTGCCGAGTGGCTAGAGCAAAAGGCTGAGAGCTGTGAGACCTGTGGTTCATTCCCATTTCTGCCACTGACTCGAGCAAGTCTGTCAAATTCTGTGTCTCAGTTTATCCGTGGGTGACAGGGCGATACCTGCACATCTCTGCGAATTTGTACAAGATGCTCCTATCAATGGCAATACAAAAGCAGGGCGACCACTGTCACTGGTACGAGTTCTAAAAAACAGCAAAAACCTCGATGGATAAACTAGATGACTTGTATGGAAAATATTTGTAAAAGGTATTTACAAAAGTTGAAAGAGATTAAATACAATACCACATTCATGTCCCGAAAGCGCTTTCACTACAGTGCATGTTTAAAAATACAAAGCATTTTAATATATATATTTTGAAGATTAGATTGTGCTTAAAAAAAAAAAAATCATCATTGCTTCTGAATTTGACTAACGTGAAAACTGAGCGCTGGGAAAAATACTGATTAAAAATATCCAATTTTATATATACTGCTTTTCACATAACATTTTGCTATACATGGGATGCAAGTAAATATAAAAATACTTTTTTTCAAGCAGCAGGGTGATCAAAAATTAAAGAGTATTAATATAGGAGGGCTGATTTTACAAAACTAAGATAAATGATTAGAGAGAGACAGGGAGAAACTATAATCCAAATTAACGTTTATAATAGGAATTTAAAAGAAATCTTTATCATAGACAACTCTTAATATATAAATGATTCAGTATTTTTAACTTCAACATTAAATATGGATTACATAAAATACAATCTATGCAAAACTGACTCATGCACATAGTCCTACTGAAGTTGATGGAGCCACTCACACAAGCGAGCTTTGCAGGCTTCGGTCCTCAGGCCTCAAATTTAGCAAAATGCGTAAAGACCTGACAAGCTTTGCTAATCAGTTCCTAATTTCCAGGTTGGTGTTTTAGCCCAGTCCTGTCTGCACAACAGTAGGGAAAACTGAGTTTACAAGGAAGACTGTAATACTATGGGAAGTGAGCTGTAAAAAGGAATATACAGCAATTTACATTCGCAGCTTTACAAGGTGGACTATTTGTTGCTATAGTACTTATCTGTTCACAGGAAAGATTTTGAGTTATGAAAAGCACTTTGCAACTCTAAATGTGTATTTCTTGAAAAATGGGGTGCAGGGGGGTTTACAGGTGACATAAAAAATTAAAGTGGATTGTAACAGTGCGAACTGCATATGAACTTCAACCGTGTTGAACTTAAGTGATCACAGTTTGGAATAAAGGCCATTAACATGGATTTTAAAATAATCCCTCATGTAAATGTCAGATATAGACCAAAAGAGGTCAGGCAAGTAACACAAGTTTTAAGAAGAGTATTGAACTTCAGCATAAAGAGCAAAATAAATTCACCCCACAGTTACATTCAGTTAAGCGTCACGTCCAAAAAAAGCTCTACCCAACGAAACAAGAAGCCGAAGAAGCTGTGCTCAGCTGCCCCTGGCCAGTCCCATGGCAGCCGGCACTCGCAGGCGAAGCAACAGCACAGGGATCACCTATTCGTATTTGTTCCCCTTCCTTTTTAGCCAGTCCCTATCACAGACCAATTTTTCTTGCCTTTTTTTTTTCTCTTTACTTGTTCATTTAGGCATTATGGAATACGCAGTTCTCCCACTGCAGTCCATTTTACCTCTCACGGTATTGATGCTGTGCTCATCACTATGGTTTAAATGCTTCCCCTTCCCCCCCATTTATATCCTTGAATGCTACATGTTACCATGTTAAACCACTTATCGGACTTTCTTCCCTGAGGTTACCTTTGTTTCAATGCATTTCAGCAAACCTTACAAAGCCAGTGATAGTCTACCCAGCTAGCTAATTCTAAGGTTACAAATACATAGAATCCTTCAAAATAAAACTGCTTCAAAGCTCCTACATTACTTTGAAACACGACTGTTTAATACACCCTTCTCATAAGGTGACTCACTTTCCCCAAAACCCAATATAGTGAGGACACAGACTTCAAGCTAAAAGCTCCTATAAAACTATTACAATTTTAGAAAAAAATCCAGATCTTCCTGAAGATAATTTATTGCCGCTTATTGGTCCTGAGAAAGCTTTAAGCAACAATACATTTGCAAGTGTTTTAACTGCTGCCTTTTTTGAGAAAGTACGTGGGTCCCGAGATTAAAAATCATGTTTTATTCCATGCACTTATGCTTGGAAAATGCTTCGCTGTGAAGATCAAATATGAATTACAATTTGCCATGCTACATCTCTTCCCTTTGTATCAATTTATTAAAACAGATTTCCTTTCGGATACCAAATCAAAATACTCAAAACTAAATGCAATGAAATAATGCCACATGTGCACTTCTCAGTATTGGACTAGGCATTTAATGACTTCAAATTTATGAAATCTTCCTTCTCCATTACTCCCCACCTCCTATTAAAAGCTACGGTGTGAATTTTTTGGCCTGGATACCAGAAAATTCCTCATCTGATACTCTATGAAAGGCAACTTCAAGGCAATGAAATAGGCCAACAGCAAAACAAAAACATTTGCAACTTTGAAAAAAACGTGGACCCACAGCAGTTACTTCTCAATGGAAGTGTTTGGTAGCTTGAGGTTTTTTTTCCTTTTTAACTTTTTAAGTGTCAAATTTGCATATGTTTAGCTTAATTTCAATATTTGAAAGACTACTCAATTTGCTTTTATAAAAACTTTATAAAAGATTTTTTAAATGCTTGTAAAAGTAAGCGTTTATCTACTGAGAAAATTCTAGTACTGGATAAAACTCTCTGAATATACAGCTGAATTTTGTAAATGTTTCTTCTTTCCTACAAGTATAATGGCTGAGTGTATAATCTAGATAAATTAGTCTTACACATGATGAAAAGTTATAACTTTGCACACTTTTTACCATGTGATGTTTTGTTGCTTTGTAACTTCAAATGAGACAGTGCTTAGGAATTTTCTAGAGCTGGTGTACAGTGGTCTATAGGGGTTGGTTCATTGGTCACTGCCTCTGTCCAGGTTTTCAATCACCCTAGAAAGGCGTATGTTCAGAAGTCTGATCTGACTATCGAGGTGGTCCATCTTCTCCTCAAGGCTGCTGTTGCTGTTTCTTCTCCAGTAAAATCCAACTGGCCCCGTCATGAAGTAGACAGCTACAACAAAACAGAGAGGCAGGACTGCGTGTTCTGGGTCACCTTCATACTTCTGGAGGATGTACACGCATGAGAGAGTGAAAAGGGCAACCCTCGCAATCCAGAAAAAGCGACCAAACAGCATGTGCAGGAGATAGAAGAAGAATCCAAGGAAGAGAGATAAAAACCAATAGGCAAGTAAAATGGCACCAATCAGCAGAAGAGCACGGGTCGGGTTGTTGGCAATTGCTGCTGGGCTGAAATAATGAGTCAAGTTGGAGGCTGAAAAACAAAGGAAAATTTACAGAATATTAATGAGTGCATACCAAAGTGATAAGGGTAAAAATGCAAGGACAGTTTCAAAGGATCACGCAGTGGGGTCACAACTGTGTTGTCTAAAATGAGGGGTAAAGCTAGTTCATCCATTTCTGGATGGACCTTTTTCAAATCACTGGCTCAGCTCCAATGATGCAACTGAATTAATTCCTTTAAAGTAGAGGTGCTAAAGATTCCTTAAACATTGCCATAGGGCCTAAGGTGAATGCTCGTACTGAGGCTAAAGGTGCTCTTTTGTAAAAATTATATTCTAAAGGCTCTTGATTCCACCCTTCCTACTTATAGTCCTCCTTTACCTCCCTGCACTGTTCCTGGACATGTGCATCCATTTAATGATGATACCAAGAAACCAACCACGACTTGTCACGCACTTTATAGACATCCTGTAGATACATATACAGAAACGGAATGGCTAGTTTTAAGTCCTCTTGTTGAAGGTACGAATAGCAAAATCAAAGCCATGTGAAGCGGATGGAGATACCCCTGATGGACGTTTAATGCAGCGTGATAAAATGTAATTATTTTCCCACTCGGCCTATGCTTGTAAACATTGATCAAGGCTGATATAGTTCCAGAGTTAACAAGCATCACACTTACCATCAATTCCAAGAACATCTAACAAATCCGTCCATATTCTCCAGAATGTGTCCATTAATATATCCACCCCATTCACAAACCTCTCAGTCAACCTTGAAAAAAACTGAAAAATAAAATTGAAAATTAAAAAAAAAAATCCTCAATTCCTTAAACACACTTTAAGACTTAAGAGTCATAAGTAGAATTGTAATTCATTACAGAATTGCAGAATATTTTGAAGCCCCCAAGGAAAAAAAACTGTAGATGTTTTTTAACTCTGCGAATCATAAATTTTACTTATTACAATTGCCCTTATTCTAGGTATTTTGGCATGTAAATGTCTATGTTGACAGGATTTTAAAATGTACTTTATTAGCTTTACCACTGTTCTAAGTTGAAAGAAAACCCTATTGCTAGCAATGGACATTGGTAAAGCAAACCAGAGACTTAGTTTTAATTGCAACTGCGAGCTGTCCCCAGCATCACACCCAAATGTCTCAAATATCTTCACAGGTCAATGTAACATTATTATTTCTTCTTACTGGCTGAGGAGAGAAGGAACAGAGGAGCGTGTAGGTCTGCCTGCCTGCATGCCTTACATCCTGCAAGTTCCTATGTGGCCCGCAAACACAGGATGCTCTGCTGATGCAGACAGACAGTATTTCAGCTGGAGGGCTCCTCACCCACAGCGGGCTGCCCTGGTCCCCTCCCCCAACTGAAATAACGTTTATTTAGAGACTTCTTTTATGAATTTTTTTTTACAGTTTGCGCGCCTCCGGTTTTCTTTCCCGAAGCAACGCTCCAGCCGTTCCGCCGCTTCACCCCGCAGCCGGGCTCGCACAGGAGACGAGGCCGCCGCGGGTCCTGGGCCGAGCACCGCGCCGGGGAGGGGGGGGTGTGCGGCGGCCTCCCGCGGGGCTCTGCCTCACAGAACCGCCCGGTCACCCCAGGGAACAACGGCGCGGGGAGAGGGCGCGAGGGGAAAGGAAGCGAAGGGTAGGGTGGGGGAGGAAGGGGCCGGCGCCTCACCTTCTGCAGGGCCCGCACGTTGTCCTCGCCGAAGAGGCCGCTGACGCCCTGGTAGAGACCGCTGGCAGCGCGGCGGAGGCTGTTCTGCTTTTCGGCGCCGCGGCTCCGCGCTGCCCAAGCGCCGGGTCCCGCCGTGCCGCCCAGCAGCAGGGCGAGGAGCAGCAGCGCCGGCAGCCGCTCCGCCGCCATGGCCGCCCGCGCCCGGCAGCGCCGCGACTGTAGCGCCGCCTAGAGGCCGCGCCGCGAACTCCGCCGCCGTTCTGGGAGGGGGCGGTGCGGGGGTGCACTGCCCCCCCCCCCCCCCCCCCCGTGCAATGACTTTATTGAAATCACAAAATAATAATTCAGGTTGAAACGGGGCAGCCGAAGTGTATTGTTGTGTCCAGCCAAATGCTGGACACCTCCAGGGACGGAGATCCCACATCCCCTCGAGCAACCTGCCCCAGGGACTCCGCTTGTCCGGCTGTTTAACCTCTTCCTGTATTTGTCACAGTATTTCGTCTGTTCCAGGCTAAATTTTATATTTAATAATTCACCTGGCAAACATGTTTTTTTCCCCTCCTACCTAATCATGATTTCCCACGTCGCAGGTGAGGGCCACTGATTCTCCTGCTGTCAGCGTGCCCCTTCGAGAAGGTTCTGGCTCTGTTCTCCCTGTGCTCTCCACTCAGGCAGGTGTAGGCAGCGACAGAGTCTCGCCTTTGCCCTCTCCAGGCACTCCCAGGCCCCGGTGCTCCAGCCCCCTGTCCTGCTCAGTGGTCTCCATTGGACTCGCGCCAGTGCCTTCCTGCAGCAGGGAGCCCGGACATGGGTGCACTACTCCAGATACGGTCTCTCGACCTGCTGGCTACGCTCTTACTAACGCAGCCTGGGATGCTGTTGGGCTTCCTCGCTGCAAGGGCATGTTGCTGACTCACGATCAACCTCCTTGGCCCACAGATCCTCTCCCAAGGAACTTTTAAATTATTCAGCTATCAGTTTGGGCTCTCGAGACTCATTACAATAATCTTTACAGTGT
Source organism: Phaethon aethereus (assembly GCF_964289735.1). Taxonomy (NCBI): domain Eukaryota; kingdom Metazoa; phylum Chordata; class Aves; order Phaethontiformes; family Phaethontidae; genus Phaethon; species Phaethon aethereus. The sequence continues at coordinate 4,391,796 of NC_138593.1, forward strand.
ACAGTCAGCTGCCTTTCCTGTGTGACTGTCCCTCTCTGAGGAGATTCCCAGGCGCAATCCCCAAATGACAAAGGCAATAAGGCAGTCTAATGTCAAAAAATGACACCTATCTCTTGAGTACACTGTCAACTTCAGGTCGAGGGATTCTGAAGGACCATCTTGTGTCCTGCACCCTGGAGAAACCCCGACTCAGATATATAAGCTGAAATTCAGCACGCCTAATGGTATGACTCCCTCTTCTGACAGGTTTTGTGTTGATTTTTCCTGACTAACCAGACCAACAAAAGAGCAGTTGGGAAATACAAATTAGACAATATTATCAGCTCCTTCTGGGTAGTGAAACCCAACCAGGATGTTAGCAGAGTGAAGTAAGAATCCCCAGGAGATAGAAAAGTACTTTATTGCCTTCGGAGCACATTCTGATTCATTGTTAATTGACAAGAGCCCGAGTTAGACAAGATAGGAATGCAACGACTGCAATATAAAAATAGATCCATACGTTTGTAGTGTAGATTCTGCACCGAGTGATGACGTAAGCTGGGGCAGAAAATGTTTGCTAAATTGCCCAACAGTATCTTCAAGGCACGGGTGATCCCAATGCCCTCCCCAGAGCTTCTCGTTGTGCTTGGGAAGGCGTAGGTGGCCCATGGCTGCACAGCACTCAGTTAGGATCTCTGCTCTGAAAATTACGGGGCAGAGCTCTGCTTTTCCGGGCCCTTGCCGGGGAGTTCCTGGAGAGACAGGGGCACAGCTGGTAGCTCTTCCAATCATTGAAATAACCTGAGGTATCTCTTTCCGATTTTACACCATGTCCTTGACATTTAAACCTCGTGGCTGAGCCGAAGCCTGGTTGCTGCATAGTCAAATAGACATCGAGAATATAGATATCTTTGTTATGGCCTTTTTCCCAGTTTTAGTCTGGCCAAAACACTTATTTTCACATTTAGCGGAATGGCCTAGACCTTCTGGCATTTATTTCTATTTGTCCCTGAAAGGGTTGGGCCCAGATCCAGGAAGGTACTTAGGATCTTACTTGATTTCAGTAGGGTATAGCTTCTTTATGTTTTTATAGAATGGTGCTTTCATTCTCTTTTAAAGGGGTCCTGAAATTGCCAATTTGTTAATACCTGTGTACATTCTGAAGTGTCTATCTCATACTCTTCCAAAAGGGGTTGGTAAGTGGTGGCAGGTATTCCTGAGGTTCTTATGAGGTTTCTGGTTATCTGCCCTCAGCGTCATGCTGTGCCTAGACTCCTACACACGGTCAAGTATCCGATTCTGGGGCTTTTCTTGCGTGTAAAGAACCTTGCGGTACAAAAACACGACAGTAATGTAATTAACTGTCATGAGTGTTGTTCCCTGTGCCAGTTACAATTCTTTGATTTGCTTCCAGTTGGCAAGGCCTTCTCTGGGTTCCCGTGCGCTGCTTCTGGTCCAGTGGGTCTTGTTTCTGTGAATTTGGGGATGTTCCGAATTGTCTAAGTGAGTTTCCATTGTGGGATCCCCCTCAAAGTCAGTTCTGCAAAGTGTTTGTCATTTCTTTCCATCTATTCTTCACAGAGGCTGAGAGGCCCATTTTAGTGGCTGCCTTTGGAAGCCTGCGCTCAGGGTTGTCCTTCATATGAGGTCAGGATAATTTGGGAATCTTCCCTGGTATTTAATTAATTTCCTGATCTGTCTCAATGAGCCTATTTCAGGTACATTCATCTCTCCAAATACGCAGCTCTTATGAAATTATGCAGTATTTCACCCTTCTCGTTTAAATAAATGAAATCGTGTCTGCTCAAAGAATACATTGCATCACAGCATGAAATATTGATCTCAACCACACTGAACTTTTTCATTAGGACAACTATGAAGTTTCTAGAAAGATCCTCTGCTCAGGGTCTTACCGTACAGAAGAAGCATGAGGGTACTTCCTGATCTGCACTAGAAACTGTGTAAGGTGTCTTACTCAGATATAGGGATTTAACAACAATCTGAACAGTGTTTAGAATAAATTGGGGTCTTCTAGATGTCAAAGTTTTAACAGATCATAGGGTTCTCTCTTTTTAAATTATTTTTATGCTGAAAAAATGGCATAGACTTAAAGAAAGCCAACTGTGTTACTGTGGACCAGTCCTTAACCACACTGACCCTTATTTTTCTGTCCTTACTTCATCTTACAGCCTCAGCTTGTCATAGCTGATTGCTTCATGACCTCTCGTCATTTTAGGTCTTTTCTCTTCATGTTTTGCTGCTAGCTCTGTGAGACTTTTCTTGCAATGTGTAACCGTTTCTTTTCTTCTTCTTCTTTTTCTCTTTCCATGTTCTTTCTTCTTCTTCCCTTTCTGCAAATGCTTTTGATTCTGATTACTTGTACTCCTCACACCATGTAGAGGTTGCAGAGGTCATGGATGTCAAATGAGCCAGAAGTTTGTGATTCTTATACAGACTCATTAACCAGCTGGTGGGCACTCCGAATGTAGGATTTTTTTAAAACTTTCCAAAATCTTTAGATTTCCTAATCCAGGTGTTGGATCAATGGATCATGGTCAGACCTCAGCATACTGCACAGGTTGCTGTGAGGTATTATTGTGCAACTTTTATCTCACAGGTCCATGCATTTCATCACTCGTTTTAATTTCACCGACTGACTGCAAATTAGTTACCTCATATACCACAAACGAGGTAGTGCTGTCATCATCATTATTACTGTTAATGGGTTTGTGAAGGGCCCCTAATCCCATCTAAAGCACAAAACATGGTTTAATTTTTAACCTATGGTTACTATTAGTAGGTATAAAGCAAGCCTTAAAAAAACTTGAGAATGGTCAATTCCAGTTATTCAGGCTATTTTTCTCCAAACTATTTTTAGTAGTCACTGCAGTCCTCTTAAATATCCATTTTCTCATTAAAGGCTTGTTTAATTTTCCTTCTTTTTCTTCCCAAAGTCACTTTTTAAAGAAGAAAAAATGGTTTGGGTAAGGAAAAACTGGAATGAGGGCGAGGACCATAGAGGCATAACCGGTTCTAAATAAGGATGCAATAGTAAAGCAGCTGTTAATAAATGAGAAGGTCTGTCAAGCTTTCGTAAAAGCCCAAGTTTTATCACCAAATTCCCAGCGTGCTTCTTCCTCTTTGAACAGTAAGTGGGTCAGTCCATTTTAAGCTACGCTTTTTTCAGCTCAGAGGATTTTTGAGTCCCTTCTCAGGTGATTCGGGTGCGCATTTACTTTGTAGATGTACAGGTTGCTCTGGGTGGAGGAAGTCAGCTGCTTTTCTGCTGCTTTTTTACCATAAAACGGGCAATATCGGCATCACCGAGGTGCCACGGCGGGCTCCCCTCAATGCCGAGGGGAATCACGCAGTGACCCCACCCCCGCCCGCCGAGCAGGATGAGAGCGCCTCCCCGATTGGGCACACCTCCTTCTGATCCGGTCGCTCATTGGTCGACAGAGAAGAGGGCTTGAGAAGCCTCTGGTCCAATTGGTTTTTCGTGGTGTCAGCTCTTCCGCCGTCAGCGCAGCCGTGAGGAGAGCGGGCTCTGGGCTGATGTGGGGCCAGGCGCGTGGCAGCCAATCGGACGCGCCGGTGTCGCCACCGCCGTGCGCCGCACGGGATCCGTCCGCGGCGCGGGGCCGCCCGCTCCCACGCCGCCTGAGGGGCGGCGGGGCGTGGCTTCACCTCCACCCTCCTGAGGTGAGGGGACGGCGGGAAGCGTCGGCGCTCTGGCCGTCGGGGCACAGATCGGGGGGCGGCCTCAGAGCGGGGCCGAATGAAATGAAAGTGAGGTAAAAATGGGAAATTAAAGATTTGTTGGCTGGGAGCGTATCGGCGCCGGCCATGACAGGTTAAACAGGTATTTGCATCAGGCATAATTCGCGGAGAAATTAAGCAAACCCGACCAAAAGCGCACCTTTACGCCCCAGAGCAGAACAGACTATAAACCAGCCGGGGCCAAATAAATGCGGAGGGCTAGGGCTGCTAAGGAACGCTCCTGCTAGCCCCAGAGGTCCCAAGCAGAGGGCAGGAGGCAATACCCTTGTAAAATCTGGCCCTCACAGCTGCACTGCAATGCTTTGTGTCCCAAGCCAGTACATATATCCACACTGGTTAATGCTTCATTATCATAATAAACGTCTTTACTATCCAAAGGGTAAAAAATAAAAGTTATATTTTCTGTGGGCGTCCAGCAAGATGGGAGTTTTCTGGGTAATTCGTTTTCTCCACCACAGGCCGTGCCTCCCGAGTCCATCTGAAATAGCAAAATGCCCGGGGCCCGGGCACTGGAGCAGGCGTCCCGCAGCCCTCTCTTAACTCGGGGCTTTGGCAGGGTGTCATGCCACGGATTTCGCACTTCCACTGACCTCTCTAAGCGTCGCTGCCAAGGCAAGGGAGGCGCGTAAAAGCAGATAACGTGTCCTGATTCCACCCCCAGCCTCTGCAGGTCCTCTAGGCTCTGGAGGAGGGAGTTATTTAAGAATATGCTGAATATGTCTTTCTTGAGGCAAATAAAAATTGCAGGATTGTTCAAATCACGTTGCCATGCCTGCAAATTTAATAAAGTAGTTGTATTCCAGTAGCACAGAAATCTAAATGGAATTTATAGCAAGTATACCACTATCTAGTACATATATTTCACTTTCATATTTACATTGCGTGCCTGTACAATTTAGCATCAAATTCGTACTTTTCAAGGCTGCTATGAATTAGAAAGGAAATAATGACCTTGAAAATGACAGTTACATAAGCCGCATGCATACACAGTGACTTGTGCATTGTTATTAAGTACTTCATTACCACCGCTTCTTGGCTAAAACGGGCTGTTGCAACGTAGCGATTGTTACCAAGAGAAAGACCTCACATTTTGAAAGAAGAGAAACAATCGATTTTAATCCAAGGTGCAAGGTATGTAGGCCAAGAGCGTTACAAAAGCGTGACTGGGATAGTGGCTAGCCAGGCTGTGGAGAAATGCACTTCTTGCCTCGTTATTGGGTCACAGACATTTGTCAGCGGGGACTTCTTCAGTCCTCTCTGGGACAAAAAACAATAAAATAAAGCGGTGATAATTGTGCAGGGGTTGCGTGGAAAAGCATGAAGCGACGGTTCCTCCCCGGTGATGATCTTTAGGGGTGGCAGGGACCCAAGCGGCGGGCCTGTGGTGCCCAGAGCCCCGGCGGGGCCCTGCCCACTCTCCGCGGGCAGGAGATGGCCCCGACGCCGCAGCCGCCGCCCGCGGCCGCGGGGGCACGGGTAGGATCTGCCGTTTAATCCTGTTCCAACCTGGTGGTTAAATCAAATCCCGCCGCGGGGTTCCTGTCCGGGTGGAGACCGCCGGGTTGGGACTGCCCCGGGGGGCACAGGACGCGGTCGCTCGGCGGGGGGGCCCGAGGGGAGGTGTCGCTTCCCCCTGAGGCGAGAGGCCGCCGAGACCCCCGTCAGGGAGCGGCCGGGCGCCCGCCGCGCCGGCCCCCCCATTCATTCCACACCGATGGCGCCGGCCCCGCTCTCCCGAGGGAGGCGGGGAGGGGGGGGGGCGGTGACGGCCCCGCTCTGCGGGCGGGGGTCCACTGGGGCGGCGGCGGGGCTGGGCCGCACCTCCTCTCCCTGGCGCCCCGCCGTAGTCGCCGCCCTCTCGGCGGGCGGGGCGCAACGCCCCGCACTCTTTTCTCTCCGGCGGAAGGTTACGGAGTGAGGCGACTGGCAAGGGCTCGGCGGGGCTTAAAGCGCTGGGGCCGGAGGAGACGCCCCGCAGTTAGGGCTGAGGGGTCGCAGTAGGCGGGCGTAGTGTTGGCGCCCTGGGGAGGGACGGTTGCTCGGTTCGCTCGTTTGCCACCGCCGCCATGTCCCGGGAGCGCGAGATCATGGAGTCGCAGGTGATGTGGGAGCCTGACACGAAGCGCAACACCCACATGGACCGGTTCCGCGCCGCCGTGGCCAGCAGCTGCGGGCTCCGCCTGGGTGAGTGCCGGGCGGGGGCGGGCGGGCAGCGCCCAGGCGGGGGGGCCTCGGGCTCTACTCGGCACCGTGCTGTGTCTCGGGGGGCCGGCGGGGCTCTGCTCCCCGGGGCTGGCCTTACCGCGGGCACGCGGCAGCACTGCGGGCCGTCCGTCTGCCCCCACCCTAGGGAGGGGGGCGAGATGCTCATGGGGCGGCCGGGCACCCCTCGGGGCGAAGTGGTCCAGGCTGCGGGCGTGATGCTCGGCCTCCTGTAGAGGCCTCCGGCGCAGCATCTCGCTTAGCGTGAAGCTACGCGCCGCTGGGAAATGCGGACAGCTTTACCTGTCACTGGTGCTGCCGGGTGTCAGCCCAGGCAGCGTCGGCGTTGATGCCCGCTATGCGCTCCTGAGAGCTCGGGTGCAGAGCCAAGGTCCCACTGCAGGGATTTCCTGGGGGAATAGGGTGCTGAAATGACTTGGTGTTTTAAGGCGGGGTGGGAAGGGGGAATCGCTGCTGTCATGGCTATGAGGTTAAGGTAAGCTTTAATATGATGCTTTAACAACACTTGTGTGTGAGGTTTGAGTGGAGGCCATGCTTGCAGTCTCATGTTTCATTTTGAAGAGTGTGTCTTTGTAATTTTTAAGTATGCTGGGAAGTAAAAGGTGATGTTTAAGTTGATTCAATGGTAGAAGCCAAGGTGGTTTTTTTGCTGAGCATCTGCCTGAGCTCTTTAACTTCAAGCTCTGCTCATTCAGGAATATCTGTATGGCTGTGAATAGGTATGCAGTCCTCTGACTTAAAAACAACTTCTCAATTTTGAGTTTAACCCTGCTTTGAGTAGGGAGTTGGACCTCCAGAGGTGTCTTTCAACTCAGGTTGTTCTGCTACCTGCAGGTGCTGTCTCTAGAGTGTCAGGAGTTGGTGGTGCTGGTTGTATGGGCTCATTCATATCATGAACTAGGTGGACTTCAGTGCGTGTGGGGCCCAAACCCTCCAGTTCTGACTTGTTTTATGCTGCCCATTCTCCCTAAGTATTTGGAGACCAAGTTGCTTGTTTAGCTTTCCTTTAATCATATGCCTGATGGGGGATGGAGGGAGCAGTTTTGGCAAGTGGCCTGACAAGTTTGTCAGTCCAGTATAGATGTCTGTGGCACAAGCGGAGACATTCTGGAGTAGTAGCTATGTATCTAGTGCTTCTAGCAGTTCATGTCTAGAAAACTACTGTGCATCCTGATTGGGAACGTAATATGTGGGCAAGCCAGGTCATTAGTTTGACTGCTCAGGGATTTCACATTTGAACCCAAATGTGTAGTGTCTCTCTCACCTGCTACATAGGAAGTAAGTTACTACAGGATTTTAGTGAGCTCCTGAGTAGAAGTGTCATGTAACTCATACTTACATGATTAAGTCTGAATGTGGTTTCAGATGGGCTGCCCATGTTTATGGCTGTAACAACCAGAACTTTTTTCACCCTGTTTTGAAGTGGCTATCTCCAGTTAAAAGTGGATTCCTGTGTATATATAGAAACCTTTGTCAACTTCCATTAGACTTGAACTTATGTTCATTGGTCTGTGTGCTGTTCAACAACTAAGAATGGATTCTTTATGTAGCATCAAGATGTGGACTAACTGAGGAGAGCTCAGGGCAATATCACCCTTTAAACAGCGTGGTTCTGTCCAAGCCTGAAAATATAATGACATGCAATGTTTAATTGCTGAATAACAGGTCTGTGCCTCAAAGAACTTGCATGCTAAAGCTTATTTGGGGATAAACTGTGTAGACAGAACAAACTGTTCATATTGTAGGAAATCAAATTAGTGGTGACTTGTAGCTTTTTGCAGTTATCAAATGACTCGGAGCATGTGCTACAACTGGTTTTTGAAGGAGGAGGTGGGAGTTAGAGCTTTTCTTTGGTAAAGTCTTATTGCCACACCAGCTGATGTGCAGTGTACAGAATAGGGAAGAGTGGGTGGAATGTTTAAAAAAAAGAAGTATGAGTCTGAGGCAATATGTAGGCAAAAGTTGAGTTATGGAGAAGTCTTTGCCTTTGCTTCTACTATATCCGTAATACCTAGAGAGTAATCTCACATTCATGGAAAAGATTGAGTGGAATACGTGGAAGGGACAGACTGGGTGGGGAAACAGCTGTAGTGATCAAGTGTGAGTAACAGTGATGATTTTGAATGATTTTTTTTCTCTTATAAAGCTGGAAGATGTCTTCCTTGTAGGAAGAGAATGCAAAGATGACTTTTTCAGAAGTAATCAGCTGGGTAACAGGATGACAAACCAAAGATAATTGGAGAAAATGACTTCAAGTGCTTAGCTGAAAGTATCGAATAGGAAACACAGTTGGCAGAGCAGGAAACTGTTACTACTGTCACTGATGGCAGATATTCATGTTTATTTTGTCTGTTGGCACAGCTTCAGACAGCATGAACATGACTTGGGAATGTCATTGTAAGCCAATGATGAGAAATCGGTGTCAGTTATTCATACCTAAAACTGTTTTAAATACTGAATTTCAGTGTTTGAATTGTGAGTTTTTGGTACACATTCTTCACATTACACGATTGTGAGACAGATGAAATAATACTTAAACTCCTCATTTCCATTTTTTTAATGCCAGGTTGTGGTTTTAATGTCTAGCTAGTGAATACCTTTTCATACTAAAACACCATGAATGAAGTGAAACAAGCTGCAACCTGTCAGATCCCTTATTTATTGAGGAATAATGCATGCTGCTTTTGTAGCAGTGCTGTTGATATTGCAGTTAGATAATGAGTGCATCTAATAGCCCTGTTACCATGCTATCAGAGGCCTTTGGTCCTGGACTAGAACCATACAGCAAATGTCTCTTGTCAGGAAGACTTGTTTATCTTTTCCTGTATAAAACCACCATGTTAGGGAGTGGAAGTGTCAGCAATCAGGACTCTGTCCTGCTGTCCAATCTTCAGTTTCACTGGTTGCGGGGAGGGAGGGTAGATGTTGCACAGAGTTCTTAGGAAAGGTCCCTATCTCTGTGATGGCAAGTGGCTTGTAACATGGGTGAAATGATGCCATCTGCTCAGGTGTTCAAGTAGACTATTTCTGTTGATGCCACAGTCACTTGCCTTGAACAGAGAAGTGACCTGCTGTGTGTGATCAGTTTTATCTTACCGGTTGTTTTAGCCATGAATGTTCTTTATCTGGGCTATCCCTAATTGTAGTTTGTCTGAATTCCTGTAATTCTCTGCATAATCCTAATAGATATCTATTACTTCTAGCCAACTACGATGACTTATACCAGTGGTCAGTGGAATCCTACTCGGACTTCTGGGCAGAATTCTGGAAGTACAGTAACATCATATGTTCTCGCCTGTATGATGAGGTAAGTCAGTAGTTATCTTAAACAGGCAAGTGCAACACAAAGGGGAGAGAAACCAGTTTTATGACGAGTCTTTTGACCTGTTCCTGGAACCATTGCAAGTGATATGAAGAATCCATCAAGTGTATAGTCCTGAATTTCCTTGTGTGGTGGATGGTGGTGTTCTGTTGCTGATATGCTTTAAGGCAGTGAAATCCTCAGGTTCTGTTGTCCTAAACAATTCTGATGTCATTGTGGTTGTGTGTTCTTACATACCTTGACAGTCCTGCCTGCTTGTGAGGAGTCTACCAATATACCGCCTTCTGCTTTAGGATATGCTGGTAGAATATCATCTTGATTTTGTAAATGCTGGCATACAGTCAAGTTCATGTTTATGTTCCCTGAGTCAGCTTACATGATAAGCACACTTGTTCTACTTCAGTTTTGTAGAACTGGTTATGGAAGTATCTGCAATCGTATGTAGGCTTGAAATATCTCTGAGGGAATAGTAGTGGTTGAACACAGTCACAGGTGGAATACCAGACTGTGCCACAGTGTTGCTTTGAGATAAAGGTGACTTTGGAGCTTTTGCAAATGGAAGGCAAAGCTGGAGCCTGTGTACAGCCCTCATGTGGGATATCAACATCACCCTGTGGTTTTCCATCTGAGGAAGATGGACTAATTACTTCAAAAGCTTGATGCAGAGGAACTGTCCTGGGACTTAGTAGAGAGGACTGGACTTGTACCTTAATCCCTGGAGGCCATCTGTTCCAAGAACACTCAGGGTACTGGCAGTTCTGCGGAGGGAACTGGTAAGTTTCTTTTGCCTTTTCCTGTCTTATGAATTTCTGTACTGCATGCTACGGTAGATCAAGTGGTTCCTCCTGACATGAAGCTGCGTGCTTAGGTGTCTTAATGTGACCTACCCTTTAGAAGACTGAATTCAGCAGGAATGTATGAACTAGCCTGCTTTTTGAAGTGTGTAGTCTGACTAAACATTTAATCTGTTATGTTTTCTATAGATGCTAGTTTAAAATCTGGCCAGCTTGTATTTGGATACTATTTCATCTACATATCCTGTGCTGTTAGCAAGGCTATTTTTCTAAATTTCCACATGAAGGCAAATTGTCCTGAGCAAGTAGTTCAGAGCAGCTATTTTGCACCTTGTATCTGTACTGAGCAAGCTGGACAGTAACAGTTCTTGTTCTCTTGCCTTACAGGACTGGCACTCCTGGAAGTCTGACCCTCCAGACACCACCAATGGCTGAGTGAACTGGAGGGAAACTGAAGCAGGCAATGGTGGGCTAAAAAATGGATGTTTCCTGAGGATGAGAAGCAAGAAGATGAGGATGTCTAGGAAGGCTTTAACTAGACTACTTGTGAGCTTCTAGGCCTCTGCATGGCTGTTCTGCAAGGGTCTTGCTGCGATGTGAGATCTTAAAACAGTAGAGGCAGAGACAGCTGATAGAGTACTGCAGAAGATAATTGACCTGTTTTTTATGGACGTTGCTTTTTGCCTTTAACTTTCCCTCAGTGCTAGCATAGTGTCAGCTTCAAGGCTTGACTCCAACTTTGCTGAGTCTCAAAGCTGACTTGCTGTTAGTCCTTACCATTGGTCCACTTCTGTTGCATGTCAGGAGGAAAGGCTGGTCACAGTACCTGAGCTGTTCTGTGGTAGCTAAAGAGCTGAAGAGTTTGATTTCAAGTGTCTTACAACTTGATCCCTGCTCCTTGTTGGAAGTAGCATTATGCTTTGAGGAAAATAAAATTTTTCATGAACTAGAGTTGACTCCTTTGTTCCTGGTGAGTGAAACAGAATGACTTGTGAAAGTAGAAACTAAGAAAAAGAATAAAATTTTGTGTATATATAATAGACAGCCAGTGTTTTGTTTAAACTTAAAGTTTTAAGTATTTGATGTAGACATGTTCATGTCACTGTATAGCAATTGACAGCCATGTCACTTCTGAAAAGCACAAAGATACTTGCAGTGTACAAAGCTACCTGGCATGGCAGCACTGGCATTGTTATGTCAAGTTACAAATAGCTGTTGATTTTAAATGAGGAATGTAGTATAAACTTCTCTTTTTGCTACAAGAAGTGCCTGACAGCTGTTCCCTGTGGAAGAGCTGCTGTGAGCATTTTGATAGTATCTGCCCTCCAGCTTTTCATGAGGCATGCTATTTTGCTCTTCAGGTCATGCAGAACATCACATGTACCACAGTAGGGCAAGGATTATCTGTCTCGTGGTGGTGAGATTAATTCTCAAAAGTATAGTCTCTGCTTAAGGTAAGCAGAATCTCTGGGACATGGTAATGCATGGTTATAACACAACTAGCAAACCACTTCAAGGAGGGTAAATGCAGTAGAGGTGTGGACAGAGGATATTGCTAATGTGATGCTTATTCATAGCTACTGAGGCTTGGGAAGTGGTCACTGATTAGCTGCTGTGAAAAGCAATTGTAGAACAGGAGCTGGTGACATGGGAGTAGAGCTGATACTTAGCATGTTCACCTAACCACACAAATTGGCCTTAGTGCTGCTGTGAGTAGGAGTGAAGCCTTACTCATTTAATGAGGACTGCAGTCAGCAGTACTATAGACTGCACTTCTTTCCCTTTCCTGTAGACTTGCTGAGCATTTGTTGGGACTGTGTGAAGTGAGAGGCTTGTTGCAAAGCTTTCCATTTTTATGGAGTTGGTAGAACTGGGATCTAGCTGGGATCTTTAAATTGGCAGACCTTGAGTTTCTGTTGCTTGCTGAGAACCTTTCTCTAAGGGAGACATCAGGTTGTTCATATAATGAAGTACCTCTACCAAAGAGATTTGGCTTAATTAGGAGTCATAGGCATTACCAGAGTAGAAGATCATGGAGCATCAAGTATGTGAGTCCGGCACCTTATGCTAGTGGAGCTCTTCAAAGGAAGAGCCGCTTTTCCTGAAGTTCCACTTCAGGAAAAAATAGGATTATATTAGACCTTGTCCTGGAAAATGCTGAAAACATTCTGCTCAGTCTTCAAGCTAAGGAAGTTGGTCATGAGTCAGTTTTAAGAGTCACTTCTAATTACTGCAGTAATATATGTTGGTATAAAAAAAATATTTCTGGAGCCCGAGTTGTTAAATCGTAAGGGTGTAACTCAGTTCTAGCTAATTGTTACAAGCAAAAAAATCTTGAGTTCCCATTTTTAGAAAAGTTCACTTGAAATAAAGTAATAAAGTAGAACATTTCCACATGAGCTTTAACTTCTTTTTTAAAAGTTAATTTTAGGATTGCCTCCAGTAATACATATACTGCACATCTCAAAGCACAAAAATACTGGGTTTTCTGGAATGGAAGGTATTTTGAGTTCTAGCTGGCTTTCAGAAGAACCTTTTACTTGGTCTGAAAGAATGCTGTTTCTGTAATGCATGTGCAGTCCATGAGAGAACCTGAGGGTATAAACTGAAGCTTTTAAAAACAACTGTAAAATAAAGTTTCAATTTAAAGCTTACAAAATATATGTGCTGTGGGCCAGTTGAATCTCTAAGCAGTGGGGCATTTTGGAAGGAGTTTACTGACCTCTGTGCCTATTGAGGGGTTCTTTACCTATTAAAGGTATACTCTTAACTGACTTATCAAGGAATAATTTAATATTTTGAGGCTTAATTAGTTCAAGTTGTTAAGTTGAACATTTTTGTGACTCCTTTTCATTGTGGTTTTTCAATTCTTTGCATGTCTTAGCCCTCAATGGGAAACTATTTAATATGGGCTTATTAGGTTGTTAGACCCTCTTTTTTGAAAACAGCAAATCAAGGATGATCGAAATGTATTTCTGCACTCTGGATGAAGCTGTGGAGTACTTAAATGTTTATTGCAACTTAATCATTAAAAAAATGGAGAATTGGAATAAAGAGCTTGAACTCTATAGTTATGTTTGACTCTACAGGTCACTTATTCAGCCTAAGGTTGATTTGAATTACATTGTCTAAGTTCCTGGTGTTGGCTTCTCCCTCTGACTCATGCTGGGGAAGACTGGGTGCTCACACCAGGGAGGCTGGAGCCTATGGCCTGGTAGAGAGCTACAATATGCTGTAGCTCAGTCACTGTTCGGGATGTTCCCAGAGGCAAAACCCCAGCGTGCACTGTGGTTTGCACGTATCTTTGTGGTCTGGATGTAGCTGTAGTGGTTTGCTTCACTGGTGTATTTAGGACTGGGCTGAAGGTAGAACTGTCAGCCAGGGACTCGTTCTAGTTTTGTTGTAATGATGTCTTTACTTGTGATAGTTGACAAATAATCAATCTTTCCAGGCCTGTAATTATGGGATCTAGTGCCTGTTTGCCATCTGCAAGCTGGGAGAAATGGCTCTTGCCTAATAGAGTGTATAAGGAGCTTGGAATTAATTAGCTGATTTCTGTACAATGCTCAGAGAGAAATTGTATTGGTTTTCCAGGAATGTATTACGTTGTTTTTCAGGTGGTCGATACATCCAAAAGTATCGCAGATGTCCCGGAATGGTTTAAAGGTAGCCGTCTGAACTATGCAGAAAATCTCCTGAAGCACAAGGACAATGACAAGATTGCGCTGTATGCAGCAAGTAAGAAAGAATTAATGCCTTTTATTTATAATTCACAGGACTAGGCCTTATAAAACAGCTCTGCTTTTTATGAAACCTTAAAATAAACTGGCTTGGATGAAGAGAAAAGACTGCAAAAATACAGCTCTGCAAAAAACAACAAAACATGCTCTGGGAATATAGATAATTCTGAAGAGTCCTTGGCAAACTAAATTAAGTTTTCTTGACTGCATTAAGGTAGTAGAGATCATGCTGTGTTTAGCATCAGTTGATATTTGAGCTATTACTTCACATTTGTCATTAACATTTGCCTAATGCTTGCCTTCAGGAAGTGTTTTGGCACTGTTGCTTGATACTGTCCTTCCCACCTTCTTCCTGTGCCTTTTATCTTAGGAATACTAAGGACTATAAGGCATGTAGGCAAGAATTAACTCTGCTTTTGACAATACAGAAAGGAAGGACAGTTACATGCATGGAAGACTTGGAATTTCACTTTTCTGGAACACTAAAGCTCTGTCTTAATTTTTTTGTTATACTGGAGAAGATTTAAGTAAAATCTGAGTATGCTCATAATGAGGATGGTAATGTTAAGACAATAAAGTACCTTCCCTATATCTGCTGTCTTTGGTAACTTTAAAAAAAAAACAGTTCTAATCTCTGTTAGATGGGATTAGCTTCTGTGCAGGTGTGCAAGTACTTCCTTAGGGAGTTGTTCTGAGCTTCCCTTTTGCTGGACTTAATCCTTATCATAATAATCCTTATCATAAGACTGACCAAGTGGTGATTCATCTTAATAGCTTAACAATAAACAATGCAGTCTTACAGCTCGTTAGCAGAGAAAATGATGCAGAACTATGGATTTATTGTGTAGGTGCTAAAAGTCTTAGTTTCTGATTTCTGACTCATGGAGATCAGTTTTTGAATTATGTATGTATTACTGTTCTGATAACTGTTTAAAAACATGAGACAACAGAATCTTCTGTAAGCTTACCACTGAAAAAATACTAGTTGCATTTTACTGCTTAGAGGTACTGAAAGAAACCTCTCTGATCATATATATATATAAAATCAACTACCAGCTCAGAGAATGGGAAAATCTGTGACCCAGTTCTGGTGTAATAAGAATTGATCTGGTGAAGTCTGAGAGAAAAGAGGTTTGTAGCAGAAAGCTGCCTTCAAAGTGATGAACTCATCAGTTTCAAATTTTGAGATCATTAGAAAAGCTTCTCATGTATTATTTAATGGAGGAAAAATCAATGTAGTTAAGTACATCTTGTGCACCAATGGAAAGCCAAACACTGCTTAGTAAGTCAACTCAAAATGTATGTAGAGCTGATGTGATTGAATTGTTAATGTTAAAAGCTAAATGTGCAACTTGAGAAAAAGTGGAGTTAAATACTTTAAGTTCAAATTATTGAAGGAATTATTATCAACTTAGTGCTTATTTGGTTTGGTATGTGATTACATTGTCCCTGTAGGTACTGTTTCTTATTAGGAAGTCATGGGGTGTACTGGAGACTCACTGTGCTTTGTGTTGCATAATCACAGGTGATGATACCAAAAGGAGCAAAACTATTTTCTAGTTGCATACTATATCAGTGTTGGAGTGAATTTACATGTAAATGTAAATGAACACATTTACTTCTCTGTGGTGAACAGACTTCCATATGCATTTCTTTACATGACCTTCTGCTGTAGCTAATCTTCTTAAGATCACTTAAGTCAGAGTATTTTTTTGTTAACCCCTCACTGCTAGGTCAGAGTGGTGTTTAGGGAGCCTGTGTCAGGTTTGTGTATTCACTAGGGATGATTCTGTGGGAGCAATGTGGGTGTAATAGAGCATAGGAATGTAAATGTAACTTTCCTAAACGATTTCATTTGTCACTGGCTCCCACTGTGAATCTTTCATTTGTGACTCCCTTCTCCTGGGGGCTTTAGTCATGGAGCAACATCAGTCCCGTTCTGTGGGAACACAGAATCTGTCCTTGGCTCAGCTTATGAACTACATGTTACATTGATTCCTGTGTTGTTTCCCATCACAACCTGCTCTCTTGCTCCGTTTTAAGTCCAGAGGTACTGGGATGAAAGTCTAAGAAGGCAAAAGAGTAAAAATACTGTTCCCTGCTTAAGGAAATCAGACTGATGGTAGCTGTTCTGCAATGGCCTGCTGTACCAGGGTATGCAGTACACTTTTTGTTGTCTTTTCGTAAGAAGTGCTGCATAGTGGAGGCAGGACAGGCCAGATGGCTTGCAGGAGTCACACTGAGGAAGTACACATGGAGGAAGAGACTTCTAAGATGACAAACTTTGCCTTTAATAACATTTAGATTTTTAAACTTTTTTCAGAAGTGATTTATTAACAGCATGTGTAACATCTGACATTCAGTACAAACATGAAAACACCCTGCAGATCTTGTCAGAGATGAATGGAGTCCAGTTCAGTTTATTTGCTTTGTGGTATGTTTGTAAATGTAGATGTTTTAAAATGTATTGAAAGATGCATTTAAGATGTATTGAAAGTCAGACCTTAGTAACTATATGTGCATGATTTTCTAGTCAACAGTGGCTTGCCATGATAAAACCTGAAGTTGGCACCTTGCTGCTGCTTCCTAGGCCTAACGAGACAACTAAGCAAAAAGGGAAGATGAGGTGGTTCTTTCCATGTTAGAAAGTAGCTTTGAGTGTAGTCTGTCACGGGTGCTCTTTGAGAGTATACCTTTTGCCAGTGAATAGTTTGCATTTTTGCAGATGCAGTCTTCAAGAATAAGATAAGTCTTTTAAGAATGTCCTGGTGCTTGCTGAATGAATACTACTGCTTAATATTTGATTCCCATTAAAAAGAAAAGCTTGGTACAGCATAAGAGGAACTTGAAAAGCAAAAAGTGTAATTACTAGTGGAAACTCTACTCCTAAAATTCCTTCGTATTCTTTTCTTCCAGAATTAGTTGTTTGTACTGGACTTGACTTATGTTGCAATGTGTAATTTTTGACTGGTTGTTTTAATCTCCTGTCCTCAGAGGAAGGCAAAGAAGAAATCTTGAAAGTTACTTTTGAAGAACTGAGACAAGCTGTAGCTTTGTATGCTGCAGCCATGAGGAAGATGGGAGTAAAAGTAGGAGACAGAGTTGTGGGTGAGTAACTTTTCTCTGAAAGAACAAGAGGTGAAATTTTCTTGAAATACACAAGTGAGTAGTCAAGGTTATAAAAACATGAATATGAAATAGTATTTCACAGAAACATTCTAAAGAAAAGGCTCTTATGGTGCTATATTTACATTTGTATGAAATACGCTTCTAGAGGGAAGGAACCTGGATTAACCTGCAAGTTCTCTAGCACTAGAGGGGGAAGGAAAATACCTTATTTATAGCTTCACTAAGGTCTGTTTCATAAGCTCTCCATGGAAGCAGAAGCGATGGAAGCTTTACATCTAGCTGAGCTTTGACTCGCAAGGTCTGGCAGATTCACATGGGGGCAGTCTTGGAAATTATGGTCTCAATCAAGTTGGTTGGTCTGGTGCCAGCTGGCAATTACTGACCTTATGGCCCCAAGCAGTATGGTGCACTGTGAGTTGCAGTTGTTGAGGAATGGACTCGTACTACCTTCTGCTGCCAGTGCCTTCGGGTATAGTGGTTTCCAGAATGGTGGTAGTGAGGTGGTGCTGGTGAGCGGTAACTTTTCAAGTCGTACCAATGCAGAGCTTAGTAGTTAGAACCCTATGATCCTTCCAGTACCTCACAAAAATTTCTAAAGTAAGATTTCCTGTCAGAAGACTGTCATGCAGATTTTTCTATATAGATTTTTTGTCTTGTGAACAGCTTGTACAGTACACAGTCCAGGCGTAGAAAGTTGCTGGCCTCAGTCAATTTGTTTCTAAATTGCTGGTTTTGATCTTCCAGCTGAGCTGGAACTTCATGTACTGCACTTCATGTGCCCTGTAACATATGCACTTCAGTTTTGTCAGTGTGGTGCAAGTCAAAACTAATGTACTTGAAGCTTTTTCATTCCTACTTGGTAGTTCTACTGATGCGCATATCCATCTTACTACTGGAATCGCTCAAATCTTCTTTGAGCAATACTTGGCCATTATCCTAAGTATGTGTAAATTCTTATATGATGCAAACCCAAAGTGATGAAACTATTTGGTTTGTTTTCTGCATGTTACAAATCAGAACTGGAACCCATGTCTTCAAAATGGTTCAGAAGGGTATGCATTTTTATTTTTATTAAACCCACAATTACGACCTGAAAATATAAAATGTACTCAACGGAGCTCATACTTCATGTGTATGATAGGAATATTCTACAGAACTGGTAACTGAACATTTAATTGTCACAGCTGATGGCTTGGTTTTTTACATAGAATTAGAGCTAAATCCTTAATTGGGTATTAACCAGCCAGTGAAGTCAGAAAGGCTTGTCTGAATGAAGACTAAGTTAAGATTCTCTAATGTTGTCTCCATTTTCAGTCTTAACACTGTCATGTTCATATCTGATAACTTGTTGAGGAGCAACAATCTCTGCCTGAAACCCAACTAATGAATAGGAGAACTTGCATTTCACAAAGTTTGAGTATTTAGAACTTAAGTGTTATGTTTCTTACCAGCTATCCTTTGTGTACATCAAATGGTAAAAGTGGATTGCCTGTATTTTAAAAGGTTGCACCAAACACATTGGCAAAACAATATCTAATTATATGTAAAACTGGAAACTTGGACATCATGAAACCAATCAAAGACCTAGTTGGGTTTTTGTTGACCCCCTCTTAATGCTTCCTGTAATTGTCTGTCATCTTGGAGCACACAGAATGCACTCTTTGAATTTTGCAATTAAATTTCTCTGGTGTGTACAAAACAAATTCAGATACTCTGTTCTGTAGACTGCTTGTAAGGATTTAATAAACTATTCCTTATTGTTTTAAAAGTAAAAAGTTGTAACAGGGCTCAGAACGGTTCTTCCATGTGTATTGCTGGTTATGCTAAACTGAAGGATTAAATCTCATGCATAAGTAGCAAAAAGAGTGCTCTGTACCAATTTCAGATCCCATAATATGATGAAATGTGTTGTGGTGGTGTGGTTTAACCCTGGGCGGCAACTAAGCGCCACACAGCCGCTTGCTCACTCCCCCCTCAGTGGGATTGGGGAGAGAATTGGAAGAGTAAAAGTGAGAACTTGTGGGTTGAGATAAAGATTAAGACATCCCTCTATTACCAACACTGTTTTCAGCACAAATCCAAACCATAGCCCTGTAGTAGCTACTATGTAGAAAATTAACCCTATCCCAGCCAAAACCAGCATGTGTGGGAAAGTGATGGACAGTGCAGAAGATACTGGATATGTTTCCATATTTTGTGTGAATGAAAACTGTGTGTATGAATATGCTATGGTGGGGGAGAACAGTAGCTGTAAACTTGTGAGTAGCAAAGCTATAGCTTTGGTGTATTCCTGTGAGTAGAAAGCTGCTGTTCTTTGCTGTCCTAATTCTTGGGTTAAAGTCTGCTTGTTTTAGATTTTGCATATTGATGTCTGATGCTAAATGAGAGGTTTTTAACATCCAGGAAGAAAACATTGTTCACTAGGGTAACAGACATAATACTAATGTTTAAGTATGACCAGGTGCAGTCATGTTTAATGAGACTATTCATTTTGAATTAAGATTAAAGAATTTTATCTATATGAGATTGTTTTGTGTTTTAATCGCACAGAATCATTAAGGTTGGCAAAGACCTTTAAGATCATCAAGTCCAACCATCAACGCAACACCACTATGCCCACTAAACTGTGTCCTAAAGTGCCATGTCTACACATTTTTTTGAACACTTCCAGTGATGGTGACTCCACCTCCCTGGGCACCTTGTTCCAAAGCTTGACCACTCTCTCTGTAAAGAAATTTTTCCTAATATCCAATCTAAACCTCCTCTGGTGCAACTTGAGGCCATTTCTTCTTGTTCTGTTGCTAGTTACTTGGGGGAAGAGACCAACACCCACCTCACCACACCCCCCTTTCAGGTAGTTGTAGAGGGTGATAAGGTCTCCCCTCAGCCTCCTCTTCTCCAGGCTGAACAACCCCAGTTCCCTCAGCTGTTCCTTGTAAGACTTGTGCTCCAGACCCCTCACCAGCTTTGTTGCCCTTCTCTGAACACGCTCAAGCACCTCGACATCCTTCTGGTGAGGGGCCAAAAACTGAACACAGTATTTGAGGTGTAGACTCACCAGGGATGAGTACAGGGGTACAATCACACCCTAAGGTGCAAATTAAAGTCCTGTTTGTAACCTGGTTATCACTGCTAGAGTTCTTCTAACGAAAACCAGTAAAAAATACAGTGTTTGGGGAAAGACTAAACATGATGCTGTTTTGTGCTCATCTTGTGAGCAGTCCTTAGTAAGGTATGCTATGTAGGGGAAGTGAGCTTTGCAGCTGGAGAAAAAGTGCTATTGAAATATAGTTGTAGTAAGTGGTGCAAACAATTAAGCTAATCTATTATCATAATTTTAATAGTTCCATTTAGTTAATGACAGTATTTTGCTTAGCACAGCTGGAAGCTAGCTGAGTCTTGAATCATGTTTGTGGTTATGGCAGCTGGCTTACCTCTTCACTAAATAAATTAAAAAGCATAGTTGATACTTTGAAAAAAAATTATATGAATAAAATAGTATGCTTGAGATACTGCTTATTTATACGGTTGTTTTACAGGCTTGCAGAAGATGTCAATACCAAGTTTGTTGAAAATTCATCCTTAATGTGAGGGCTTCCTTCCACATAAAGGGTAGGGTTTTAACTGTGCACTTTTATGTCCTGGTCTTGGGAGAGAAAATGTGTGTGACTCCCAACAGGAAGCCTGGAAGGATTTTTTTAGTGATTTCAAGAGGTACAAATTGCAGTCTCTGGCTATTGGTGGTGTCACTGTTTAAAAAACAAACCAACCAAAACAAACAAAAGAGGAAACAAATAAATTGAAAATACAATGAAAAACATTGTTTGGATCCCAGCTCCCTAAAGCTGTGCAGTTAAGCTCTCCTTTGAGTAAGCTGCAGCTCTGTTTTTGCCCTTGGCCTTTTTGTGCGTTTCCTGAGCAAGTTTCCTGTCTGGCACTGCCACAGCAGGGCCCTTTCTGCCCAGCTGCTGCAGGTACCAAGTACCTGTGCTGGGCCCCTTGGGTGTTTCAATTGCTTAAGCACATCTTTACAAGCAGTTATAGCTTATTTGTGGAAGCAGGTTTGCATTGAGCTTGGAGTCCTTACAAAGCCCTTTACTTTTGACAGCAGAAAAGATTGATGAATCTATGCAACCTCTTTGTTTCCTTAAAATCATGGTATGTCTTTGGGCTCAGGTAGAGCTTTCTAAATTATCCAGAGTCTTCACATGCTTTTTCTTGTGGGCGATTTCTCACATTCTACTTGATTCCACTCTGCCCTCTTACCCTGGTTGGTGAGAGACTCTTTTTCCTTGTAATCTTCAGTCAGATGAACCCCTATCAGCTCCCATCAGTTGAGCTGTTGCGCAGTTCCCTCTCCTTCCCTTCCCCTGGTGCCCCCAGTCCTAGACTCCTGACTCTGACAGATTGCTTTGCCTTGGGCAGCAGCCCATATCTAGGGAGAGCTTCCCTTTGAAAGAAATCCAGCTATTTATATGCATATATATTTTTTAAAATTTGGTCTCAACTTCTTTCATGTGTTTCTCTCCTATGCCAGAGGATATTGGCAGTCCTTGGAAGAGCTGAACCGTAACATCAGTCAGAGGTTGAGGCTGTAGGCTTTTTTCCAAATCCCAAGTTGGAATGGGGGAGAGATGTTGAGTGTTGGATGGGAAAGTTTGAGTCATACACTCGCTTATGATACCAAAGATCAGGCTCTCCAAAGCTTGCCAAAATCCATTGGGACCTAATTTGTTCCCAAATTTATAGCAGGCGGTGGAAGAAAGGGTGATTCTTCATCTGGCTTGTAGCAATAATACAGGGCATGCTTTTACAGCTTCTGAAAAATCAGCTTTTAAATAGAAGGGAGATATTTTATTTATTTTATTGTAGTTGCCTAACACCTAGTTCAGCCTGCCAGGTTCTGATGCCCTTTGTTGCCACTTTCTCTTAAAATCACTTAAAATCTTGAGCTGTTAGAATGATATGCAAGACCATCAACATTGTCGTCTTATGAATTTCATCTCCGTGCTTTAATGCCTCTAAGACAAGACTACTTTAGCTTTTCGTTATACTTAACATATCCCTTAGTTTGTTCAATACAGTTTATGATTGCATCATGACAGTAATAGTATGTTAAAGTTGGAGGTAGGTGAATGTGGGCGGACAGGCAGCAACGTCAGCACTCTTTCAGCTTTATTTCATCCTAGTTTTCCCTTTCCATTACCAAGGAGATAGCACTTAGTAGTAAATGTAATTGAAGCAGATGTGTGGTGAAATATATCTTTTCTAAAGATGTCTTGCAGTACTGTCAATGATGCTTGAACAGTTAGAAGAAACAGATAATGATACCTAATCCAAGCTACACAAATCCAAATGTGAAGTACTTGTGGTCTCCTGCTGGCCATCTGTTTGGCAAATAACAATGACTGCAGCAGGCATAAAATAAAACTGGAAGTATCTGTGGTTTTCATCTCTGGATAGGTTGCTTCTATTATATCCCTGTAGCCAGCTTTTTTCTATTATAAGTCAGCTGTTAAAAACAAACTAATCTTCCCCATGTGTTCACACAAAAAATCCTCAACAAAACCGCAATGAATTACATTGTTTAAAGCTCGTATTTTATCTATAGTAACTGTATTAGCCCTAGTTGCTTACGTGGGTTTTAAAGCTAGCTTTGTAAGAAGATTAGCAGGTTACGAATAGTCTCAGGCCATGGTAATGTTAGGTAGGATGACCACTTTAAAGTCTTACAGGAGTATGAAATGCTACATTAACATCAAAAGGAGAAACTGAAAGTCTGGTCTTTGAAATGATAGCTGGTGTAGATCAATAGTATAAGCCATTGAGAGGACATTTCAGTTGCAGTTCCCTACTTTGCTTCCTCCTGATGCATTCTTTCATGGTGTGAACTAAATCTTTTGATGCAGGGGTCCAATTTTGGTTTTGTGTTTTGGTGGGATTTTTTCATTCTGATGACTACAAATGTTTGGATGCCTCTGTTTCTGAGTACACGTTTATTCTATGTCATGAAGGCATTAGATGCTTGCAGGGCATGTGTTCTCAGAACTCTGAGAAATGAGACTTTTGACATAGTTTCCAGCATGATTATACCAGAAATTTTTTGACTACAGTTTTCATCTATTCTGTAGGTACAGTGCTGTAGTGTAAATAAACAAATCTAAATTTAATCTTGGTGTATGCTAGATTAAGTAAATAGTAACTGACAGAAAATGCTTGTCCTGAGCATATCAGGCTGTAAGTGCTTCTCAAAAAAAAAAAAAAATCTATGCAGTGTTTTCAAGATATCACTTGTCCTGTTTAGAGATTTGCCACAGGTTTTGTGTTAAAGTAAAGCTTTTATTTCTTTATTATGGAGATTTTATGCATACTTAATGAGTCAGGAGGAGTGCTGCTAGGACCCTTGGTATGACACACGCTGGATTCCTGGTTGCTGGGTTTCCAACTCCTGTTTTGAGCCCTCTATTCAATTGCTTTCTAGTTCACCCAAAGAGGGTATGAAGAGCCTCTTCTTTCTAATAACAGAAGGTAGTTTCCACCTTTCTCACCAGCTTCAAGAAAGGGATAAGTTAAGACACAGATAGAGAAGTACTTTCTGTAGACTTTACCCAGGTTGACAAATGCTAGTTTTGATCCTTAGCTGAAATATCACATTGAGGAACATGGAGGCTCTAGTTAAATATATGAACAAATATATGATGAATATTTAAATGAACTAGGCCATTATTCTTCTGTAGTACAGAGCTTCTGTACATACATCACTGTTCTGTGACCCCCTAATGTGAACCCAGTTAAAAATTGGATTTGTCATCCTCTTTGTCAGCAACATTCCTGCATATCAAGTTTTAGACACTTATGACCTGCGTCAGCCTACTGAATGCTTTGAGGAGTCAGTTGATATCTCCAACTGCATAGTCAAATGCAGGGAGTCTCACATACATGGCAGTTGCTGTAATTGGTTTGCAGAATCTCTGATGTGAGAGAGAGAGAAATAATTTTTATTTCTGAGAATCCAGTTTTAATCTGAAAGACTGACAGGAGAAGTAATTTATGTCATTTAGAGTTGGGAGCTGTTGAGAGAAGTAACATGAGTTCTTACGTTGCTATGTTTGGAGGCTCTCTTTCGAGAACAGACCACATTTTTATTCATAATACCTGGTGTCGTGGGTTATGACAAATATGTGAAAATCCCAGTGAGCAGGCTGGCTGCCTGCAATGATTGAGTAAAGATACAGAAATGCAGAGTAAGTTGCCTTGTGTGTTTCATACCTTTTGGCAGTTTTGGCTCATATCCTCTAAAACTCAACCACCACCTCAAAGCCAACTGAAAAATTAAAGTAATGATTTAATTGTCTGGCTCGCAATCATAAGCAGAGACTTGTGTTCTTGCCTCGAGGGCTTTTGTAGGAGTGGTGAAGAGGAGGACTTCTTATAACAGAACTGATGCTTGTAAGCTATGGCAAGGTAATAACTGTTCCAAAGCATGAAGAAACATCTTTTAGTTCTTGTTGCACTCTGGCCTGCTGATACTCCCATCCAAGAAATGCTCAGTGGAAATACTTGGCATCAATTAAAGAACTGCTTCCATCACACAAAATGACATTTTAGTATTCTTAGACATTTAGTTCATATATTTCAAATTATTGTTCAGGAAGGAAGATTTCTCTTAAAGATAAATCACTAAAATTTTGGGATACTGTACCTTGTATCATAAACCTTCACTCTAAGGGAAAAATAGCAAAATAAACAGGGCCTTTATGGGCATGAGGTTTTGCTGCACTTTATGACCTTAAGAACTTCACTGAAGAAAATGCCACAAACTGTAGACAGTTCTAGGGAGTAATTTATATCGTAACATGATATGAGGTTTTTATTCGCTGTCGTGTGTTTTTATCCAGAAATTTTTGTGCATAAGTCATAATGCTGTTTTCAAAGTTGCTACTCCCCAAGCACAACATCTTAGAGATTAACTGAAGTGATTGAGTTGGTTTAAGAAACTGATTTCACTGATTTTGAATTGTGAAGAAAAATCTTGGTCTAAATTAAGACTTTAAATTTTTAAAGTCTACTTTTTACAGACTTGAATGAAAGGGTGGATTTTCAAGGTGTGTAGAGAAACTGGCAAAAATAAACCTCAGTACCCTCCTGCTTGATAAAGTTAACATGACAGAAATTGCTGTTAAGGTCCGTGATCTTAGTTCTTGTTCTGAAAAATACATCCATAAATACATTTCTTTGAAAGGTGCCTGGCACTAGTGAGTTTCTGCTAGATACTCGCAGAGCACCTGCGACTTGCACTGAGGTTCAAGAGCTGTCAGTGCTCACCAGTTTTGTTAAATGGGTTGGAAAGCATTTTTGTTGCTTGCTTTCAAATACCAAGTTCTAATTAGATGTCAAAGTACTGCAATTAGACCTTTCTTGTGCCGCCTTTTCAGTACTTGGATATCTCTCAGTTGCTTAAAAAGGATAATCCAAAACTCCGGGTCTTTGATCTACTTTAGTGTAGTTTGTGAATTTCAGTTGCATGTTTTAATTTGTGGGTTGGATTCTGATCAGCTGAGAGTCAGTCTGTCACCCAGTACCTTCTGGAGAGGAGTTGCTCAGGTTGAGCCCATTGAAAATCTAACTTTCTTGACGTTAATTTCTTCTATATGCCTTGATAAAGTGAGTTTGAATCTTTAAATTCTGCTGCAAGCTGATGAGATAAACCTGAAGAGCTACATTTATGTGGGAATGTTCCAGGGCTTGTCCCACTGTACTGTTCCCTTATCAGCTGGGACACTGGTTTTGCTTGTTCGTGTTTAAGATTCTGGCAGTGCCTACCAGCCAAAGTTTAGCTTTGTAAATCTGAATCTCTGCTTTATTTATGGTATAAACCAATGTATATTGTAGTGACTGAGTATTTATAATCTTTCCTTCCAGATAGTCATTCCTCCTAACGGTTATGTTTCTATGGAGTTGTTCTATTCTTCTGCACGGTGCTGTATTCTCAGTCTCCGTGTAGCCTGTTCAATCCTCAAACTTGCTTGCTTTCTCAGTTCCTCTTTTGAGCATGCTGCCTTCTTATCCAGAAAGTCTCATTAATTAAGCAGAAACCTTTTTAAATTGGGAGTAACTTTGTAGATACAAACCAACTATTTTTATAAATGGAATTATTTCTAATTCCTTGCGTAACTGATTTTACTTCAAAGGAGAACATTACGAATTTAAAGGATGCTTCAGTCTAGGATTTTTTTATCTGTTTAAACTGGCTTTCGTGTAGATTATAGTTACTGTAAGCTGTGATATTTTTTAGTTTTCTTCCATTTCTAACCATTCAAATTCTGCCATAGGTTACTTACCAAACAGCATTCATGCGGTGGAAGCAATGCTGGCTGCTGCAAGTATTGGTGCTATCTGGAGTTCAACATCACCAGATTTTGGCATTAATGTGAGTAGCCTTATTGCGTGTTCCAGAAAAGCTATCATTGTGTTTCAGACAAATGTGAAGGTGATAAATTAAAGTGGCAGATAGCTTCTGTTCACTGTAGTCTTACTGCCACCTCTTGGCACAGCCAGGTACACCAGACTTCTTGTAGCTACCACAAACTGAACAAAACCCCATACTTTCAGTTGTCAGTAATGACTTTCAGCATAGTAGTTTGAGTATCTTTAGCTAACTCGCTGTTGGGATATTTTCAGGTGGAATACAAAGTCTTGGTGAACTTTTATTATATTAAATGTGCAAATGAGTAGCAGTGCAACAGAGTTGTCTGGGGCTTGGTCCTTCCTTCCCAAATCTTTCCCGGCACTGCTTAGCCACACTCCAGTTTTCTTTGCCTAAACTGTCCCTTCCTCTGCCTCCTGTGTGGGTAAACTGAGAAATGCCCCAGTTGGTCTTTTCCAGAGGCTGTTTGCCAACAAGGTTGAGGGATTTCAGGCTAATACCACTAACCTGTTTAACTCTTTTTAGTGTAGGAATAAATGCGTGTAAAATATGGTAAAAGTTATCATGATATCCAAAGAGATATTAGTGTGCTCTGGAAACTTTGGGAACATACTCTGCTTTCTTTGGAAAGTCTTTAGTACACATCATAAGCAGCAACAGATATAAATAACTTCTAAAATGGAGTGTTGAACCTTTCTTCTATCTAAAGGTTTGCATGAAAGCATTTGGAGAATGTACTGTTTGTGCATTGCAGAACACAAAATACCAGAATTTTTAGGTAATATATAATATAATATAATATGAACACCCTCAATCTTGGTGTTTAATCGCAGTAGTTGGTTAAATGGATGGAACTGTCATGTCTGGATTAGCGCTAGAGGGCAGCAACATTCCACTTCTACGCTTGAGGTTGTATCATTGGGGGGAAAAATGATTAAAAAAATCATTACAGCATGTAATGATCAATCTGTTTTACAAATACTTTCTGCTTGCTCAGAAAATGACAGTATGGAGTATTTTCTTTGCAATGTGATTTGATCTCGTCTGGGGGAAGATTGTTCATTTTGCTTGCATTACAGAACCCTGGTATGTTTTCTGTCCATGTTGATGTGCTGTTACTTTCAGTGCCCAGCTTTATTTAGTTTTTGTGATAGTTTTTTAATGAAACTTAGCCTTGGAGCAGCAGTGCCATTGATATAATTTATTCTCCTTTGGGTTGGCAGCATGTGTTGGCATGAATTCAAACCCTAAAATCATGAGGGACATCAGCAGAGGTCCTCAGGGATATTGGCTTCCACCCTAAAGAAAAGATACTCCTCCTTCTGTGCAGTTCCATTAGTCCTGTTAACATAAATGAAAATTTTGTTTGTGTTTTGGCAAATAGTGTAGCATTTTCAACATTTCAAATCCAATTGTGTATATATGTTTTGTGAAGCTTAGAAATGTCACTTTCAGAACTGCCTACACATTGCAGGCTCTGAATGCCATACATCCAAAGGCTTTGCAAGTGTTCAGGAAATCTGCTGTCAGAGAACCAGTGGGCTCCCTCCCACGCAGAATGCCACTCTTGGCAGCTTTTGCTTCATTTCTCTAGTCCCTGTTACCCATTTAGGTGTATTAATAGGAAAGTGGTTCTTTTTGGCCTGTGCATAAGAAATTGTTGGATATGTAAGTATAAAAGGGCCTCTACTCTTAGAACTATGTGAGAAACCTTTGGTGAGCCCTAGCAAAGTCAGTGCAGCTCCATTCATGGAGCCCTGGATGATTTTTAGTACAGGATTTGAGGCTCACCAAACAGAATGAGCCATATCTGGTATACCTGAGCTTTTCCTGAAAGCAATTGCTTGCTGAGCCATCTGGTTGGATTAAAGTTCCAGTGTAGCAATTACATGTTCCATCTGTTTGTATTCCCTTTGTATCACATCAAGCTACCCTGTGGGATTTGATCCTGCCAGTGCTAATGAATCCAACTGGGTGTGTTAGCAGGATTAGTAAGACCCTGAGAATTGTAGTCATCTCTTTCTGATTCACGCTTCTCTTCAGATTTGATTCTTCTTTTAGAGTACCGTTAGTATGGAGTATGTATGCTCTGTGCTTAGTGTGTGTGTGTGTATACATGCTCTGTGTGTAACTTGGCTGCTTGTTCCGTTCTTCAGAAATGGTACGAAGAAGTGGGTATGCTAAGATAACTAAGATAGTGGGAAATCAGATTTCATACACCTTTAGAAGGTAACTTTCATGTATTAATTAAATCTACATTTCTAAGTTTGTTAGCTAATGCATTCAGTGGCTTTTTCTGCCACTGAAACTGTTTCTGGGGATTTTCTTAAATTGTTAAAGTTAGGTGTCAATGCATTGGCATTGTATTTTCTTAGGATATGAAGAAGGAAGAGGAGAAGCATCTTCAGGTAGTAGGAGAGAAAGCTGTTAGAAAGTGACATATTCAACAGACAGTTGCATATTTAAGTTTAGTCATATCCCTGTACCTTACCTGTGGTGTTTAGTGAGCTTTCCTAAAAGGACAACATGGAGAAGTTGCCAGGACAGGATCTCCATACTTTTGCAGTAGATTTTCTTGCAACCCTGATGAGCCCAGCTTGGAAAGGAGGAGTTTAATACAGATTAGTTGGTTGTGATGTTCTTGCATTTGTCTTTTGATTTGGTAATAATTTGTCTCTCATTTTGACTGCAAAGTAGAGGACAAAACAGGAGACAGAAGAATAAAGAATGCTGGAAAGGAAGAATAAGCAGATGACTGAAGTCTGGTGGTTTTTTTTTTTTTAGCAACATGATTTAGGAGACTGTTCTTGAACAGTTAGGTGACAATTTTACAGTATTGAGTAATCTTGTAGTTCTTAATGTTTCAAGTAATGTAGCTAGAGAGGGATAAAAATTACTGTGTGCTGAGAGCTTTTACTAAAAGGATTAGCTTCTTGCTGTTGAATACAAAAAGATCCATTTCTGGTAGGCTGCTGCATGCAGTGTACGTGGGAAAAAAAATGCCAGAAGGGTTTTTCTCTCAAATGTGATAATAGCTATGGTAAATTCCTGAAAACAGTGTAAGCTGAAGGAGAGACCTGAAAATACAGCATTTGAATGTGTCCTGCCCCAGAGGTTTTAAAGGAGCGGTGGTAGTTTAGTATGTATGTGTTTTCTAAATCCAGTTGTTCTGGTAAAAATCAGTGGTACAGTTTCCTTTGTTAATCGCAGCAGAACAAAGCTGCCAGTTCACGTGAGGTGCCACTTTACCATATGATAAATGCATCTGCCAGAAGACCGGTGGCTGTCGGTTCCCCCCACCCAGACTAGGCGACTACCAGTACATTGCCGACGCAGCACCGGGGGCAATTTACAGGGGTGTGCAGGGCGCTCGCCTGCAGATGCCAACGGGAGTCTTGTGGACCTTCAAGTAAATTAAGTGCCTGACTCCCGCCCACGTCAGTTAGGTGCTTATCCTCTTTAGATGAGTTTGTAAGTCTGATTCTAAAGGTGGCTTTTGAACTGCTTTGATAGCTTTGTGAACTTGATCCTTCATATGGTCTGTCATCTGTGGTGATTTTATCTTTGTTATTGGTTGATATATTTGGGGGTCACGAAACACATTGTTACAAACCTGTCGTACTCTAAAGATTTGGGGTGAGTGAAAGGCAAGCGGGCAGCCTTTTAACAATTCTCCTGCTAAATCCTGTCCTTATTCCTTGCTTGAATTGAGGTTTGCATTTAACATCCGGTGGGTTTTCCTACTGTAGCAATCAATTTCACTTTTTTAACTTGTTTTTCTCTTTGTTCCTAGGGTGTACTGGACAGATTTTCCCAAATTCAGCCTAAGCTCATCTTCTCTGTTGAAGCTGTTGTATACAATGGCAAAGCACATAACCACTTGGAAAAGCTGCTTAGTGTGGTAAAAGGTATTTCACTGCATGCCATCTAGTCTTAGTTATGCTGTAGTTCTGTGAGCCCTCAAAGCCTGCACTGCCACTAAGTGACATTTTTGAGTGCTTGTTGCTGTCCTTCCTCCTCTGTAGTATCTCTGTGGCCACTTAGAATTTCAGAATGGATTTGAGTAAAACTAACCAGTCTTTTGTGTAATTCTAACAGTCTATTGCTAGCATAGCTCAAATATATCATCATAAATTAGTCAGCAGTATAAGTGGGGCAGCAGGGACTAATAATACAGGGTTTTTTTAAGCCCAAGTGAAGTGCTGCTGAAGACAAATGAAGAGATATTACAACACTAAAGCTTGCAGATTTACACATGTATTTTTAAAAGGCTGGCAACATTGAGGTGATTGTATCTTAGGTAACAATTTAGTCTTTAGGCGTTTATTAACATTTAAAACTATATCGGATACTTGGTGCATCAGAATTATTTCTTTTACTTAGTGCCTTACAGTATACAATCCAATCAGACAGAAAAGACCTTTATGTAACTGAATGTAGGAAATGATTTTTTTTTTCCGTCTTTCTTCCAGGGCTTCCCGATATAAAAAAAGTGGTCGTGATTCCATATGTCTCCTCAAAAGAAACCATAGATATTTCTAAGATTCCAAACAGGTAATGGGAGCTTTTGAGCTGTGACTGTCCTAACTAGGGATGATGATGGATGCTGGTAGCTATTGAAACTGCCTGACCTCTTGAATTTGCAAAAATTAGATTTCTTAATGTGGGTCCAGCTTCACACTGAAAACAGAAGTAGTATGTTGCTGCAGATGTTTGCTTTTACAAAACATCTTTTGGTATTAATGGTTCTCAGTTGAAGACAAAATTCAATAGGGTATATCAGGGAGAAGAAAGTGGCTTCCAGAAATTAACAATTAATAATTTAAGTGACATTTTCAGAGATAATTTGTTTTGCTTATTTACTGGTCTGGATTAAATGTTAGATACCTTTTGGAAATGGTTGAGTTCCAGATTTTGTGTTGAGGGCCACATTGTTCCAGTCTGCTTTGAGCTGTTAAGACTAGCAGTTGATCATAGGTGCAGATTTATCGGGTTCATTTTGTTGTGTTACATCTCAAAATTATACTAATGTTTTATTTTAAATCAGAAAAAGGAAAAAAAACAATTAGCAATTCAAATGGAGCAGAAAGACTAGGAATAAAAATAATATATATAGTTTATTGTAAAAGAACTGATGGATACAGAGTTAATCTTATATATGGGCTGGGGTAATGCTTTTTAAAAAAAATAATTCTGAAATGTTCCTTTATTCTCCTCTATGCAGTGTCTTTTTAGAAGACTTCCTTGCTACCGGGAAAGGAGACCAGGCCCCCCAGCTGGAGTTTGAACAGCTGCCTTTCAGTCATCCTCTCTTTATCATGTATTCATCAGGCACAACAGGGGCACCAAAATGTATGGTTCATTCAGCAGGGGTATGTCTTCCGTCCTGGAGCTGCACTATCTGTGTATAACTACCTGGGTTATATTCTTCCTCTATCTTATCATAATGTACTTTAAGGAAGAATTGCTGACAGTTTTTCAGTAACTTGCAATGAAACTTTCTATTTGCATGTGACTGAAGGCAACTATGGATGATTAAGGATATAAAATAATTTGGTTTAGAGATTGGTGTGGAGACCTTTCAGATTTCAGCTCTTTCTTAGGAGCAAGTGCGTGTCACAAAAGCACTAGTAGAACTGGCCCAACTGATACTTGTAGAAAGAAGGCCAAAGAACTTGAATTTGGTGCTTGGAACTGATTTTTGGACACTGTCAAGTTGAGGCCCATAGGCAGCTTGCAGGTTTTACCTAGAATTTTTTTGACCTTAAACTTTATTCCCTATGTTTCTCAGTTCAGAGCATGTCATCCTCATCAGTCTCTTTTTTTAAGGAAGCCAGAAGGTTAACTATCTCTTTGCATGTAGGTTTTGCTTTGAATGGAAGATTTGCTTTAGTGGCTTGTTATGACTAAAGGTATATATGACGCTACTGCCAAAACCACCTGTGCTCACGTGCTTTTCATTTACTATTCATGTTCTAAACTAAAGTTCAGGAAGGGACTCCAGCAGTCAGGCAAAGTGTTGAAACTTTAACTCTGCCATTAGTAGAGTCCTTAATAAGAGGCAGTGTTTTTTCCCCTGAAGGCAGGCAGAATGTGTTGCCTAACATATTTGTACCAACTTGTATAAATTCAGCTGCACAACTATAGCCACTGTCCATTGTTTCTGCTATTTGCTCTGAAAGTCAGGATGAGGATCTTGTGAGACTGGCTGTAGAGTTGTCTAGGTAGCCTGAGGATCGCTTTGATGTTACACCCACAGTGTGTGCGTTCTCGCCTCTCCTTGATGGCAAGGACTGGAGCATTTGCCCACAGACAAATCCCATGCTGCCTGTAAAGACTCTTGCTTTATATATTATCAATAGGCGATCATACCAGGCAGCATGTGATGCATAAAATGGTCCCTTTGGGATACAAATCCTATGTTTGTGAAGAAGAAAGAAGGTGGTATATTTTTGAAGTTTGACAGTTGTTTTGAAGCTGTGCTGGCTTTAGACTGGTTAAGTACTTGCAAAGATGGATTAGCAAAAACAAGACAGGTGTTTTGTTCAGTGATGCATGATAAACAGTAGGGAGATGAAAAACACAGATGTAGATCAGACAACAGGACTTTTCTCTGTTTTAAAGTTCTTTCTCTTCCCATGTTATCTGTATGGCTGCTTAGCTTGCCCTTAATCATGCCTCTTAATCATCTTTTCAGTTCATACAGAGCTACCTTAGAGCTTAGGTACAGACTACTCATCATTGCTGGGGAGGAGAGAATGTAATGGTTGTTTGAATAGGATATGTTATTTATGAGAATTCTGTGTTCCTGCTGAGAAGCTCTGTGGTTCCTGTATTATAGGGTAATTTTTTTTTCCCCCTTAAGTTCTGGTGCTGACACCTCTGGCCTAAAGGCAAATTGTTGCATCAGAGGCTTCCTTGGGTTGCATGCGTTGTATGTGTCAGTTTGAATAGGGTCTACAATAAAATCCATGCAAAGAAATTCTTAGATGTCTTCTGCATGCTTGATTGAGTTCCCCTGCTCTTGGCTTAATCTTGTTTCTACTGTAATTAACAGGAGGATTCTCACTGATTCCGACAAAAGCAGAATTAGCCCATGGTCTTTGTCTCCTTTTCCAGCCTCAATAACCAAAGTTTGATTGTGATAGTTAAAAATGCAAGAAGAGATGACATTTCAGTAAAGACACCTCAATTATTGCTTATTTGCAGTGTGCTTCAATGCTGTTTTGTTACTGTACTGGTCTTAGAGATGCTAATAGGCAGCTTGCTTTAGATTCACAGCTCAGTTTATCTAATTCTGCAGTATGTTTCTAGTCTGTTTTCTCTGCACATACTGTTTTCTTGAAACAGAGTATAATAGCGTATGTAAATAAGGAAAATGAAGCCAGGTCATGGCAGATGATTTAAAAAGTAGTGCCTCAGAGGGAGTAAGATTTTTCTGGTCTTGGAAGCAAAGCTGTATTGTACTGAACAATTGGATGTGCTACAGAAAGACATTTGGAGGGTTATTGAAGAACATTAGTGAGTAATTGTTTTTCTGAAGTACTAAAAACGTTGGTTCTGCTTCTTACCCCATTCATACAGGCTCCTTTTCAGTTATTCCATATTCCTAACTATGTAGGGAGAGAATTCTTTTGGCAAAATCCTAATCAGTTTGTTTGTATCCATTGTAAGGATGCTCAAGACTTGGGCTTAAATAGCTGTGCTGCTGCAGACTTCTTGTGTTAACTGTAGGCAAATTGCCCTGAGGTTTTTTTGTGCTCGGACTGTTTCTCAGTGCTGTATAGAGAACACTGCTGGTTTGAGACCAGGACCAGCAGCCATGAGTAGCTGCTCTCTCTCAGCTGTGTAACCGCTTAGCACTGGTCCCTTACGTGCTGGTAGTGTGGCTCAGGAGACACAGTGCCTACTGATTTTTGACATTCCAGATGCTCAGCACTTTATCAGCTGTATGTTAAGCCCAATAAAGACAAGCAGACCAGTAAGTTTTTATCGGCTACCGGATCTGTATCATGAAATGCTAAGTGCTTAGGATTTACTTTGAGGGTCATACAAGTGCTATAAATAAACAAGTCCTGTAAAGAAACTTGAGAGAGCATCTTGGGCCATTAGCTCTTTAGAACAGTTATGCCTTCTACCGCAATACCTTTGTTTCCAGAGTTACCAGATTTTGTAGGAGAATAGTTCATAGCCTCTACCTAAAGTAATTGTTAAAAAATTTCCTTTTGGCTCCAAAACTGTGGAAGAGCAACAACTAAATGGAAGAAAAAGAAAGCCAATACTTATTTTAATTGAATTTGACTTTTAATTTCACTACTTTGTCTGGCTCTTTCAGATTCTCCTGCAGATGCAATGTCCTTACTTTTATAAATGGAGTAATTATGTTAACATCTGCAACTCTTTTGACAACCTTAACTGTTAAGTTAGACACAGTGTTTCTAAATACCAAATATTTTTTATTATTTTTAAAAGGTAGTTATAGCTAGGTGGCAGCATTGTTACAGCTTAGTGTACTCAAACAGTAGCAGGTGAATTCAGACCTGGCTCCTTTGAGTAGCAAAGAGAAAATAAGATTTACTCCTTTATTTTTATTTAATGTTTTCTGCCTTTTCTCCCAAAGCGTGTGCCAGTTTAATGACTCTTCTTTTTCATTTCAAATGTTCATCTGTAATCTATTTTCCTTCAGCATAAATCTTGTTTCGTGCTTATGAGACTCTTAATAGTTCCACTCTAAGTCCTTGCATAAATGCAAAAAACATCTTTATTTTAAAATCAACCACATTAATTTGTCACTGCAGTGATGTGACTTAGTGAAGTAGTTTGTAAATTTGTTCATACTAACAAGTTATGCTTTAATGATGATCAGAAAGGTATTTCAGTGGCATTTCTAACAAAAGAGAAAAGGAAGTAATATATTTAACTACATTAATATCGATGCTTTGAGCAGTGAGATTTTTCACATTGCTAGTCACTTCAATGTTTACAAGAGATGTGTATAGTTCGTCTTTCATCTCGTAGATCTTGATAGATAAGATAGCTTGGGTAAAGAGAGTTAACGTATAGCAGCTGCTGCAGTCCATAAGAGCTCTAGGTCCTTCATTCCTCCCAGTTGCCTAGATATACTGAAAATGAAACTGTCAAAGGGCTTAGCTTGGAAAATCTGACTGGTAAAAGCATGCTGTTAAAATTATAGCCGGCATGGAGTAGTCTGCAACTCTGGCTGGGCAGAGTTCGAAGTGAAGGAAGTTCTTTATTCCATGGATTACAAGTGATGTGCAGTGGGAACTGCTGAGGTCTAATGAGAGACGCTGATTAGTTATGTGAGAAAATGGAGAATGCAGTTGCTGCTGCTGTAGATAGGCCCTGGAATTTACTTTAGCTGTGGTTAAAAGGAAATATTTGCCTGTAATTCTGGAGTACATCCTGCAAAGGATTGACAACATTAGGGTTTTTTGAAGTCTTAACGTGCTGTCAGAGTTTTGCTTTTCATTTATGTGAACTTATATTTTTCTTTTCACTGTGTTTTTTCAGGGTACACTAATACAGCATCTGAAGGAACATATTCTTCATGGCAACATGACCAGCAATGATGTTGTTATGTACTATACAACGGTAAGTGTGGCTTATTAAGGCATTTCAAAAAACATTTCAATATAATTTTCTTATAAAGGTGGGAGAGCTTTTCCTACAACCGGTACATTTCAATGTATCTTTTATTTTCGCTCTGCAAGGGATTGGCCTACTTAACTGAGTTTAAAAAAATCAGGTGGAATAATAAAATGCAACAGGGACCTTTCTGATGAAAGGTCAAAGCCATGTTAAATGTTTGATTGAATTAGTGAGGAGAACAGATTGCTTTTTACAATATCTTAGATTTAACTACCTCATCAATATCACCTGCAAAACAGGCTCCACCTTCTTGTGTCATGCAAGGCTTGACCATACTGAAGATGAGAATTTCTGTTAGGTCTTTGTTTTGGTGGGGAGGAAAGAAGCTGTACAACTCTAAGTTTAGTGAAGGAAAGGGAATAAAACTGATCTATGTAGGGTTCAGTTATGTGCTGGTTTTTTCTAATGCTGTAGTAAAGAAGATTGTTCCAAAGTCTTCTATTACTGTAACAGTTTGAGAGGGCTAATGCCTTTCCTCATGAGTTCCTTTCTGAACTGTAACACTACTAGTCAGTTTGTAATAAATCCATGCAGGAATCATTATAATTACCTTGTCCCAAAGTTGTCCTGTCTCTTGACTCATTCTTTAAAGGTATGTGTACAGGGAGGCATGGAATCCCCATCTCATTAGGTGCTTCTAAGGCTAAGTTAGATGAACATCCATCAGGAACATGTGGCTGATCCAGTCTTGGGGCAGGTGAGATGACAAACAGTGCTCCAGCCTTAATTTCAGATTCCTGAAGAATACGATTAAATGTAATCAACAGAGATGAGCATAAACTCAGGTGTTGGTTTAAGAGTTTCTTAAAGCAGGAAAAATTTGGGCAAGGAAAGTGGAGGGGAAGATGACACCTTTTGCATAAGGGCAAGGAGCACGCTTTGATCCAGATGATTTGGCCAAAAGCTACACCTGTCCATCACTTTCTAGTTGCCTGTAGCTCTTCTACCAGCATGTGACAGCAAGTAATGCTCCTGATCCTGTGATAGAGCTGCCAGGAAAGCGGACGGCTAGCTGACAAAGTTAGAAGCTAACGTAGGTATCTTCTTTTTTTCCAGACTGGCTGGATGATGTGGAATTGGTTAGTGACTGCACTTGCTACAGGAGCTTCAGTGGTCCTGTATGATGGATCTCCTCTAATTCCATCACCAAATGTGCTCTGGGACTTGACTGACAGACTAGGGTATGTAAACAAGATTAAATGTAAGGGTAACAGTCTTTGCTCCTGTTATGATGATTGCATACAAGCAACCTCGTTAAAGGTGTCACTGTCTTGGTCAGAAACTAGTATGTAGCATGACATAGTTTATCTTTTGGCTTAGCCTTGAGTGGAACTACTTTTTAAAACTTTGTACTAAAACAGTCTTTGAGAGAGAGCAGAAGAGAGAGAGAGATGATTGTTTCAAACTTGAATCAAGTGTTTGGATTCCAGGCAAACAAAAAATTTTGGTTCAATAGTTAGTTTTCAAGAGCAGCCTTTTCAAAAGGCAGTAACTGGGAGCAACCTGAAGAGTAGTTTCTCAGCACACCCAGAAAATAAGAATCCTTTATTTCAAGTGACTCAACATAAGACCCAATATAGCACTTTGACTTAAAGACATAAATTGACTGGAAAGGCTCAGCAGGGTTACTTATATTTTCATAGTTTGCTTTTTAATCTATAATGCCTAATTCTCCCTGTTGAGCTGTTTGTTAATTGTTTTATACAGTTTTTTGTGTCTAAAAAGGCTCACAGTGCCCTCTTTCTTGAAGCCTAGAGAAATGGCAGGTATCGGATAAATAGCTGTAAAATCCTGTGGTGCTATTTAGCTTTGTACACTGGTTGAACTTGGACTTTTTTTTTTGTAACTTTACCGTTTTGCCAACTGATAAAAGGAGTAGATCTTGATAATACTGGTAAAATAATGAGTGTCATTTTTAATTGAGAATTAAAATGAATTAATTTGTGGTGGAAAGTAGATGCCAAAAGATTCACTTTCTAACTCTTGATAATTAATAATTTAAACTTCACTTTATCTTTCATGACATGTAATATTTAAAGACTGACATTTTGTCTCTGGCTATTATAATTGAAGGTTAATGCCTAGCAGAATGCTGTCAGTAAAAAAGCCCAAACACAACACAAAACAAAACCACAAACTTAAGACACCCCTCCCCGCCCAAAAAAAGCCCCAGTAGAACAACAGGCAAAAATTTAGAATCAAGAAATAACACAGCTTATTTTTAACCATTGTTTCTACGTACCAAAAGTAAGTGAAGATAACTGAAATGTGTCTGCATGTCTCACTTTTGTAAACTGGTGCTAAAAGTGGTGGCCATCTGTGTGGTACTTCATAATGCAGTCTGTTCCCAACTCAGTCATATGTTACATATTTAAAAAAAAGGCCTTCAGCATGTTAAGACTACCTTACTTCTCTGAAGATGTGCCATACTTTCCTTCAGATAGCATATTCTTACAGTATCATTAAGATATCTCAAACTACTTATGTGGACATCAGTTAAAGATCTGTTCAAGTGAACTCTATTTAGTCACCATCCACCAATTATGTAGCATTTGGAAGGAAATAATAGGAGATTAGGCTTTACATGTGCTGTAGAGGAAGTGTCAAAGAGCTTAAAAATAAACAGAGAAGCATTATGTATTCTAGCTGTAAAATAAGCACTCATTTGAAGCATGGAAGGAAAGTTAAGAGTTTTCACAAGGGTAAAAATAGTTCACATGATTGTTGTACATGATAACTGGAGGAGCAGTGTACTTCTGTGGGCTCTCACGGTGCTGTTCCCACATACCTGACAAATTGCTCTATGCACCGATGTGTTTGTGCAAGTAGCCTGTCCCTGTCCCTACC
This sequence comes from Phaethon aethereus, assembly GCF_964289735.1. Taxonomy (NCBI): domain Eukaryota; kingdom Metazoa; phylum Chordata; class Aves; order Phaethontiformes; family Phaethontidae; genus Phaethon; species Phaethon aethereus. The sequence goes on from NC_138593.1 coordinate 4,430,706, forward strand.
CAAGAGGTGGCAACTTCTCAGTAACTGTCATCTGCCTAAATGGCAAAGGAAGACATCCCCTTTTGATAGTGTTGGAATAGCCGTCTCTCTGTCTGAAACTGTGTCTCAAGAGCTGTTCTACCTTCCGTCTTGCCTTTGGAGTAAAAGCAAAGATAGCAGGATCTTATTCTAAGTTCTATTGATGTACATACTGCCTGTGTTCTGTGCGCTCAGATGGTATCCCCTACCTGCCTCTGTGCATTTTCTTGAGTGAGTTTATTGCTGTAATATAAAATTAATTAGCAGAAAGCAGGGTAGAGGATTTCCTGAAAGTCAGCAGAAACATTGTTGGTCTCTTCTCCCAAGCAACTAGCAATAGAACGAGAGGAAATGGCCTCAGCTTACACCAGGGGAGGTTTAGACTAGATATTAGGAAAAATTTCTTTACTGAGAGAGTGATTAAACATTGGAACAGGCTGCCCAGGGAAGTGATGGAGTCACCATCACTGGAAGTATTCAAAAAATGTGTAGACGTGGCACTTCAGGACATGGTTTAGGAGGCATGGTGGTGTTGGGTTGATGGTTGGACTTGATGATCTTAAAGGTCTTCTCCAATCTTAATGATGCTGTGATTAAACTAGCACTTCCATTGATAGAGTAAGGAAGGGGTGCAGCCTTTGTTTCAAGTTTTAATTATGTTGTACTGGAGAGCTCTAAAAACACTTTTTGCAAGCGCAGAATTCAATTGTTCAGTTAGCTAGGCCAAATTTCATGTTCAGTTAGGCACCTGCAGCTGAGACTTTCATCAGTGGAAACTGAACAGGTATCTAAGAAAATCACTGGCTGCTTTCTTCAAAGTGAAGTATTCTTTGTTAAACTGTGCCATGAAATGGCAAAATTTTTATATGCGAGAGTGTAACAAGGCAGCATGGCAAAATTTTTATATGCGAGAGTGTAACAAGGCAGCAGTTTTGTGTTAAACAACTTAGTGGCAATTAAGGCCCATTAATGAAGTAAACATTATAACATTTTGTGATGTCTTTGGAGTGTTCTGCAGTTACAAATTCCTGTAAATGAAAGTGAATGTTTTCTGTGCGGTGGGAAAGCTTTGCTTAATATTTAAAGATAGAATTAAAAGTTTCAAAGCTGCAGGAATGACATGTGATCTGACTAATTTTGATTGCTCAAAAGGATGTGCCTTGCACTTAGCTTTAAAAGACTGCATTGCTTGACTAATCAATGTACAATGTTGCTAACAGCCTCTGCTTACTGCAGTGGGAATTGCAGGTCTTTAGAATCTTAGTATATTTAAATATGCAAAACATTTAAACTTTTTTTCCCCTCTAGGATCACCATCCTTGGAACGGGTGCAAAGTGGCTGGCTGTGCTAGAAGAGAAAAATTTAAAACCATGTAAGCTTCAAAAAGCTGTTGAATCCTTTCTATCCTCCCTCCTGCATTTCCTTGCCAGGTTCTGGCCCTGTATCTTGTCACAAAGTCCTTTAATTATTCTGGATTGTAGTGACAAATAGCTACAAACTCTTGTCAAAATTCTACCTTTAACCTATTTTGTTCATTTCCTACTTTTTAAGGTGAAACGCACAATCTCCAAACACTCCACACTATACTGTCTACAGGATCACCGCTCAAATCTCAAAGCTATGAGTATGTCTACAAACACATAAAAAGCAGTGTCCTCTTGGGATCCATTTCAGGTGATGCTCTAATGCTGCACGGATCTTACTGATTCTATTCACTGGCTGTGCGTTTCCTTCTTGCTTGTTTGCTGATATATATTTGGGAAGCTTAAGCCTTGCATCATTCAGGCTTAGTTATAGTTAAACTGGAATTAATTGTCTTTTTAGTGCAGAGATTTTCTGTATAATTCAGTGTGCCATAACGAAGCTTATTGCACTCAAAGGCTGTTTAGGTGGTATGTTTCTGACATGGTGAATGTTTTGGGTTTTAGCTTTTTTAAAGCAGGATCATTTATTTTGACTGGCTGTCCTGAGAGGTAGCAGGGTGAGATCAAGAAAGGAGTCTATTAACCTACAGAACATACTGTTCGGCAAATAGCTGACTTTAGCAGAATATACTTCTTGGAGAGGTTTTTCCATGCTCCCATTTCAATTCTTTTGTGCCAAGTAATTGGCACTGCAGACAGATTTTTTTGTAAATTATATAATTAGAGAAATATCAAGCCCACATACTGTGCAGTTTGTTGTGAGGAGCGCTAGCTGGTGCAACTTCTAGTCACATAAGGTCCACCACAGAACTCCTCATTCTGCTTTGTAATGAGGACTGACTTTTTCAAAGGGCTTTTTAACTCTGTTTAGTTTGATTTTTAAAGTCTGACTATTCAGCTACCGAAGTCACCTCTGACTCTGGTCTTAGAGTAGTGCTGAATCTTGAACTTGCTACTTGTTTATAAGACATTAGTAGTCTCAAATGCAGAAGACTGTTTTTGAGTAAAGCTAATGTGATTGATTTGTGTCTTACAATTCTACTTCCTTGAGGTTCTAGAAAGACTATAAATATTCCAGTTAAGTAAGCACTTTGACAGTACCTATTTTTATTAAGATAAGTGTTCATCCTATAGGCATGGCTTCTCCCCCCCTCTGCTAATGAGAATAAGATATAAAAGCTAAGTAAATATTGAGTGAAATAGCTTGACTGGTTACTTTAATGAAAACAAACAAAAAAACATTTCTAAGTGATCTTAAATATCTAAGTCTGTAAACTAGGGCCTGTTTACTTTCTCTCTCTCATATAAATGGGAGTTTCCTTAAATGAGGTTAAAGAAACTGTTGGAAGCAGGAAAGTTATGCCTTAAGGACTATTTCTGCATGAAGGGCATACACGTATAAAAAGACATACAAAGTAAGAAAAGAAACCTTCTTTTGTTAAAAGCCACATAACATCCTAGATAATACTGTCTATTCTATGCTGCTTAATGTGGATCAGAAGCATTTGGCAAAGGTGGCAGTTTGCTGTTCTAGAGTTCTTATGTAGTTTTCAGTTCTGGTTTTTCCAAAAAGTACTGTGTATTCTAAATGGTCTTCTTTTATTGTAGGTGGGACAGATATCATTTCATGTTTCATGGGTCAGAACGTTACAATTCCAGTTTACAAAGGAGAAATTCAGGCCAGAAATCTTGGGATGGCTGTAGAAGCATGGAACGATGAAGGTAACTGTTATCCAAAATATTATGCACACTTATGAAATTCAGTAGTTACATGATGTTAAGTTTTGTCAGGTGGGTAAACAGTCAGCTGTTAAATGGGTGATTTCACTTTGGAAACATGTTGCACAAAAACTGCATCTGGATCCGTCTGATCTGGGTCGTACAGGACTCTAGTGAAGATAATCAATGTGTAGAAAGGCTCTCCTTTTCCATTACTCTGCTAAAGCACATCAAGACCAAATTCTAGCCTCTGGTGTGTGTGCTAATTTGCTGTGTTGCTGTGGATGCTAGGGTGGCTTCCACCCTGTGGTCTAACTCTCCTAAAGTTAACTGAGGTTAAGATAGGGTTGATTTTGGGAATTGAACACAAGCTGTTAAGACCACCAGTCACGGCTCATCTCATATCTACATCAGCATCTGGCATGTAAGTAATAACTGTAGATGTTCTTTGCTTTGGTACTGTGTTGTTTACAGAAGGGAAATGCAGAAAATACCTCTTTCTTTGTAAACAGGAAAACCAGTTTGGGGCGAAAGTGGAGAGCTGGTTTGTACCAAGCCTATTCCCTGTCAGCCTACACACTTCTGGAATGATGAGAATGGAAACAAATACAGGAAAGCTTATTTTTCAAAATTCCCAGGTATGTAATGAAGGGCTTTGGATATTGCTCAAACTGACCAAGGATATAGATTGTATTGCTGCTCCTAGGAAGGTACAGGTTTATTCTTGCCCAGTGATAAACAGGTGCAGCTTTGAATCTAGGTTTCCAGGGTGAGAACTCCACAGCATGTTTCGTAACATCTCACTCTCTATTTTCTAGTGCTTTGTTTTGAATATGGATCCAAATCAGTTTAATAAGAATCTCTGGAAAGCTCCAATCCCATTTTGCTCCTGCTCTCATTAGGCAGATAGGACTGTAACAGCCTGATAATCTGTAGTGCAGACAAAGACTGCTTGGCATGAGTGTGAAAGTGCTGAATAGGTCAGGGAGCAATCCTCCATCAGCGAGTGCCACTGCACCTCTGCCAGACTGCTCCTGCCTAGCTGGAGGAGTGAATCCCAAGGGATAAGAGCTGACCTGCTACCTCATTAGCATGAGGCTTAAGTATATGCTGCCTCAGACATGCATATTCTGCATTCATACAGCCTTCCAGTGGTGGTAAGAGTAAAGGAACAGATACTGTGGGCTGGAGGCTTTCTTCCTAATACTTGTGGAGGACTCTGCTCACCCAGAGTTTTTGCTTATGTGGCACAGCGATGCTGAACTCCGTTCTGCCTGCTGCTTTAGAGGAGCAGGACCTCAAGCTGCTTCTTTTTGGAGATGGAAGCCTTTTTATAAGTAGCAGCAATATAGAGTGGATTCACAAGAGAAGTCAGGATGTGCAGCAGGAGACAATCATATAGGAAAATTGAGGGAATGTGGAAATTGCAGTCTGCATGTAAACCTGACAACAATAAATGGGGGGGGCGGGGGCAGGGGGAGAATCTGTGTCAGTTGTTAGACTGGAATCACTGTGGTCCTGAGGCTCTGTCTGAAACCTATTTTCTGTTTTTTCCTTGTAAATGGGCTTAAGGTTGTAACAGATGGAAAATGGTCTGATGTGCACATGCATGTGCAAATAATTGAAGTTTGTTTTTTTCTTCAGAAAAATTTGAGTAGAAATTTGGCTTGTATTTCTGTTTGCGGTAGTGATATCAATCTCAGAAATAATACAAAAGTTATTCCAGCTCTGAAAAGTCATATCTGATTTGAAGTTAACACAAACAAAGAACATTAAGCACATAACCTCCCTAGGGAATTGTTGAGACCTATTCTGCAAGCCCAGAAAGCTTCTTGCACAGAATTGTATATCATAAAGGAAGAGGATCAAGAAAGACTGGTGGGAATATTGTTACCTTTGTGGAAGATTCTTCCAGTTTCCTCAGTGTGGTGTTCAGAGCAGCTATTCATCTATTTTCTAAAGGATGCTGTAGAGTCATGCAAACAAGCAATCAGAAGAAAACCTAGGGTTTGATCCTAATGTGTGAACTACTCTTGTGTGTGCTAGCTCTTTGTAGTAAATGCAATGTGAATTGTTTGCATAGTTAAGTACTGCTGCATTTGCTGTGTGTAGTTCTCAAAGTATATTTGATGTCATGTTTTTGTGTCTATCTTACTAAGTTGTGTGAGTTGAGTTACACCAATGCCAGCCGTTACTGGATGAATAAGAAATGAGCTGCTTAACCTTTGTCATTCTCTAATAGGTGTTTGGGCCCATGGTGATTACTGCAAAATCAATCCCAAGACAGGAGGAATTGTCATGCTGGGTCGCAGGTATAGTATTTTGGTGAAAGTGTTCGGAGTGAATAAGTGTTAAAATTTGCAAACTTCACCTTAGAGCATGATGTACATGATTCTCCATCATGCCTGTTAGCTTTATATTCATTTTGTTAAATCCAGTGTTGTGGATTTCAACCATTAAATTAATCAGAGCAGCTGGATTAGAGGGAAGGGACCCCGTTTCAAAGTTCTACCTCATTTTTGTGTATGTGAACACAAGACAGTATTGGACTGGGTTTTGTGTTCCATGGTTTATAATGATCATCTATAAGAGTTCAAATTGAGAGAGCAGCACATTCAAGGTGGTGAATCAGGAAACTTGCCTTCTGGTCTTGGCTTTGCCACTGACTTGCTTTACAGCAAAACTTAATTATAGAAGGTCAGGTATTAAGTTGTGTTCATGTTGGCAATCATAGACATCCCAGATCACAACTGTGGCTAAATTTTCTGCTTGCATTTAAAAGTTACTGTTCGAAACAAAGTTGAGTGAATGCCTTGAAGCTGTCTGGCATTGTCAATAGACATACTCAACAGATATATGGTGTGAAGCTGCTATATATGAAACACAAGTTCCAGCTATAAGAGACTGGAAAGTAATGATATGTGATTGCAGTATGATGGAGTACTACAAAGATTCTTGGTCTGTTTTGTCAGTGAGTGTGTATTTGAAGGCTACTGGAAAAAGGAGGGACTAGGGGAGGTGAATGAATAATGTTGATGTTCTCTGTACAACTTCATTTTAATGAGCAAAATGCCTTTTTAATCAAATTCTTTTAAAATTTGGTTTCTAATGTGGCTACATATTCACTGCATATGAGAGCTGTGGTTAATTGCATCAATTTATCTTTTCATCAAACTCTAATCACATTTTAATGCTTCTTTTGTTTTGTGTGTGATTTTCAGTGATGGTACATTAAATCCAAATGGAGTAAGATTTGGAAGTTCTGAAATCTATAACATAGGTATGAAATTAACTTTCCACCTCTTTCAGTAATGACATTGTTGCCTTAAATCTGAAATGTAAGCATTATAAAGGTGTTCAGAAGGATTAAGTAATAAAAGACTTGGTGTTTTTCAAATGAAAGACAGTACAGAACATATTAGCATTAACAGTAAAAGTGTGTTCTGTAGACTTGAAATTGGTTGCTTTCCTGAAGTAGCTGTAGGACTGGAGATGAGTATTTGAGATGTGATCTCCATAAGATGTTGCTTTCATCTAATAAGGTCTTACAGACTAATTATATCATGCAGATTTGTAAGAGAATATCTAACTTCTGAGGCTTTTCTTTTCTCCCTCCCCTGCCCCGAGAAACTCTTGACACTGGTTTTATTGTATCTTTCCTAATAATTAGATGAAGTACTTGAGCTTGTGCTTCATATTTCAAAGAAGGTTTATCTTGTGAAAGGTGGTAAAACTGTGTGCCTACAAAGGTGCTAATCTGAGACTTAAGGACCTGTTGCCGCTCCTTGTTCTTGTGTGATCAGGCATGCTAGTTTTCCGTCTATGCAGCAATGGGACTTGTGAGGAAAGACAAAGAAAATGGCTTAGTGTAAAAGCTTACTGTCTGCCCCAAAAGTTAGAGAAATTTTTTTTTGTCCTTGGCCTATATATATATATATATATGTGTGTATATATATATATATATGGTCCTTAAGCCTGGATTTTCACCTGAGCAGGAGTTAAAATTTCAGAGCACCCAGAGCAGAAGCTCGTTGTAGAATAGCCTAGCCAGGACATCTGTTTTGCCTTTGCAGCTCCAGGGGAGGTGATACTTCTTTTGGTGCAACCACAAAAAATGTGCATCCAGAATGATATACAAATGCAACTGCTAATAAGGACTCTTCCTTTATTTTCAGTTGAAGCCTTTGAGGAGGTTTCCGATAGCCTCTGTGTCCCACAGTACAGCAAAGATGGGGAGGAGAGGGTGATACTCTTCTTGAAGATGGCATTAAACTATGCTTTCAGCGAGGATCTGGTGAAAAGAATTCGAGACGCAATACGTATAGCGCTTTCTGCCAGGCATGTTCCAAGCCTCATTCTAGAAACCAAAGGCATTCCGGTATGTCATGAAAAATGCTGCCTACTTTTTTCTTTGTCACCTTGAATAGTAATTAAGGAGCAGTTGTCATTGCTCTTCAAACCCACATGCATGGAAATTTTAGCATCTCAAAAGTGTATTCAAGCTTTATAAATAGTTTGTCTATGTTGCCTAGCAACATCATTTCATCTCCTTTTCAGCTAAGCATGTTTTTGTTTTTTAACAATGCCTAAAAGTGCCCATTCTCAGTTTTATAAATGTGTTGTGTTTTCTCAGTAATATATACTTAAGCCTTTTAAAGGAAAATATTAAAAAGGTAATTTAACTTTAGCTTTTCTGGCTACCCATAAGCTTATTTTGCTTTTGTTTTCCTGTTTCAAATGATATTCTTATGAAAGCTGAGAGCACGTTTATAAAACCATTTTGTAAACCATTTCACTTTTATGTCTGTTCAGCTGCTTAGTTGTAGCTCTATCACTGTCTTAACTGTAGCAGTAACTAAAGTAAAATCTTTATGCTTATGAGAGGGGGGACAGAAATTTGCACAGCTAAAGGTTCTGCATGCTCAGTCTTCTGGAGCTGTGTTGCTCTACAGTGCTCTTCCTTGCTGTGTGAACTCTTTAGTTGGAATGCCTGTTTTTTGTGGTCCTCTCTGATGCTAGAGCTCCTCAACAGCTCTCTCAGCAGCAGAATGGGGGTGCAGAGTGTAGTTGTCTCAAGTCCATTTGCACATAGACTTCAGTGTGTCTAGAGAAAAGGCTCAAGACTTCAGACCAATCGTTGGACATTCTGATACCCATTTCCTGCCAGTGTAGGTTTGTGGTCTAGGGTTGAGGACTGCCAGCCTCTGTAGTGCATGCAGCCATCCGGTTCTGACTGTTGAGTTACTTCTGTTTCAGGGCACTGTTGGCAAATAATACGTAGCTCAGTGTCATCTTTGCGTGAGTGGAAAATCCCCTGCACCTGTTAAATGGTGAAGTCTAGATTTTCTGGGTTGCAGCTTGTCTTCTGCATGAAGTGTTGAATCACTTGAATGTACAGCATGAAGTTGATGGCACTGAGGTGTTTATGATGGGCTGCCCCTCAGGAAAGCCTGCTTAGATAAATCAGTTCACACTTAACAATTGAGTTGAACAATTGAGTGAATTTTAATTACCTTTCAGGTAAATATGCCAGTGGTAAAGTGATCAAAGCTGTCTCCCATCTTTCTTTGAAAGCTGTGCTTGGAAGGGAAACCTCTTTCTATTTTCTGCTACTTTTAGAAATGTATTTAAATCCTCATCTGAAAATGCAATCTAATCCTGTGTACTGACACTGTATGCTGGTAGAAAATAGTATAGCTGTGCTGAAGTGATTAGGACTTCAGTAATACAAAGCATGATTTTTAATGAGATATCCAGCTGTTAAATATACTGCAAACTTAGTGTGAATCTTTCTAGTCCTGTCCTGACCAGATAAGCATTCTGGACATCATCCACAAGATGTTTACTGATGAAAGTTAACAAATTTGCTTTGCTGAACAGTCTGTCCGATCTGTTTTTTTTTTAAAGGGGGCAGTTCCCTTGCAGGTCACTGAGGCGTTCTGGTTTCTGAGAACTTGTGAAAATTAGGTTGCTACTCGTTGAGGAGGAAGAGTGGTTGATTAAGGTGGTTCAGGAGGGTAGGATTACACATGACTTCAGCAGTTTTAATAAGGAAAGGTTTGATTTAGTATGAAGATCAATATTGCAAGAGTGTATTGAGTTGAGGATTATTCATCGTGGCTCTGGAAGATCTCTAAGGAAAAATGGTGATGCCTGGAGCTCAGGAGTTTCAGTGGCTTTGGAGGCCAGGACCAACCTGGGTTCCTCTATCAGCAGATTCAGTAGTAAAGCAAGTGCAGTTTCTGTTCCCAGAGCAGACAGACAAGACTCAGGAGGTATTTGGAGGTCAGCTTTTTCAAGTTGTTGTTCCCCAAAAGTTCTCAGTGGTACCAGCCCAAAGGAAGGTGATATTAAAGCCTATAAAAGCAGAGATGGTCTTCTAAAATGGGCCTTGACATTATTGCTGTTAACGCTGGAATAGTTCTTCCTTACTGAGCTGTACTAGTCAGAAGTTGCAGTGGTCTGATGCCAGGAAGAGAAGAATTAGGTTTTTTGTCTGCAGTGTCCTTACTTACAGAATAACACTATGTAATATAATTTTTGTGATTTATATGTGGAGGTGAAACCTTTGTTATGCTTTCTTTTGAAACTTTAATGTTGAAGACCACTTAAGCTCAGTGTTTCACTTCACCCTATTAGAGAAAGACTGTCCATTTAAGCTACAAAAGTCATCGCTTTCTTTTCCCAAAGCCCAATGGATTTGGGCTTTGAGCCCACCTTGTCAAACAATTTTTAATTTTCTAATTGGATGTGTCAGAACACAAAACATTACAGATTTTGAGTGTTTACACCATGATTCTAATCTGGTTTCATTGGTTTAAGTCAGAGCTTGATCATGTTCTCATAGTAATATCAAATAGGAACAATAAACTAAAATCACATATAAACTCTTCTTTGAATTCTACTTACTCTTCAAGTGATTCTCAGAAGAGAGATTCTGGTGCCCTGGGTGTAACAGAAGGGAAGACATTGTGCTAAATTTTGATTGAATTCTGGGGTCGGTGGGGGTATCATGGATATTTCCATAAAGCTACTACATGAAAAGTGTAATTTTGTCATTGCTGGTTTTGTTTTTCAGTATACAATAAATGGGAAGAAAGTGGAGGTAGCTGTGAAGCAAATAATTGCAGGGAAAGAAGTTGAGCAGCGGGGAGCTTTCTCAAACCCAGAGACTTTGGACCTGTACCAGAATATTCCTGAGCTTCAGAACTTCTGAAGTCATTTGTTTGGGGTTTTTTTGCATCTGTCTTTGTTCTGTGTTTGTTTTGTATATACCAATATTGTATGTAAAGGAAAAGCTCTATTTAATACCAGTGTTTCTTTTAAAAGAAAAAAATATTTCATTAAGTGCATTATGAAGGGCTTGGGTAAAGCTTAGCTCCTTTTATTGGTTAAATATGCCGTATGTCTTGGAGTTTTTTCCAGCCTGGAAGGAGGAACCTGCCTGTTTTGATTTTTATATATATGAGTGCATCTTTTCTGATTAGATTTACATCAGCAGCCCATCAAACAGGAGCACCAATAGCATAAGTTACAGTTGCAAATAGAATATTTCTCTCATAAAATGTTTGCTTTCTTTTTTTAAACTGGATTTTTAGCAATGTTTTTTCAATTCCTGTGTTTCAGTCACCTGTAAGGAATACACAGCGATTTTATCTACTTGACTGCGAAACGTGAAAGTGTTCTAGATGTAGTGTGCATTTAAATGTTTTTATAAAGCCAAATCATAATGCACTAAACCCATTTGACTTGACTCAGAATAATTTCAGTCTTGAAATATCTCACGGTACCCTTGAAGGTAATTGCTGCTTCATTTTGTGATGTAACGTTCCTGTTGTGTTAAGCTTTTAGTTGATAGGCGTCTGGGGGTTCAGAAGGTGAGGGAGCAAATCACCTCCTCCTTATTCCTGGTGTAACTCCAGGTTACTTCCATGGAATTCACTGTCATTACTCTGGATTAACATCATTGCAGTTGAAGACAGCATTTTGCTTCCTTGTTTTGAAGTTCTTCACTGGCTTCAAGGCAACAATCCTGTGTTACATTAAGGGAAGAATTCCAGTGTGTTCGCTTACTAAAAGCTGAAGGTTTTTGTAACTTTTTTACTAAATGTCATGTTGAAAGTGAAAGACTAAAATGTTTTCTAGCTCTGTGTCCTTCCAGTTTATAAAGGGAAAAATACTGTAATGAGCATACTAAAACAGTAAAATGGAAGCACTAAAACATTGGGGTTTTTTTCATAAAACACAGTTGCAGTAGTTGTACCCAAACCTCTGGCATTCAGTATCTCCTGCACTGTTTGAATTTTGTGGGTTAAGTATTTAATGCATTAAAATCATGGATGTCCTTACACTTGTGTTGAATGCATTCAGCACTGATAGTTAATTAAAATAAATTGATTCTTTATATATATATATATATATAAAATATTACACTTGTTTCAACTTTCACTCAGTTATTGTCTTATTTTTATTTTCCTTTCAGTTGGGTGTCATGGAATCATTTTTAGCTTGTGCCTTGTGTCAGTACAGTAAGAAGTGGTAGGTTGTGATATGTTAACGTTGCTAAGAGGGGTACGTCTGTGCACTGAAAGTTGCGTACTCTGTTACTTAGGACAAAATCTAGATGCTCGTACTTCTGTTTAGCTGCAGTTAGTAAAAGTTTGTTGTGTATTTCCTCCACCCTGGGATAGATCTCGGCTCGCTAGCTCCGGTAAGCTGAAGGCTGTTGCAGAATATGTCAAATATTGCTCCTAATAATTCAGTAAGAGTGACACTGCCTCTAAATGCAGTGAGGAGTAGCCCTTCTCAGGTGGTCTATGACTGAATCAAACACAGAGTCATTGTGGACACCAGCTCCACATTGACTGCAGGATGCAGAAATGCCTCATTAGCAAATGAGGCTTTAAATGAGCTGGTCTTCATTTGACTTTCTGAACTGTACCAAATCAGACAATATACCGTGCTGGCATGATAAATGTGATAATATAAATACCAAGCACCCATTAGAAAAGTGTAAAAATGAGCTATCCAGCTGCCAATACCCTATGATTAAAAGTACTTTTAAATTCCTTTCCCCTCTGGCATGCTATATATAAATTTTACATTAACTGTGACTTTGTATTCATTAAAACTTCATTATATTGTTCTTTAATTCATGCAAAATGTCTGGAGTTTACAAAGCCCACAGATCCTTATTAATAAGTAATTTGGGGGTATTTCATTAATTAAAGATAGTTTAGAAGCACGGATACATTAAGAACATATACAATGCCTAGAGGCTGCTTTTTTAATCCTTTATCCTGCTGGAAACTCTGTAGAAAGTTCTGTTAACGGATATAATTTGATATCTTGCAAATGTCAGATGTTGCAAAGCTTTTCCCAGACTATAGTTACAAGCAAAAAAAAGATGCATTTATATATTGATCTGTGTACTGAAAATGCCTTTATAGCCAGAAAGCCTGGGTGGGTGGTGCAAGCTGTTACTGTGCAGACAAGTGACCTCCCTGTGCCTCCCCTGGTTGCAAGGGTCTGAGTTTCAGGCGTGCTGGATGCCGACAGCTCGTGGACATCCAGGGAGGAGGCGAGGTAAGTGGGTGCTTGCGCCAGGCTGCGAATGACCCGCGCTTGAGGCTGCGGCCGAGCTGGGAACACCGTCCAGACTTCCTGAGCGCACCTCCTCCCACCCCCAGTCCTGTCCTCCGAGCATCCAGCTTGCATTTATCTTCGCCTACCAGTAGCATGACCCATTTCTTCGGATAGAGCCACGGAGCTGTGGACGTGGCTGTGCTCCATCCAGCTTGGGATAGTTCAGATACCACTGGCATGAGAGTAGGGACCTGAAGTCGTCACAGTTTGCGAAGGAGAAGCAGAGAAACGTAACTTCCCTTCCGCTTCCCATCCCAGATTATAAGTGAGCTGTGTTCTTTCCAGGGCTTGGGCATAAAGTCATCGCAGTCAAATGCAGTTTCAAGGGGGTCCTTGCAAACCGGTGGCATCCGGGCGCTTGGCTACAAGGATAAGGTGTGGCACGGTAGCGCGGCTCCTGACGCCGTAGCGCTAGCGACGCGCTCCTGCGAATGCCGTGGCTCTGTGGCGCTCCGAGGCGTGAGCCATGTAACGCGCGCAGCGCGGGTTTGCAGTTTTTTGCCCGGAAAGGTAAGGGAAGGCATGCAAATAGAGCTGGTTCTGGAAATGGCTTTAAGTGCTGACATAGCGTTCAGCAGCACGGAAATTCAGAGCAGAGGTGCTTTGGGCGAGGTGCTTTTCTCACTCGGTCCTCGGCGAATTTGAGCGTGACTCCTGAATTACGTGAGGGAATTGGCCCGTTTGCCCTTGACCACTGAGAGATGTCGTTTTATCACTCCCCTTTTAGAAATGTGCTTTTGTCGGCTCCTTTTAGAGCAGGTACTTCCCCCTCCCACTACCTTATGATTTCAATTAATTTCCCTGGTTAGTGGTGGTTCTCAAAGAAATAAAATGAGCTGGTACTCATGAGCCCATCACGGCATAGCTGATAAAATTGTTTATTGTTATGTGCAAGAGAAATTGGTTGTATGAATTACTTATTCAGTGATTTTAAAAACACAGATAATTGCCTGATGGAATGCAACTTCCCTGGGGCCATTATTGTCTTTCAGTTTAATGCATACATATTTAAAAGGATATCATTTACAAGGCAGAGCAGTCAGTCACACAGGTAAATGGGTGTTAAAATAATATTTAAAATGCATTAGTAAGGAGTACCAGTTTGCTCTTGAGACAAAACAGTAAGAGTTTGGGTTTTGGGAAAACCGGTGTCTGTAGGGAATGCTCTGGCAGGGAGAGGGTGTCCAGAGGATGGATGGTGTCCAGGTGAATCTTTATGGAAGACATTTGGGAATGATCTTCCCCAGGTCCCATCCCCGGATGCAAGTGCTGCCATAGTCTTCATGTTGGCAAGCACAGCTCCGGCTGGCACACACCAGGGCTTTGGTCTGGCTGAGAATCAAGACTGAATTGTTAAATCTCTTCCTTGATAGTGCTCAACAGGCTGTTGAGGGAGGAGAAGGTTCTGCAAACATGAGAGACCTTTGGAGCAGGCTGGTGGTGGAGCCCAGTGCAGGAGCAGCATGGGATCAGGTCCTTAAATTCTGTGACCTGTCTCCTTGTTGCTCAGAGGTACAAGAGCTTGGCTGAGGTGGGAGAGGGAAAGACATGTTTGTCAACCGATGTGTTTGAAATTGCCCCATGAGCTCTGCGTGTGTCAGAGCATGGAACACATTGACTCGGAAGAAGTGTTGTTTTGAATAATGCTTCATTTCTCTGTTTCTGTGCTTCCCTTGCTTCTAGTGGGTCACTTTATTGAGCACTTAACCTCTGTCCACCTTTGAAACTCTGATCAGAGTTGGTCTTCCTGTAGGTGATCTTTGGAGCTCTGCATTGAGCAATTTCTCCACTTAAATCTTTTCGCTTGTCACTGGTTTCCTGAAGTGTCTGTCTACTGGCTGGATCTCATATCCTACAGAGCTGAGATGATAAATCCAGAAATGCTGGGTTCACCTTTCTGCCTTGGTGAGGAGGATATTTTTAGCTCTTAAATAGTCAGGTCTTAGACAGCAACAAGATGCAACTTAATTTTCTTCTACATCTTTTGTAGAAAGAGGAAGCTACATGTCATACACTGTATTCTTCCAGAAATAAAACCATGCTGTGAAGCATGGCCAGAGTCCAGTACGGCAGCCTTAGAGCTGATGAGAGCACACATATTTTTCTTGCTGGGAATTAGGGGCCTTTTTAGAATCAAATAATGAGATAATCAACATCAGTTTGAGCATCTTGCTCTACATGATCTGTGTGCAAAGTGGGAGTGAATCTGTTAGGCAAAGGAGAGGGAAGCAGCCTCTGAAATGCTATTAGTGAGCCAAAGAGTGTCTCAGAACAATTTCAGTTGCAGAACAATAAGATGTCCCAAAGTATTAATGTAGCAGGCTGCAGCTGTCCACACAATTTCTCATCATTGCTTCTGATGGCCAGAGAAATTTTTCCAAACCACTGGTTGGAGATGAACTTAAGCGATAAAACAGTGTTGGTGGGGGTGGGAAAATCCTTGGCATACCATTGTTTAACCGGGTTATGTAGCAAATTAGCGAAAGCTTAATTGGACCTTGTACTTCTTAATTAGAAGACCTTAACAATTCTCATCTTACTACTTTTGACAAGTGGTTTTGCAAAGTTCAAGAGGCTTATCAGCATTCAGC
This sequence comes from Phaethon aethereus, assembly GCF_964289735.1. Classification (NCBI taxonomy): domain Eukaryota; kingdom Metazoa; phylum Chordata; class Aves; order Phaethontiformes; family Phaethontidae; genus Phaethon; species Phaethon aethereus. The sequence goes on from NC_138593.1 coordinate 4,446,104, forward strand.
CTGAGATTCCAGCTGAAATGATAATGTCCCTTGGAAAAAATATCATCTCCAGGATCGTTAATTAGTTTACAATAGCATATTAAAGCATACATGTAGAGGCTCACATCACTAATGAGGAGTCTGCTCAAAAAAAAAATCCCTTTTCAGTTTTGTTACCTCTCCTGTACTGATTTAAAGGAAGTTAAGAATTGGTTGTTGCAGGGTAACGGTCCCACCGACGGGTCTATTCCTGTGTGGGTTTGGTTTTAGTTTTAGTAAGAGGTTGTTTCTAACACTTCTAGCCTATTGATCTACAGCCTGTGTTTTACCAAGGAACAGGAGAGTATTTCTTCCCACTGTGTGGTTTGCATGCCATTGGAAACATGGCTCAGTTATATTATGTTGTTCCCCAAGGTCCCAGACGTGGCGTTCTGGAAAAGGACGGCTCAAGCACCCCCCTTTGGAGGAGGTCTTTTATGAGAGCGAGCTCTAAGCCAAGCAGTGAGAGCTGAAATCGGTAGCGGTGTGAAGGTCTGAGAACGGATGGGGATGTCTGTGTCTGGGGCAGGAGAAAGCGAGGCCGAAGGAGGAGGTCACGGCGGTGCTCCTCGCTCTGCAGTCCTTGGACGCTGTGATGTTGGGCAACCTGCAGCTGAACGCCCGCTCCCAGGAGAGGCCGGTTCAGTTGGGCTTACGGTACTTTGAAAAACACGTTTTGGAAGCTATAGGCAAAACCTAGTCTTACTTAACCGATAAATGTCTCTTCAACGGGGATGAGAGCTCTAGGGTCATGTTCCAACAGCCTAATTTTCATTAAGCCCAGGCCTAGTGTGATGGGGTTTTTCCCCTTTCTAAAAAGCAGAGTTTCTCCCTTCTTTCCAGAGCAGCCAGAGGAGAGTCCCAGTCTGCTTAGAACAGACACCCCTCGCAATCTCTGCCTGGGTCTGTGGCATCATTCGTGGCCCAAGAAAAGGTGTTTGTTTTAGGAGCTCACCAGCAGGAGTTGCGTGTCTGTCCTTTGCAGTGGATTTTAAACCGATGGGTGTGGGCGCCTGGATGACGGGACTGGGACAGGCACTGACTGTGGCAGTTCAGCAAGTGGGTGGCTACACCCCAAGAACTCAGTTGTAGTTAACTTCTGTGGCACCACACTTATTTCCCTTTAAACCAGATGTATTTCTCATCTTACATTAGCTAAGAAGAGGTTAAAGCTAAACTGAAGTAAATTCGGTAAAGAAACCTATGATAATTTGTGCTGGTTGAACTTGGTTTAAAAGGTGAGCTGAGTCTAAACAGGTGTGACTTCTAAGCCTTGATGGGGCCTAAGGAGGTGGCCTTGAGTGTACAAACATGATATTCAACCGAGAATTTTAATTTGCCTAGTTCTCATGTATAATAAAATATGCTAGATACATGACACTTCATGAATTAATGCAAGAGTATAAAGCACAAAGAGATTCTTGTACAGGATTTGCTCTTATAATGCAAATGCCAAGCAAGGCTTTAAATGGACCTGGCTACCTGGAATCATGGAGCCGATTTCATGCTTCCCTTCAGGGTTTGTTCCCATCTCCGGAACCATTTTATTACTCAAGGTTGTGCGTGCGCACGCACATGGGGAGGGGAACTAGGCAGGAACTGCCCAGCGCAAGCCCATGTAAACCCCTGCACGTGTACGCACGAAAGCTTTTAGCAGATCGGGGGCACTCGTGGCCGTTGGGCAGCGATGAAATAGTTGGGAGGAAGTGGTGGGAGAGATCAGCCTGCCCGCCTGCCGTCCTGTCCTCAGTACCTGTGCTGGTGAAGGCATTGTTAAACTCTGTTACGGCGGATTACCGGGGGAGAAAAACCACCTGATGGCTTTTGTCCAGGCGCTTTGCCTAACAGGGGAACCACACAGAGGGATTTCCTGTTCGTTTCATGCAATGGATAAAAAATACAGGTGTTGCCAGGGTTGGTGTAATGGGAATAATCCACGTCTCTAACCCGGGGGCTACATGCGCTGCCGGGTGGCAGCCCCGTGGCTGTTCGGATTCAGAGGCGAAGCACGGCCATCCTGCCCGGGATGAGCGAGGATGCCCTGGGCACCACGGGGAGAGCTCAGCTCATCCCCTCTCCGGTGACTCTCCGCCAGTTGCTCCATCTCTGCCGCGGCCGACGATACCGATGTCCTTCCTCCAGCTGGTCGGGGTAGGTACCGCTGTCTGAGAGGCACCGGCTGCCTCTTACCGTGTCTCTGCAGCGCCGGACCCCCGGGCTTCCCGGTGCCAGCGCAAGGAAGAGGTGGCAAGTCCACAGGTGACAGTGGCGACAAAGCTCTCCGCAGAGCACGATGCGGGACGGGTGGGCGGCCGTGGTGCTCCGCTCCCTGCATCCTCCCCTCCAAAACTCTCTCCTGCCTGCGCTGAAGTGGGACCAGACCCGGCTCCGGCGGCTGTGAGCCGAGGGGAGGGCAGCCCCGGCCCCAGCGTGCTTGTGCCAGCAGTTCCAGGATGACAGATGAAAAGACACCTGCAGAAAAAAACCCAAAACAAGGCTGACGGTGAGGTGATGGAACAAGGCGAGTGCCAAAGACAGCTACAAACCCACACTGATACCAGGATGTTATCGATCCCCTGGTGAGACCTGTAATTAGACTGAAAAGATGAGAGCTGGTTCTGACAGCATAAAAATATTGAGACGCTGCTGCAAGAACAGAGATTTTTCTCCTAATGCAGCTGGAATTAAAACTTGAGGAGGGGGGAGTTGAGATTTTGATAACTCATAAAAGTAAAACTCTTTTTTTTTCCTCAATTAGTTTATTATATTAATCTCTGGAAAAGTAAATCAGTTATGTAAATGGGAAGAAGAAAGTTATTGTCACTGGGGCTCCAGGCTGGGGTTACAGGTAGCAGTGTGATCGGTGCCGCGCCGCTTAACCTCTCCGGTGATAATTCTCCTCGTCTCCCACCCTTTGGTCTGTCCCGACCGCGTGTGCTTCCTCCCTGCCCTGTGCAGTGAAAACTGGGACTTGATTTCGGAGCGCAAGGAGTACCGGGAACCTCCAGACATCTAAGAGAAAAGGTTGAACACGTTTCCACCCTAAAGAGTTTCTGCCTTTACTCCCTGATGCAAAACCTTAGTTCCCATTGAGTTCTATATGAAATAATTACTTTCATGTACAAACTGGAGGAAAAGAAGTTTTTAAGCTGTGCGGCGTCTGATGCGACAATTCTATTAGGTTTCGGTGGGTGCCTGCTTGACCCTGTAAATTGAAACTCCAAAAGGTCACTCTCCGTGTCTTACCATGGTATTTAATTTTCTGTGCTTCAGCGGCAGGGGGTGAAAGAAAGCCGGAATGGGTTTATTCAAATTTAAGTAGGAACTGAATGTGATGAAAATAACTCTATTTTTAAAAAATGGCTCTAATCACGCGGAGAGCGTGGCTCTTTCTGTTCTTCACTATTTCTGCCTCCCTGGCTCCTGAACTGGAAAGGCAGGTTTGTATATTAAAACGATCAGCTTGTCGGGGTTTTGTGAACTCCTCTGTCTGCACCACAGGCTTGTTTTTCACTTTTAGCATTATAAACCCGTCCTTAAGAGAGCCTTTGATTCATACTGTAAAGGCGGCGTTGGGAAGAGCTATAACACGAAGCCCAGCTCTGCGCTGCCTCACTAGCAGGCCAGTTCCTGAGCTTAGGGTCACTGTAAATGCCATGTATGTACATTAAAGGTATTAATGTAATAACTAAGAAAGCACCAGGTTGACATAATTTGGGAATAGGTAACACGCCAAGAACTTCAGCTCCTGGGAAGAAGCATTTTGGTGGGAGACGCAAGCATGATTTACACCTCCCGTCCCCCCCGTCCCTCACCACCCTCCTGAACGCTCATTACGCCTTAAATATTCTCACACTGAGTTTTTTCCAATGGTCTAATTATAAACTTCATTATAATTGTTCATTAGTTTTATTTTGTTCAATTAGCTTAACAAGTTGCCAAATGAAATACAAGACTGGCAATTAGCTTGATCTAATTGTAATGAGCCACTCAAATTGGGTCACCAAATATGTTCGTTTATAGCACTTTGTTTTTTTTTCCAACTGGTGAACAATAATATAAATATTCAGAACATCTCCTAATCTAAGTAGTGGAAATTTTCCACTCATTTATTAAAGCAGGCAGAGAAATCAATCGTTTTGCTCTCGGTAGTTCAGAAACGCACAGTCCGGGCACCTGGGTTGCCCCAGCTTAGCAAGGCACGGCCACCGGCCCGTATCCAAGTCCTTGTCTTGCAGAATAAAATGTGCCACTTGATCTGCCAGGAGGTTGGTTGGCTCTGGCCTCATGTCTGTTTATCTCCTCTGAATTCCAGAAGAATCTGGTTTTAAGGCACGTTGCAAAAACACTTGAGCAGCACATCCTGCTGTGCCGCTTCTGCCGCACAGGGCAAGAGCCGCTGGGCGGTGATGAGAGCTGCTGAAACCAGAAGCGGTCCTTGCTGCGATGGGCTCTTCTTAATTTCTGAGATAAATGTTCTGGGCTGCATTGCTTGCGGAGGGAAGGGACGTGCCTCATCAGCTGAGGTCGTCTGGTCTCGCAACGGCTCGCGGAGGCTTTGCCCGCAGCCCCCCAGAGCTGCTAGCTCAGTCACGTCAGACCCGGAGATGAGGCTGACGTGCTGCTAACCCAGGGAGGCTCCTGGGGAAAACTTCTTGAACAAAGGATTTCAAATCCCAGCTTCTGTGGGGTTTGCAGCAGCAATCCACATTATACAATCATAGAGCGGTTTGGGGCAGAAGGGACATTGAAAGACCATCTAGATCCAACGTGGCTGGTGCTCCAGGGGACAGCCACAACCATGCCGTGCACTGATGGAAGCTAAAAGGTAAAATTGTGCTACGAAAGAGGGGAAAGCCCAGTGTGAGCGGGGCCGTCCCCCTTTGGCGAAGGCTGTTGGGAGGCTTTGGGCAGCCAAAGACTTCAGTTTGGGCTGCTCTGGTAGGTGGAGAGTTTTGGCCACATTCAGCCCTGCACAGAAGCTGGTTTTGCCGTGATTTTTTTTTATAACCCTGAGCTTTTTTGCTTTGCCCAACTTCTCCTTTGCCAAGCAGCGCTCAGATCTGTTCCTGTTAAGTAGCTGCTTAGCAGAAGCGCTTGGCTCGTACGGTCCAGTGGATTTGCTGCAACTTCTCCCAGAAGTTAATATGGGCAGGAGAAATTATTTATACCAAATTATTTACACCATCATGTGCATCGCATCTAAATTGCATGGATGAGAAGCACAGCCATGGCTCCTTAGCAAACTTAAGTGGTGGCATTAGCAGGACTCAGCCCCAGACTTTGATTTCTCTGGGATCTTGTCCTGCATCTGACCGATGAAAACACAATAAAATATTAAACTAGTCCAGAGACTACAACTACCTGTAAGTAATTAATAAAACACCACTGTGATGGCAAGTGCAATGGGTCAATGAAGCCGTGCAACAGCTCTGCTGCTTGCTCTACAACTCAGAGTGGGTGCTGCCAGCCCAAATCTGTGCTGCTTCCCTGCAAGATGTTGTCTACCAAACCCATCCCTGATGGGTAAGTTTGGTGATCTATTAACACAATCTCTTCACGTTTCAGCCAGGGCCCTTGTTCCATGTAGGAACGGGGAGACGAGTGACTTGTCCTATCGGAAAGACAGATCCCCCGCCGCAGACTGTGCCCCCACAGTCGCTTTCTGCTCCCCAAAGCCCCTTTGACGCGGCGCTGTCTCTTGGCGCTGTCTCTAATTAGTTGTCTTTGCCAGCCGGGATGCGGTGTCAGCGCTCGGCTCGGTGAGCAGCTTGAGATTAAAGATACCGACAGAGCAGAACGGGAGAAAATTCACACCTCTGCCTTCCACGCCGCAGGCAGCTACATCAGCTCTTCAAATATTATCCAAAGGCATTGTTCAGCTTAATGAACACACCCGCGGTTAACGCCGGCATCGGGGGCTGCTGCGGAAACGTGCTTTTATTTCAAGTGCATCCCAACGGCGTGTTCCTCTCCGCTCCCTGTGCCCTGGCCGGACCCCTCGCTGCCGCCGGGAGAGCCCCAGGGGCTTTGCTGGCCGGAGGGACGCAGGGACACCTCTGCCTCGCAGGGAGATGTTCCCTGCCTGCATGGTCCAGGTGACGCCGAGCACAAGGAACAGGTCCTGGGGCTGGGATGCGTCCAGGTTTGTGCCCTTGGGCCTCCCTTGCTACCTGCTGGGCTTTGACCCACGGAACAGGACCTATCTGCCTGGTGCCAGGAGAAGGCTGCACTCGGACAAGGCGTGTTAAGAGCATCTCTGCTCCTAATTCACTTTGCTCAATTTCTATTAGTTTTATTCCCGCTGGGCTTAAATCAGGCAGGGACAGATGTAAACAGGCTTGTAATAAGCTGCTAAAATTGCAAAAGGGCTGCATGACACATGGCTTTGCATTCAATTCAAGTAGTTATAGTCATAATATCCATTCATTTTTGTAGTGCTCCTGGGGGCAAAAGTCTCTCCTTTTCTTTAGAGAGACCTGAATTTCTAAAGATCCTGGTGTTAGATCCAGCCTGCTTGGCACTCTCGCTGTAAAAAATCCCTTTGTTTATACAGATGGTGGCCCGGTGTGGGGACATGGTCCTGGCACCTGGGCCACCTCCCCTATGTTTTATTTAAGGCTCTGAAATGCTCCCGCTCAGAGACCCCAGAGCTGTGCTGCGAGGCGAAGGGTGGGCGGACTGGTTTAAAAAAAAAAAAAAAGATAAAATATTCTAGGCAAAAATTTCTCAGTATAAATGTTGAAGCAAAGCAGCGTCACAGATGACAGGTCTTCAAAGCTGAAGCTTGAGCTGCACTTGGGGAGGGAGGAAACCAGGCGGATCCCCCTCCCTTGATTAGCGATGCTTTCCGGGCGCCGGCTTGCTCCCGTTCTGTCTCCGGGCTGCCTTTGAAACAGCCCCTCTGACGGCTTCAGGCATTTCTTGGTTTTTCTTAGTTTAGCTGAGAATGAGCAAACATAAGAGAAGAAATCTGTAACAACGACAGGCCCTGCCTGCGTCTTTCATACGCGTTTGTGGAGCACAAAGGCTATTGTAATGAGCCGGCAGGCAGGTAGCTTTGCGTCACGCCTGCTTTAGCAACTCTTCCGTGACCGAGTTACCCGAGAACTTTCCCAGCTGTGACCTCCATGGAAAACGCTTGGGTTTTTGGGGTGGAAAACCAAGTCTTGACTGCTTGAGGAGTGCGGGAGCATCGGCTGACCACCGCCGCACATAGTGTGGGGGGCTGAGCTCCCCATCCTCGTCCCAGGGCAGCTCTTCCAGGCATGGCTGTGTCCCTCCTGTCCCCATGGCCACAGCGGTGGTACCAGCCCGAGCATCTCCACTCGGGTCCACACTGCCTTCCTGGGTGTAAATGGACCCAAAAGTATTAACGAAGATCTCTGCTCCGTGACGTTTCCAGGCAGCTCAGCTCTGAGCAGGAGAGCTGAGAGATCCCTGTGATCTGGGGTTGGGTGGCTGCTGCGAGGAGAGTAGAAGGTTTCTCCGAAAGGGCGAAATCGGGGCTTGTCCTTGCAACCCGGCCACGGTCCCAAGCGGCAGATGAAAGCCAGCTGATGGACCAGCCACAGGCCCGGGGCTCACCAGGGGAACGGGGCTGGGTGTTTTGATCAGTTCAAAGGCATCAGAAAACGATGCAACCAAAACATGGTACGAGATAATTTCTCTTTATTTTGACAAAGCTAAGCGACAAAATCATGTTCCTTGTAATTATGCAAACAACAGCATCTACGTGGCATATGACTGATTTTCTTTGTACGCAATTACTTCCTTAAAGAATGTTTTTCATGACTGGCTATTAGGAAAAATAAAGTAAGTATAACCAAATGATGCTTTATGACATGAATTTCCAAGAGGCCTTGGGCTCCTGTTGTTTTCCTGGAGATACTGTCGGCTTGTGAGAAGTAGATGACACGCTTAGAAAAGCGTATTGCAAATTGCTGCCAGCACACGCTGTGCCGCTGACTGCGCGCCCCACGGAAGGAGCCACGTCCGGCACCTGCACGTCGAGCCGGCGCACGCAGCGGTTCGCAGTCCAAAGAACAGTTTGCCCCTGATAAGGATGTCTGGAAGTTGCTCTCTTCAAAGATTTGCACGTCTGGCCCCAATAATCTATCTGCCCCCTGAGGTCTTTAGTACAGAGGTGGGTCCCAGTCCTACTTCTCCTGGGGTCAGTGGTGAAACTTCTGCTGATGGAAAGGGGAACCGGATCAGGCCCTTTCCCTAACCTGACCCTTCCTCTGACCTCTGCATCCAAAACCCAGGGCCGTTCTCCTGGGGATTTTTGTCAGTGCCTTGAAAAACACCTTCCTGGTGAGCGGAGATCAGGGATGGAGCATCTTGTGCCACCCGAGATTAACGCCTTCTACTGCATTTTCCCACTCTGATGGGTCACGCCAGCTCGCAGCGACTCTTGCTCCTGCACTCGCAGCATCCGAATACGAGCTTGGTCCTTCTGCTGAGCAAGTGCTGGAAGAGGGCTGCGGGCTGCCTGCCTGCTTCATGCCGAGCCAGACCCAGCCCGGCGATGGCAACCGAGCAAAATCCTTCAGCAGCGGCAGGTTTCTGTACTAGCCTGTCCCGGCGCAGCAGTATCGCCGGGCATCAGGGTGCAGCGCTGGGGGATGTTTTTTGGCATTTTGGGAAGGATGGGGTGCGAGCTGGGCTGGTGCAGCCTGGCCCCAGGGCAGCACCGAAATCCTCCGCGGCTGTGCCAGCTTGCGAGAGCCCCGGGCTGCTGGGAGAAGCACAGCGCACGCACACAGCTCACGCTCCTCTTCTGTTTATTTTTTTAGGGGGTTGTTCTGTTTTTCCCCAGGGCTGAGCAGTTCCCAGGCTATTCTGAGCTCCCTGGGACTGTGTGAGCTTGACTTGCGGGGGGGGGGGGGTGGGGTGTTCATGCACCATCCCTTGAGCCTCTCTGGCCGCAGCCCAGGGGAGCATGGGCGCACGTCCCCCGGCCCTTTTGTGCTCCCCCCTGCCTGGGGGGTGTGATCAGCCGTGGTCCCGCTCCCCCCCGCACCCCCTGGCGCAGGCTCGGCCTGCGGGAACCCCTCCCGCGCTCCCTCCCAGCCCTCCGAGCGCGCAGAGCCGCAGGAGCAAAGCTCCTTCCCTGCCTTAAACAAAGAAGCCATTTCTCTCGGTCTGATCCTGCCTTCGCCCTCTCTGGTGCTGCCGCGACCGGGCGAAGAGAGGAGATGTGGTGACGGGGCTGGGGGCCCGGAGCCCGAGCCCTGGCTCCTTTGTGGGTGGCTCGTGCTGGCAGGGGCAGGGGGGCTCGGCCGGTTGCTCCGGCTGCAGGCAGCTGCCAGACACAGAGCATTTCAGCCTGGCACATGCATGCGTGTTTTGCCAAGCATCCACCCCCCCATACAGGTGTTTTAAATTACACAGAGGCGAATCAGTCAATATCCTGATCAGACCTGCCTTAAACCAATTTAATTAAACACTTGTAAAGGAGGGAGCAGAAATTATGGCAATTCATCACCTTTTAGTCTCTGCAGGTGCTTGGCTGCAGTGGGGCACCGCAATTCCCACCGCTCTGCACTTTTCCTCCTGGGAGTGATTAACCCGCTCCCTTCTGGCGAGCAAAGTCCCCTCCGCCTCTGGGAGGAGGCTTGAAGGATAATGAGAGAGAAGATGATTAAAAGCAAAAAACCCCACCCTGATTCACTTCCTGCCTTGCTCACAGGTTCCCTGTGTGATGCTGGGTGAATCACTTACCTCCGTGACTCACTCCGGCTCCACGCTGCTGGGCGAGCAGCGGCTCCTTCTCCCTGACTTGGCCCTTTGGTTTCTCCCTCTGTGGCTGATGCCGGGGGCCAGAGAGGGGAGATCCCCAGGGGACCCCATATCGTGTATCAGGGGTTCCACGTCGCAAACAGTGTTGCAGGTGATGAAGTTTCTACAGAGGGGGAAGGACAGCTCATGGGGCTTGGATTTCTTCAAAGTAGCCCTAAATAGCAGTGCCGATGTGCTTCCCCATCTGTAAAATGGGGCCTGCGATGCTTTCTCCGCTCATCTGCTCCAGGCAGAGCGTGACAGGTACAGGGCGTAACATCCCAAGGCCGGGCTGTTGCCAGTAACCTCCGCATCAGCAGCCGCCAGTGACGTACCAGCCGCAGTCCTACAGACCGAGGATTCGTTACCCCAGTGTTTTCCAACATTGCAAAATGGATGCAATGATGTTTTTGCAAAATCTGGGCTTTCTCTGACCTGGAGCTAACACTCTTTCTTCCAACCCGCAAGCAAGCAGTCAGCAGACGCCGTCTGATGGGACAGCATGCCTTAATGATGCTCTAAATGAAGCAGGCTTTCTAAGGGGCCAGATGGCACCACTGGCAGAGTTTCTGGCTATCTGCTCTCTGCGCGCGGCTCTCGGGCAGCTTCTTGCAAGGAAACCGGCTGAGTGATTTGCAGCTTCCAGTTGGTGCCGATTAATAGCTGAGGTTGAGCAGACCGGCGGCTCGTGCAGCAGCATTTCGTGTTTCCGCCCGGGATCCCTGCAGCGAGGCACGTGGCGCTGGGCTCTCGCAGGGTGCTGGAGCCCGCTGCACCGCTCGCTGCGATGTCCGCAGGGCGATGGGGACTTCCATGGGGACTGAGTTTCGCTTCTCTTCGTTGATGAGGTTTCTCTCCCAGAGTTAAATCTCAAGCCCCATATGACCTATGGGACAGGGTGCCAGAGCCCCGGGGGCAGCCACGGAGCCCGGCTCATCAGCTTGCAGGGGACCTGCCGCACGTCCTGGTGCTGACACTCCCTGCGCAGCAGGAGGGACCCAGTTTTACGTCCCTTTTCAGAGCTGCTCACAGATATCCTTGGTTTAGAGGCACCTGATGCCTTGACGAATGCACCCCCTCCGATTTCACAGCAGGTCATGACTTGTGTTTTGCTTTCCTATAATTTCCTCCTTTGTACTTAAACCTAAACAAATAACTAAGGTTATTTCCAACACATGCAAAATCAAAATATTTCTGTTCGAAATCACCAAAACTATTTAGACGTTACCGTTTTCTTCTCCCAGCTAAAACTGTTTGCGGAGTTTGACCTGGATTCACAGGCTGCTTTAGCGATCCCCAAAACAGCAGTTTTAGGACAAATCAGGGTTGGTTTTTTTGGAATCACCTAACTGGTTTTAGGTCTTGCAGACTTTTATTATAAAATGAGCTAATGAGCTTGTCCACAAGGGTACAAAGTGATAAAACCTACGGGGAGCTTTCAAATACTGTAACACACCTCGAAGGGTCATTAAACATAATTCTTTCCCCTCGTTACGAAACACTGGTGGAGGAAAAGCTGGGATAAGAAAATACTCAACTTCTGGCCCCTTTATTGGGTATCGCTCCGACTCTGTGGTAATTCTGCAGATCCTTTGCTGCAGAACCTCCCGCCCCTGCTCTCCAGCCGGGATGGGGACAGCAGCAGGAGTGAACGCCAGCCGGCCGCGCTCGCCAGCCTGCAGCAGGGTTCGCCGCCGCCATGCCGTGCCCGCCGGCGAGAGCGAGGGACCCCGGCCTTCCCGGGGGAGTTTCTGTTTCACCCTGCTTTGAGTCCGCGGTGACCACGCGAGCGGAATTCAGCGCTGGCGTTTCTGCAATCCCCTGTGCGTGGTACGGAGCCCCGGGGGTGCTCAGGCTCCTTATTCCCTCCAGGAAACAAAAGTGTCTAAACACAGCTCAGGATCTGGCCTCCATCCTTACCTCCCCTTAGCTCCCAGCTCGGTTTTTGCTTCCTAATATTCTAAGACATCTTTAAAATTCTTGTCCTTACTGTTTACCTTGGGGCGCTCCCGAAACCTTCAGCCTTTTGACATTTGCGCGACGTAAAAAACCAACAGCTTTCCCTAATGCTGCAAAGTCTTTCAAGTCTTGCATCACACAGGTGGCCTCCGTGTGAAAAATCATGCTGGCACAAGGAAAGCGTAGCAACATCCTACCGGAATAACTTAAAAGAAAATCTCCTTTTGGAAAAGAATTATTTTGAGGATTGCGTATGGGAGCCCCAGGTCACGGCACCAACAGGCTCTGGGTGGCTCGGCTGCCCCGGCGGCAGCTCCTCACTTACCTTCCGCTGCTCTCGCACCCGGAGCAGGTAGGAAAAGATGAGCCACGCTCTAAGCCAGCTAAGGAGCTTGGAAACGGCTCAGTGGCCAACGCAGAAACCAGAAGCTCCGATGAATTGTGCAAACTCAGTCAATGAGCATTTGCTGTCCTGTTGCTTTGATGAGGAAGCTGCGCTTCATCAGCTGTAGCTATTTCTTTTGTTGATTCATCTGCAATTCTTATGCTTTTTTTCTCCCCCAATGATCCCCTTCTGTTTTCTCGCACCTCCTCTTTTAAACTCGGCGAGGGAAATAAATCCCGGTTGCCCTCACAGCCAGCGATTAGCTGGATTCTCCAAGGGGTTTGCTCCCCCATACAGAAACGCCTGCGGCAATCACTGTTACGGGAGCACCTCCTCTGCCGTGGGCTCACCCCGCAAGGTGCTTTCGGTGCTGGAAAATCTCTAATTCTGACGCCCTTTCTCTGTGATAACTTCTGCTCTCACCTGTTTATTTGTACACGGTCGCTAGTGTTCAGTGGCAAAACCTTCAAAAGAGTTTGTTATTGTTTGTGGTTTATTTTGTTATGGTTTGTTTCTTGCAACACAAACAAACAAGCTAACCTGCAGGAAGAGGCGAGAGGGCAATGCCAGAGCGGCCATCTTACAATCTGCAGACATCACCTAATACTTGTTTCCACGTAGTTTTTACCTGAATGATACTAGCCTTCATTAAAATAGAAGCATTAAAGTGCTCTGCAGAGGAGGGAGAAGATCTTACTTCTGTATTTGGCTGAGGGAGAGGCACGTGATGAACCAGCACAGCTTCACTATCCCTCTTCAGCAGGAGTTTGGAAAGGCGTTAACAAGGCCAGTCCTACGTGCAGCGGACGGGTCGGGAGCTGAGCACCCCTCGGCCAACACACCTGCAGCTTCCTGAGTGGGATCGGTTCCTTCACAGCGCTTTTCCAGCCTGCAAAATGTCTCACTTTGGATTTTCTTTCAAATGTTGGTTGTAAAATCACACCTGAAAATTTGTAGCAACGCTAGAATAAAGTCAAACTGCTTTCCGGTGCTGCCATAAGGGTGCGGTTGTGGTCGCGGCCTTCGGTGGCGTGCAGGACTCGCAGGAGAGACGAGGGACAGGAGAAGGCGCCGGCCCAGCGCGCTCCAGCTGGGTTTGAGCCGCAAGGGAGAGGCGCCTCGTACCGACCTGTGCCTGCACACGGGCCTGGGGGCCTGGGACCCCCACCCCTCCCTGCGCTGCAGCCCGGGCACAGAGCTCACCGCCAGCTTTTGGACGCCCTTTGCAATCTCCTGTGCGCACCCCTTGGGATGCCCTTTGCCTTTGCACGCCCCTTTGCCTTTGCACGCCCCTTTGCCTTTGCACACCCCTTTGCCTTTGCACACGCCTTTGCCTTTGCACGCCCCTTTGCCTTTGCACGCCCCTTTGCCTTTGCACGCCCCTTTGCCTTTGCACATGCCTTTGCCTTTGCACGCCCCTTTGCCTTTGCACACGCCTTTGCCTTTGCACGCCCCTTTGCCTTTGCACGCCCCTTTGCCTTTGCAGGCCCCTTTGCCTGCGCACGCCCCTTTGCCTTTGCACGCCCCTTTGCCTTTGCACGCCCCTTTGCCTGCGCACGCCCCTTTGCCTGCGCACGCCCCTTTGCCTTTGCACGCCCCTTTGCTTTTGCACGCCCCTTTGCCTTTGCAGGCCCCTTTGCCTGCGCACGCCCCTTTGCCTTCGCACGCCCCTTTGCCTTTGCAGGCCCCTTTGCCTTTGCACACCCCTTTGCCTTTGCACGCCCCTTTGCCTTTGCACGCCCCTTTGCCTTTGCACGCCCCTTTGCCTTTGCAGGCCCCTTTGCCTGCGCACGCCCCTTTGCCTTCGCACGCCCCTTTGCCTTCGCACGCCCCTTTGCCTTCGCACACCCCTTTGCCTTTGCACACGCCTTTGCCTTTGCACGCCCCTTTGCCTTTGCACGCCCCTTTGCCTTTGCACACGCCTTTGCCTTTGCACATGCCTTTGCCTTTGCACGCCCCTTTGCCTTTGCACACGCCTTTGCCTTTGCACGCCCCTTTGCCTTTGCACACGCCTTTGCCTTTGCACATGCCTTTGCCTTTGCATGCCCCTTTGCCTTTGCACACGCCTTTGCCTTTGCACGCCCCTTTGCCTTTGCACGCCCCTTTGCCTTTGCACGCCCCTTTGCCTTTGCACGCTTCTCTCACGGTGGCACAAGCCCGCAGAGAGACTCGCAGTGTTCAACGGCCCTGAACCGTCGGGGAGCTACCGGAAACACCCGAGCACTTGCCTGGCATTTCTTAGGCTCTGCATTTTTAGCCAAAGCGAGGCAGAGCAGGAGATGTTCCAGGCGGACGCCCGCAGCCGGACACCGTCGCGGAGCGCGGGCGGCAGGACCTCGGTGCCCCACGGCTGCGCCGAAGAGGGGCCGACGGCGTCCCGCCGGAGGCCAGGGCAGCGTGTGCCTGTTTTACCTTCTTTGAGGAAACAAAATCTTTGGGTTCTCTTGGTTTATTTTTTCCCCACCCACGTGGGCCAAATTCCTCCAGCCCGAGTTTGGTTTCTGTGTGCCTGACTCTCACACCGCCGTCTAACTTCTCCCTACATGGGAGATAAGCATTTATTCATGTTGCTGTTTGCGTGGAGTGGTAAAATATTTAACTTAAATTTTTTATGACATTCATAGGAGTGGTTATGAAGGCAAACAAGATTACAGCAACTACTACATAAAAGCTTGTTTATGCAGAGAGGAGAAAAAAAATCAAACTCAGAGGCATGTTTGCAAAACTGCAGAAGAACCCAAGGGGATGCTTTTTTCTTTTTTTTTTACGTTTTCCTCTCCTTTTCTTTTCCTACCTCGCTGTTTTTATTGCGATCACAGTAGCAGCTCCCAGCTCGTACACGGCTGAGTTTATTTTCGGTGAGAGGCTGGTTCCAGCTGCGGGTTGTTTTTGGAGCCGAGGGCAGAGGGTACAGAAGACGGGCAGCACGTGGCTTCGCAATTAAAGCGCCGCTGACGCCCCCCGCGCCGGGGCAGGGGCCAGGGGCTCGCCCGCGCCAGGCTGCCCCGCGCGCCGCTCCCGCGCGCCGCTCCCCGCGCCCCTTCGCGCGGCTCTCGGCACGTGCCCCGGCAAAGGGCTTTGCGCGCCGCGTCGGGTGCCCCGTGCAATCCCCGGCGCCTGCAGGCGGCTCCGCGCCCCGCGCAGCGGCAGCCGCCAGGGGGCAGCCGAGCCCTTCCCTGCGCCGCGCGGCCGCCGGGCCCGCGCCCGGCCCCGGCCCCGGGGCGCATCGGCTTCGGGCGGGCCCCGGCCCCCCCGGGCTGGGAAACTGCCGTGGGCCGCCGGCGAAGGGGCCCCTCCACCCCCCGCCCCGGTCCCCCGCGCTCGCTGGCCCCGCCACGGCTCCCGTAGACGGCGGCCGGGGGCAGCGCGGCCCCCCCGAGGCGCGGAGGGGCACCTGCGGAGCGGCCCCGACCCCCCCGCCCGCAGGTGAGGCGAAGTGAGGCGAGCCGCCCCGCCCCGCCCGGCCCTGGCCCGTCCGCGCCGCCGCAGCCCCCGGCACAGCGCCCGGCTGCCCCCGGGGAGCGCTGCAGCTGCTCCCGCTCCTGCTGCGGGGGCGGCGATGCGGCGGGGGCGGCCGTGAGCGCGGGGCCGGCGGGCAACGGGACACCCCCCCCCCGTCGGCGGGGCGCCCGGCCCCGCCGCCGGACGGAACTGCGCAGCGGAGGGGAGCGGGGGGAGTGGTTAGCGGCTCCGCCGCGACACCCCCAGCCCCCCGCTCCGTTAAGCCGCCCCTCTCCAAATAAATCAGCGCCATGACTACCTCTGGGCATGGACCGAAGAGGATGGTCTCCCGGGGCCCCGCGCTGCTGCTGGCGCCGCTGCTGCTCCTGTGCCGAGGTAACGCCAGTGCCGGCCCGCCCCGGGGGGTGCTTTAAACTATTTTTATTGATTTTTTGTTTGTTTGTTTTCCTTCTCTTTTTTACTTTACAGCTGGTTTCCCCCTTCCCAGCCCTCCCGCCAGCGGGGTCGCGGAGGGCGGTGGGGCCCGCCGGGCGCTCCGCGCTGCCCTGCGCGCCCGCGGGTGGGACGCGCGCACACCCACACCTCTCTGGGGCCACGAAGTTGTCCCCGTCCATCTCCACTGCGGCAGCCCCCCCCGCTGCCTCCGTAGTCGCCTCCCCGTGTCCCGTCCTCGTCCCCCCCCAACGCGTGTCGCGGGTCCCCGGCCCCCTGCGTGGGGGTTGCCCCGGGGCTTCGTCTGCTGCCGGCGGGTCGCTGCTGGGTTGGAGCGGGGGGAGGAAAAGTTTGGGCTTCCCGGAGCGCTCGGGGCCGGGGCTTCCCACGGGGGTCCCGATCCCCCGCTCTTCCCCGCCGCCCCTGGCCATCCTCGGGGGTGGGGGGTGGGGGCAAAGAAGTACAGGAGTTAAATCCCCGCTAAAATAATGCTTGTGCCGCCTGTTTTGCGCTTAATTTTAAGTACAGTGGGTTTCCCTCGGCTGGCGGGGAGCAGGATCGGGCCCATGGGTGTGCTGTGATGGGGTTCCCGATCGTGGGCAGCACACCCGCAGCCTGCAGCCCCCCTCTCTTTTTTCTTTCCTCTTTCCTTTCTTTTTTTTTCCCCCTCAGCTGCACTCGGGAGCAGCCCTTTGTGTCTCACTCGTGGGTGTTTGCGGAGGAAGGGCTTGCCCCACGCTGGCAAGGCGAAGCGCTGCCCCTGGGAAAGTCTTTTTTGCAGGATTTCTCTCCTGGAGCATTTTTCTCCGCTTGTTCATGTGAGCTCCCTGGCAGATGTTGTTCTTAATAAATAGGGGTTGTTAAAAGCAAATTAATTAAGGGCCATCAGTGCTGAAGCCGCTCAGTGATGTGTTGGCCTTTGCTGCTGCTCGGGACGCTGCTTGCGTTTGGCCATAGTGTGGAGCCTGGGCTGCTGGGGAAACTTCACCAGGTCTTCAGCAATATGCCGAAACAGAAAGATTTTAGGTGAAAAATAGGTGATTTAGGTGATTTTTAGAGTGATCCGTGGGTGGAGTAATAGCACAAGCCGTCGTTCCTGGGGAGGGCACAGGGAAAGGTCCCTAGAGGCACAGTAGGAACAATTTGCAAGTAAGGAGGCATCTGCCTCGAGGGGGTACGGGGAGATGGACAGAGAGGGGGTCCTTGCTCTGCATGCCCCAAAAAGCACTGCTTGCCCCTGCCCCCCTGCTCTCCCTTTCCCTTGGGGTGCCAGAAGCCACGGGGGCACTTAGAAATCCTGTTGAGTGGGACATGGGAAGGTCCAAGGTTTGGGGTGCGGGGCACAGGAAGTGTGGTGCAGGTTGTGGGGAGTGGGGCACCAAGTGCAGGACGCAGAGCACGAGCTGCCCGCGGATCAGTATTGCCCCAGCGGAGCATTGGCTTTCTGTTGCCAGCATGACGCCCTGTGCTGAGTGAAGCTCTCCTTTTATTCGAGGAGAGTTAAGAGCAGCGCAGGAGCAGGTTTTTGCGTGTTTTAATTTTTTTTTTATTGGTTTGACACATTAATGATAATCTTATTTCTGATATTCCCCCTGCCCATCTCCTCCTGTGTGGGTAGCTACCATGGTGAGATCGGGCTGTGGGTGTAATTCTTCCAGTGCTCCGAGTGCTTAAACATATGGAAACCCACTTTGAAACAGTTTGTGGCTGCAAACCTACCGTTGTACCCATCCCTCTCCCCTGCTCTCTGAATGCCTCCCTGCACAACGTGTGTGTTAGAAACTCGCAGGGAGCTTTCAGCTCAAGCTGTGAATAATGAATCCGTCCCCAGCCTGCGCCTCTTCCTCCTCTCTAGGCTGTAGCATCCCTTTGCCTTTGTAGTGGAGCACTGCCCCTGCCCTGTCCTACCCCTGGCATGGACCGCAGCAACATCTGCGTGTGGAGAGGAGGTTTGGGGTCTGGGGAAACCTCTTCCGAAAGAGGCGAGCGGCAGCAGTGCCTGGGAACGCCTCCCTCCAGGGCTGTGGTGACCTTGCTGCAGCTCGCTCTGCTCCGAGTCGCCTTTTTCCTCCGGATTACAGGGGTTAACGAACCACATCTTGGTTTGAGTTGTTGCAGACAGGAGAGACACCTGCATGAGTCATGCCGTGGTGCTGCCATCTCTGCAAAGCTCCCAGCTCACACAGACGGTCGAGTTGGGCGCTTGCCATTTTTCTCTATTTATTTGCCTTTGCTCCCTTCCCCCTCACCAGCACCAGCTCTGGGCAGGCTGCGTTTCGGGGAATGGAGGTGCACCGGGCTGGGTTCCTCCAGCATCTTCAAAGCGGGTGGCATTTGTTCACCTGTCAGGCAGGTCCCCTAAATAGCTTTGTGAAGGTCCAATTAAGAGATCACTCTCCTGTCCCCGGGCCTCTGACGGCCCGGCTGCTGGCGCGCGTGTGGCTGTGAGCAGAGGGTGTGCGTGTGTGTTTGGCAGCCGAAGGCCGCTCACGCCGAGCTCGAGGATGTCTCTTGCTGGCAGCAGGCCCCTATTTGTTGCTGGCATCTAGGCAGGGGTTTTGGCCGCCTTCCTCGCTGGCGGCAGCAGAGCTGTCTCTGAGGTTATATGAACAGGTATCCTGTGAATGACCTGGATGAATGACCTAAATGTTTTGTTTTTCTGCCTGATGCTACCTCACCGTCTTGCTCCCCTGCCTGGTGTGAGGGCAGCGCCGTGCGCCCCGGAGGAGGCGTGGGAACGCGGGGCTGGCTGCTGGTGGCAGGGGGTACGGCAGCGTGGGGATGGGGCATGCAAAGCTTATTGAGCGAACCGAGCGAACCGACTACTTCAGCCCGTGTAAAATGTACTTGGGCTGTCATGATCTGTGTGCGAGGAAGGACCTGTGAATTGCTTTCAGGCTCTGGCTCCAGGGAGGTGTGGGTGGAGAGACATTATGCTTATTTTATCATGTGTCCCTGTATCACTCTACATAATATGGAGGCACTTTTTATGCAAAGGCTCTTCAGCCACAAAAATGAAAGACCTGTATTATCTACTGTATAAGAGATTTGCAGAATGTGATCATACAAACTGTTGAAATGTATGTTATTTTCCCTGCATTAATGCAGATCTCAACATTTTATGCAATGATTGTCCGAACTGATGTGATCTGGGGGACAGTGGGGTGGGGGAAGAAATCTGAAATTATCGTACTCTCTCTTGCTCCAGCATCCATTAGAGCAAGATATTTCAGATATTCTGATCTTAGTTCCCATCAGTGTAAATCTAGAGCAGCTCCTCTGAAGTCAGTGAAGCTGCTCTGGATTTATGCATCGCCACTGTCATCGGCGTTGGGCGCTCTGGGAATGCAGGAGGCAATGTGATTTGCCCTGCGTAGCATTTTTCACTTTAGAAATATCCTGTCACTGATGCTGGAGCCTCCTTTGTATATTTGAAATGGGGAAGTCCACATCACTCACTGTTTTTGGTTTTTGATTATTTTCTTCAGTTTGTCAGCCTTGGTTGCAAAGCTCCATTCACTGACACCTGACTCTTTGGCTGATCAATAGGGTCTCTTGAGGTTTGAATGACAAAATAGTTACATTTAAAAAAAAAAATCAATAAAGTGCAATTAATTTTCTGTATTTTATTACTGGGAGTGATAGGTGCTCCAAGACTCTCACTCCAAGCCCTGTTATCTCTGTGTTTAAAGCAGCTTAGCGTGGCGAGGAAGATACAAGCCAGGAGCAGCTGTAGGACATCAGAGCAGAGGGTCTCTCAGACTGGGACGTGGTTTGTGTCTCAGGAAGGATTTTTGGATCAGGGCTGCATTCCTGAGCCAGAGATGGCATCCATTTATTTAATTGCTGTGATGGGTTTGCCGTCGTGGATTTGGTCACTTTTTGAGCTCAGGCAGATGCCTGGTGTGCACAGCATCTCTGGGCAAGGACTCCCTTGTTTCAAAGGGCCTGGAGAGAGAAGTCTGTGCACCATAGAGCATGACAAGGATTTGGGCTACGTAGCTTTTTAGGCTACGTAGGGTTTTGCCATTTGTACCTATGGGATGGAGGTTTCCACCCTGGTGACCCCATAATGAGCGGGGTCCTCCTGCCCTTCTCTGTAGTTCCTCAGAAATGTGCTTTGAAGCCAGGCTGCTCAGGAGACCCGTGCTGGCTGCTGTCCCAGGAGGGTCCCTTTGCTGAAAGGTGGAGGAAGCAGAGTATCGTTACTCGTAGCATTGGGTTATGGCAACTCATGGTGCTGCTTTTCCTGACCCCAGAGGTTGAGGCTGATGTGAAGCACGAGCGTTGCTGTAATGGAGAGGCGGCTTCACCGAGCAATGTGTCTTGCTCATGCAGGTGGCTGCAAACCTGTCCTGTCTCAGAGGTGCGACTGGAGAACAAAGGGGAGATGCCAATCTCCTACGTCCTGCGGGACGCAAGTGAAACTAAAATTTTCTGGCCTTAATAAACATCCCACTGAATGAGAAGCCAGCACACTGAAATAAATGCTGTCAGCTCAACAATTAAATTCTATGAACTTGATTCCCCCTTCTCCCCCCCGCCTACATGTAACTAATGTGTGTTAATGACAAGCAGTGACTTGATTTGTTGGCATAGCACTAGCACTTACCCCTGTCAGTGGCTCAGCTGATGCGCTGGCACGTGGTGGTAACGGAGATGCTTTCCCAACTACGGCTGTCAAATCCTCTTGCAGTAAGTTCCACAGAGGCTGGGTAGTGTGAGTTACTCCGTGGTGCTCTAGATGTTGTGGAAGATGCTTTGATTTCATGCTGTTGGGAGTTTCCCAGCTGGCATTTCAGAGGAAGCTGTTCCCACGTGAGGATGGGCAGGCAGAAATTACAAGTGGTCCTCTGAGATAACTTACAGGGGTGGACGGGGATTGCTTGGTGTCTGGCTTTCCCTCGGTATTTCCATTCCCTTCCGTGGAGTGTTGCAATGGGAAGTAATGCAAGTGCTGCTTGGCGTGTCTGCGGTGGGTAAATTCAATGCGGAAGGACTTCACTGTTTGCGCGGTACCTCACACGATGGACTTCAGTCTCATGTGCAGTGTAATTATTAACGTTTCTTCCACGCTATCCAAAAATTCTCTTGCAGTGCACTTTCAGCTTTTCTTTGTTTATATAACGTGTTTGTTTCTGACAGCATTCAGAAAGCTTCATGAATTTATTATGTGATCAAGATTTGAGCACGCTTTCTTTTTTCCTTTTTTCTTTTTTGTTTTTTTTGAAACACTCTTTCTTTCCAAATTTTGGTGATGAAATGGCAAGAGGTATGCATATTTCAGCAGGCTATTGAGAGGCAATGTAAACACCATCTTTCATGGAAAATCAGTTTGTTCAAGTTCAAAGGCAGCCCAGCCTCCCCACTTGATCAATTTGCCTGTCATAGGAGATGATTTTAAAAGTGGTGATTACGTCCTGTCTTGTCTCTCGCAACTTCAGACAAGGAGAGAAAAATGAAATGTAGCATTTGACTTTTAACTCATTTTTTTCTGATTTTGGTGTTGGTGGTAGTAGGGGGTGAAGCAAAGGGGTACCTTAAGGAGATGGGGGATAGCCAGGAGCAGAAGGGTTTCTACGAGGCTGTGGTCTGCTAAGCAGACTAATTGGAAACTGCGTGTAAACCAGCTCTGCTCATCTCGCTGTGCCTGTACCAATTGGCTCTCGAGAGCTGCTCTGCCCCATCGCTTCCCCAGCGTGGAGGAGGAGACCTGCAGCAGCAGAAAAATGGGCTTCTAGTGACAACAATGGTAGATCTTGGGGACACGGTGCTTGGGGCTGTCCTATTGCATGACCCTGTCCTCCTGTCTTGGGGCATCCTGCTGCCCTCCAGCTAAAGACTGTGCAGGGACCAGAGGTATGGTTACGGGCACCACCCATGTTAGGCAGGTCTGGCCTGACATTAGTGGTAGTGCCACAGAGCTGCCCTAGATGGAAGAAATGCTGGGAAAAAACCCACTGGTACAATTCAAACTGGGGCTAAATGGAGGAGCAGGGACCAAAATCCTTATTCTGGCCAAGCCAAGGGGCTTGAGAGGCTCCAGAGATGGCCTCTGGCCACCACGATAGCTGTCCCCATCCCGAGCCCATTTATCTGCACAGAGGTAACAGTGCCCTAAATATGCAGCGTTGGGAGAGTTTGGTCACCTGCCCAGGGACCTTTGAGGGGAATCAACCTGGGGAGGAAAAGGATTTCTGCTAGAGAGGGGGGAAATGTCATCCTCATTACCCAAGAAATAAAATCCTTCAGAAGATTAAATTAGAGGTGCAGATATCTTTGGGTTGGGGTTTTTTTTTGTTTTGCTTGTATGGGAACATCTCAAAAACAGATGGCAAAGCAGAGATTTATTATCTGTTAAGTGCAGAGAGCTGGTGCACAGGACCTTATCTGCTTGTGGGCCCTGTAATAAACCTGCCAGCAGGTGATTTAAATCCCGTTTTTCTGATTGGGAAAGTAGTGGAAGGAGCAGGCTTTATGTTACTTAATTTTGTGAGCAGCGTTAGATTTTTAAAATGCAGAAATGATTAGGGCATAGCTCTGTAGCATCGGAGACTTTCATTCCTTTCATAAAGGATCCTCCCTGAGTCAGAAAAATGAACCATTGTACATTATTTAGCAGTTGGGCTGCTGAAGCCAGCTGTTTGCATGAGTGACACAGACGCAACTACTTTATATCTCAGTTTAAGAGTTGTTGTCAGTTAGCCACAGCTTTTGCTTAGCAGCAAGACGTTTGCCACGATGGGGAAGGAGAGCTGCTTAATGGATGCTCCAGCTCTTGAAACAAACATCTATGCTGCAGCTCAAAAAAAAAAAACAAAACCCAAAAAAAACCCCCAAAAATTAAATTTGTACCAAAAAAAGACCAAGTCCATGCACCCGAAAAGGGAACCCTTGAGCAGATGGAGCGGGTTTTTATGCAACAAGCGGTAATTAGAAACTCAGCAAATAGTTGGTATAGCTGCTGACTGTCTTTGGTACTGAGATTTTTGATTGAAAAAGGAGCAAGTCTGTGATGAGTTTTGGAAGGAGCTGGTCTGGATGTGTGCGTGGGGCAAGTCCCCGGCCGGTGTGAGCGCCCAGTGTGGCGAGAGACAACAGCCATCAGCCCTCGGTGCCTCGGTCACTGACTCCGTGGGGCTACAGCAGTCCGAAATGTCACTGGTGGTTTTGAAAGGCACTTAGAGAGCTGGGGGTAGAGGACCCATAAATGCAGAAAGTCTGATTGTCTTTCACTGAGTGCAAAAAGGACATGAGGCAGACCTGCACAATGAAACAGGCTTTTAAAACGTTGCAACAGAGGCATCTAGGGAGGATGGTAAAAGCCCTCTTGGAAGCAGCAGAGCTCTATCAGGGCAAGCTCGAAGGCCAGCGTGCCTCAGCCATCCCCGAATCATGGGAATTAGAGCTGGAAAAGTTGGCGAATAAGCTCCTTTCCTGTCTCTGACGGTTGTTCGGTACAGTCTGTTCCTGAGCGTGGCTAGTTTTCAGTGATGCAGGCAGCAGGACTTCTGCCGCTTCCTTTGGCATAGCGTTCCACAGCCTATTAGACCTCTCCCATATTCCGCCTACGTTTTGTCTTCTCCTCTTCATTCCATCGTTTATTGGGTGACCTGAATCCACAACTTTCCATCCTTATCACCCGTCCAAAACCGAACCCAGACAAATCTGCAGAAGAGGGACAAACGGTTAAACAGCAAGTGGGAAATGTTCCAAAAGAAGGAGCTAAGCCTGGCATGTAAATACATTTACAGTTGGAGGTTATTTGGAGAATAAAGGGCAAGGACTTGAAATGTACGTGGTGATGAGCCATAGATTATGCTCTGAAGATACTCAGAAAGCAGTTACAGTCGCACTATCTAATTCATCTCCCGCTAAGACATTCTCCTCCAAGGTGTTTGGAAATAATGGAGTAGCTTAGTTACTAACATTATTAAATCCTCATCTCTGACAGCTACAAGAATTAATATACAAAGGTTTCCTCCTTTTTTTTTTTTTTTTTTAATGCAGCTCAGTTACTCATTTCCTGTCTTTTGCTTAGGAGTAGCCCACTGAAAGTTATTAGCATGAGTATTGGTGCAAAAAAGGCTCAACTCCATTAAAGAAAAGCAAGCAAGAGAAAAACAGAAGATAGCATGAATTTTATTGCAGTTGAGGCATTTTTTTTCTTTTTAAATATTAGTTGTTCATCATTCTTCCATCTGTAGATCTCAAAGGCCTTTAGAGAAGAGAGCAGGCATCATTGAAGATGTGGTCTGTGCTCTCCCATCCTTCTCACGAGGGGCCCCAGGGCAGCAGTCTCATGGCTCAAGCCCTGCTGGCAGGGAGAGCAGAGGTGTTGGGTGAAGCTGGGCTCTGGGGTTATTTTTTTGAAGACAGATGATTATTTTTTTTTTTCTTCCCACTGCTCTTTGAGGAGTGAGGGTCACCTTGGATGGGAGGCTGCTGAGGTGGTGTGGCTGGTCCATTGGCCGCAGTGCATGAAGAACTGCTTGGGTGCCATCTCCTCCTCCATGTCTCAGCGCTGGCTTGTTTTGGTGGCTGAGCTGCTTGGCATCTCTGACCCCCATCCTTGGCGCTGCTGAGGCATGCGGACGGGTGTCAGGGCTCTCTTGGGCTGTCCCAGTGTTGGCATCACAAGGCTGAGCACTGTCAGTTTGGCTGGGGAAGGACAGGGCTGAATTAACACTTGTTTATTTTGCTGAGCTTGATTTGCGTCAGCCCATTAAAACTGTTCTGGGAAGACTTAAGCAGAAATGAAGAGATGGAGATAACGTCCTTTATTGCTAAAATCAAATACTCTCCTAGAGAGCAGAGCCCAGCCTGTGGTGCCCACCTCATCACCTCCCTGGTGTGACGGAGCTGGGCAGCCTATGGGCTTTCGGGACATCTTTTCAGGGACTGCACTGAGGAGCTGTTCTTCAGATGTGCCCTTTTAGAACCCAAATGTCCATGTGGCAAACTTTATTTCACCACAAAACCCTCCATATTTGCAACACTGTCAGTGCTGTAATGAGATTAGTGATGTCTGCTGTAAGCCCCAGGGGATGTGGAGTATCAGCTCCTGGGTGCAGCTTCAGCTATGTCTTATTAAAGCCTCCTGCTCACCCAGAGTTAAAATATCTTCCTCCCTTTCTCCTAGCATATTGCAGCCCAACACATTAAATGCATTAGAAGGCTTTATTGCAATTTAGCCAATTAACAAAAAGGGAAAGTCAAAGAGAAGTCACTGCTTTGGTTCTTGAACCAACCAGTAAACTTCTAGATGGTTTCCCAAACTCCCCTAGGCTCTCTGTCCCCATGCCTTCTTGCTTGCTGCATGGCAGTCCCTGCTAGCTTTCCTGTGGCCAGTGGTGCCTTTCATGGCCAAGTCCAAGTGTATATCAGCTGCCAGGCTCCCTGTGTCCCCTGGCCAAATGCCCCATGCAAGGGCCTTGCCTGGAAGGTGCCGAGTCCCCACAAGGCTGTGGACGCCCCACCAGTGAGCCCGGTCCGACATGAGCCGTTCACTTTGGTCGTGGCTGAAAAGCCCTCAGCCTTCCTGTGTGCCTGTGGTCTAATGCGCTTAAAAAGCTGCTGATTAACTGTAGCTCCCCCAGCTGCTCCTGACATGTGGCTAATGCTCAGCTGCAGCTGAAGATTAGGTGGGGAGGGAGTCTGCAGCTGGCTGTTTTGGCTGTCCACATGGACCCATGTGCAAGGCAGCAGTAATGGTGGGACCATGGCCATCGTAAGCAAAGGGCTGAGAGCAGGAGCAGCCCCAGCTCTAACGGGTATCTGTCAAAATGCTCAGCCTGGTTAGGTGTGCCAGGTCTGGGAATTGTATTGGGCTCCAGTCTGTGAGACTTCATCATCTGAGTTATTATCTCCAAAACACAGTTATCTCCCTGAATGGCAGTCTTCTATTGAAAATGATCTCTTTCAGAAGGGCACTTGCATTTATTTACTGCACAGCTTCTCCCATTAGTATAATCATTACTCCTTGGACTGGGTTTGAATTCAGAGCATCCCACTGTGGTACTTAAAGAATTAATTACAGCAATGAAAGAATTCCTCTAAAGACTTCTATGAATTGGTCTGGTTGAAGTGTTTTAGCTTTACTTCAATTGGTGCAGCTCTTGTCAAAGGATTGTGAGAAAATGCATGGGTCAGTGATTTAGATTAGGCAAATTACGTTAGAAAAATTGATTTGATTTAGAAAGTGAGCTTTCAGATCACAGGGAATTGCCTGTTTCTTTCTCTGCTGTGCAGCTCCTCCCTGAAGATGAGCAGAGGCAGATAATTCAGGGTTAAAGTAAGTGGCTATTGTAAAAGGTTTGTCTGACAGCGGGAGGAGAGATGGGTTGACACATTATCTTTAGATAAACGATTATTGACCCATATGTTGCTATCTGTGCATCAGCTGGAGATACAAACAGATGGGGATGCTTATAAACAGCACTCATGGGCAGTTTGCTAAAGAACTGGGTCCTTATTTTTAGGTTTGGGTTTGTTTTGTTTTTTTATTTTTCTCCCCAAGAAAACGGCTTACCTTCAGAGCTGGCATGGATCTGGGAATGTGTGCTGCCCGGCTGCCTTCCAGCTTGGCACCTGCCTTGCCTGGCTCTGTGCTTAGTCATTCCTGGGGCTGGGATTTTGCCGTTCATGTTTTTTCTTCTTTCTTCCTCTGATCAAACTGAGTGTTTCCTCCTTCTGTCCCTCATCCTCATCTTATCGGGACTACGGTCCCTGGGGTGCAGTGGGATGATGCCCAACAGTGGGCATGTTGGGCAGGGTCTGCTCGGAGGACCAGTTCCTAAAAAGCACCTTTTGAATGAGCAGTTCCCTTCCCTGCACACTGAGGAGTTACTTCCAAGTCCTTCTCCCAACCATCTGTGTTTTGCCTGTGAGCGTGACAGGTTGTGAATGCAATGGCTGCTGGCTGGAGACCCAAAATGTTCATGACCATTCGTGAGTCGCTTACCACTGCGAAGGGGCTCGCCGAGTTCCTCAGGGTAGCAGGGAAGAAGTTTGACAGCGAGTGTTTCAGTTTTCACTTTGTAAAATTTATCTTTTAAAAAGTAATTGAGACAGGTTGCATCTAGCAGTGCTTTTTGTTTCCTTGTTGCCTTGCAGAACCCCTTAAACTCCAGCTTGCTTACTGAGATGTTGGAGAGATCTCATTTTTGGTCTGGCTAGTGCTGGTGGCATTTCTCTCCATAGCACCACCACTGTCTCTCCCAGCATGAAAATCCAGGTGTGGGGCTCTGGCATGCCAGTGCCATTCCCTCTCCCCCAGTGTGGGCACAGGAGACAGGCAGGGCTCCAGCAGTGCCGACATGGCCGGGTGCACCCTTCGGCTTGCAGGGTGCATGCGCATCCCTGCACCGTGTGGAGAGCCTCTTCCATATACCCCAGCCTCAGGCTGGGAAGCGGGATGGCGGGTACAAGGAGAGAAACGATGCTGGGGACCGCTGGAACAGAGACTCCTGCCAGCAACTGAATTCAACAGTGAAAAAAAGAAGTTGCAAAAGTAGCAATCCATCTGTCCACTTAGTGGGAGAAACCTAAGATCATTTCACAGTAATCAGCCCCCTGGTGTTTAAAAAAACCAAAATACCACAAGTTTTTGCTTTACTGTAGCTAACTGGCAAAAACTAAAGCACATTAATGTGCTCGGAGTCTGTGGGGCTTTTTTTTTTTTCTCCTTTTGACAAATGGAAGCTGTATCAAATTAAAAAATAATATAAGAAAAAATAGATTGCTTTTGCTTTTTAGATACCATGTTTCTGCCATAACATTTCAGAGGTATTCTTTCCTCCCTGAAACTCTCTAGTTAATTACCAGCAGAGTTATCGGCAAGTGGATGTTTTTCTTTGCTGCAGGTACAGTCGGACAGTGAATGTTGTCATCGTCACATATCTTACGGTAATACATTCTCAAGGTGATGCATTATGCAGGTGCATTGCCATGCTATAGCTGCTTGGCTATATCAGTGTCTCCATTAAACCCCACAATACTCAGGGATTTTAATTTGGTTGTAAAATCTTGCTTCAGGCACTATCTCAGATGACAAATTCAGAGTGTGGTGGTTTTTTTTTTTGTAATCTCATTTTATTTTTTCATGCATTTTCTATTTTTCCTTTCCCCTTTAACTGTAAGGACATATTGGAAACATGCTACAAAGGCACTGCTTGATTGTCGCTTATGTGAATTGACAGGGATTGAGTTGGAGGAAGATCGTAAAGATTTCTGCCTCTGCATGTTGAAGCGGTCATTCAGATTAAGAGAGGTGTTAAAACTGGTGGAGTTTGAGTATGCCAAGCTCAAAAGAGTCCGTAAGGAGCCCTCATTGCAAGAAGTTGCTGGGAAGGGTTCAGGGTGGGCATTTCTGCAAGCTGGGCACAGGTGGTCTGTCCCCCCTGCCCATGGAGGGATGCACCCGCTGTCCCCAGCCAAGGCTATGGCCACCTGGGTCCGTGCTGCTGGCTTGGCCCGGCGTTTGAGGTGGGGCTGGAGCTGTGATGAACATTGCTGGATGCCGAGCACATGAGTGAGATGCAGCGAGTCTTTGCTTTGGGACTGGAGTCGTTGAATTGCAGCAGATGCTTTGCTGCTACACAACAATTTGTAATTAAAACACAACTTGCTATACTGATTAGATTAAGCAGTTAAATTCATTTGCAATATTCCCCCCCCCGCATTGTGTAATTAGCAGCATATGATGCTTATATTAGCTCAATTAAAAGTTATAGTGATTAATTTGCACATCAAAGCCTCCCCATGAATCAACTGGAACAGCACACTGGAGCGAGCTCAATTACACTGCAGTTGTGTGAAGTGCCTGCATGAACACGTTCCCTTCCTGCCTCTGGGGCATGATGGTTGCAGTGCGATGGATGCGCCGGCATGGTGGTTCCCAGTGTTTCTGGTCCTTTTGCAAGTCATCAGCATCCCTGTTCCTCGAGGTGCTTGATAAATGATAGGGTGATGCTTGGCAGGACATGGCAGTTCCTTCCTTGCATCTGAGATGGGGTGATGCATCCCAAAGCACCTGACTGACCATGCACCTGAGCACTTAAAAGTAATAATGTTAAGATTACTGGTGGTTCTTGCTGATGCATTGTGAATATAAGCATTATTCTAAAATGTTTTGGCCAAATTCTGAATGTTTTACTTGGGTTAATCTCTAATTAATGTGAGTTTTGACTGAAGGGTTGCTAAGTCATGTTGGGTCTCTGTCTATTAGAGAACCTCATTTAAGAAAGACAAAGCCAACAAGAAAACTATTGTGAGCTAATTATAACACATTATTTTTTTCTTTCCAGTGTAGTCATAATATTGTCTTTCTTTCTGCCTTCCGCTGAGCTGTGAAAATATTCTGCAAAATTGTATTTTTGAGTTGATGGAAAAGTACACCCTTGTCAACAATATTTTTCTATTGTTCATCAGAGACAACAAGAGATCCATGTTGGAAAAGTACTTCAGCTGCAAACAGTTTATTCAAAGTCTTCTCAAATAGCAGGGATGGTTTATGAGTTCCTGCTCCAGATGAAATCCAGAATGTGGCTTCAAATCTTTTAGAGAAGTGGGTGGGGCAGGTTGTAATAATGTATTGCCATTTTCACAAAAGATGGATTTTATATTAAAGCTTCCAGTGGAAAAAGGTCTGGAGGTCTTAAAATATTTATATATTGTTTAAGTTACTGTATGAGGGTGCCATCTCCTTCCCTAGAGTGCTGTGCGGGTCACGGACACATAAGTGAGCGGAAAATGAGCTCCCGCCTTTTTTTCGTCCGTGTACGTGTCTGTGCATAGGTGCATGTGCGTGCACCGACATTAAATTGGTAGGGTGTTAAATGTTTCACTTTTCCAACCATCAATTTCAATTGAATTTCATAAGCCATTAAAGTTCTCCGCTGCTTCCTTTGCTGTTCCAGTTACGTGAGCTCCAGCCATTTAGCTGCAGGTCCTGGGGCATGATTGCTCTGTGGAGCAGCAAAAGTAAATTGGTTCCTGATGTAGAATCTTTTTTTTATATATATCTCTCTATCTTTTTTTTTAATGTTTCTAACTCACTGTGAGTGATGATGTTGGGCTGATGATGCGAATCTTCAAGCTTGGCTTTTTTTGGTCCAGTTCTGGATTCCCCTCCCTGCCCCGCAATAGCATCTTTTTAAAAAAGCTTTTGTGCTTAACTTGAAATGGCAAAGTCTTATATGTAGAGGAAGAGGGTTTCTTTTGTTGTTTATATATTTATCTTTAGAATCATGGTGGAAAGATTTGACTGGGATTTTGGGTTTTCTCCTTGTAGATTTGAAATGTTTATGAGAATGATACTTATTTGGATCAAAGGAGATCTTCTGGCAGCCCTCTGACTTCGTTTCAGTACTGGCAGTGTGACAAATAATGAAAAAGCAATCATTTCCCTTTCCCCCGCTTTTATTCTCAGGATAAATGAATGGTTAAGATCTCTGTGCTCAAAAATAATTGCTCATGGCTCTTACACAAAAAAAAAAAATCCATAACACTTATCCTTTAAAAAGATGATTTGATCTTTTCTGTTGGTTTGTGTTTTGCACAGGTGAGTGTCTTTGCTGCCAGTCTGAGGCTAAACTTGACAGAGTTGATATGGAGGCTGAGCAGGTTGAGTCTATGGGAAGGGAAACTAGATAAATAATTTTGCTGCTTTAGAAAGCAGTTCCTACGGCAGGAGCTCGGCAGCAGGGACGCATCAGGGCCATGCCACCATGGTCTGCCGGTAGAACTGTTTTGCACAGCATTAAACTGAAGAATTTGCCAAAATACAGAATGAATGGGGGAAAAAAAGTAATTTTCTGTTGCCATGTGATTTAAAATAGCTCAAGCATCTTCTGCAATGGGCGTGAGCGGCTGCTGAGACTTGCGGGGCAGGAGTTAGCAGCTGCACGTTCCTCCTCCAGCTGCCCCTGGGGGTTGATGAACAGAGGGAGGTGTCCACTGGTGCTTTGCCAGGATTTCCCTTTTTCTTTTCTTTCCGCACTTTTATGGCAGTGGATGTAAGGATGAACGGCTGTATTTTACATCTCCCCTAGCAGCCAAACGGTGCTGTGCAGTGAGCTGGCCTGGGTCTGCAATGGGGGGACCAAGCTGGCTGCCCATCCCAAATACTGTGTACACCACCTTCCCAGAGTATTAACTTGCCATTGTTTCCAGCAAAGTCAGGCATAAAAAATTAGGCTGGGCCTGTACTCCTTGTTTGAGGATAACAGCAGTGGTTTAATCCCCCCCTTTTTTTAATGCTGCTAATTGGTTCTCTCAGCCTCAGTTCCAGCTTAATGAAGGCTGCTGCCTGGGAATCATTGTGAGCGGTTATGGAAATGTGTTTAAACGCTCAGAGGTCTGTGCTACTTTCCCCTTTATGAGCTTGTTCCTTCAAAAAGGATGAATGTGCCCTGAGTCCCTACCTGCCCAGGGCAAATGCTTTCCATGAACCCTGCGGTGGGGCTCTGGGCACCTCTGCAGCAGAGAGGGTAGAGGGGGCTTAGCGTTAATGCCACGGGGAAGCCCAGCCCCACTGCACGCACTGTGCTGAGGAAGCTCCGCTTTTGGTCTGTTTTCTCCGTACTCCAGATGGGGCCTTTGGAGGGCTGGGATGGGGATTGATAGAGCATCCAACTTCCCTCCGGCCCAGGGGAGGAGAGCATCCCTCCTTCTCTGACCTGACCATCACAAGCATCAATTACTCAAGCCATTGGCCCCATTAAATCAACAGAGCTGCTGATTGGACGCTAATGCAGTGTGCCTGTGATAGCCCTTGCTAATGCCATGGCTGCACCACTCGTGTTGGGTCTGTCCGGTGGGCAGTGCGTGTCCCTCTGTTCTTCATGGTGCGGACTCTGTCTTTGCACAGAGGCGGAGAAGGCTTAAGCTGTGTCTCTGCTAAAAGCAAAGGAACAGGGTTACTTGGTGGGTTTTTCCTTCATGGCTGTTGGCTGTAGCCATATGTTCCCCAGGTTTGGAGATGCATGAGCTATTTGTGGTGGTCCTGGAGGGGTTTGAGTGAGGGCTCGTGGTTTCTTCTGAGACAGGGAAGCACCATCAAGTTGGACGTATGCTCTCACAAGCCGGGCCAATTAATTCTGCCCCAGGCATTGAGCCAGCGATGGTAGGAAGCAATGATGAATAGCCAGGCTGTTGCTTCCACCTCTGAGAGAGCATTTTGGGAGGTCAGGAGCCGCCGTGGTGGGTGTGTTTCCAAAAGGTTTGCAGCTCATTTCTGTCGGTGAGACATGAAGCTGGCAAAGCTGCTGCTTCCGTGAAGCATCCCCTGGTGATAGTTGGTGGCGTGAAGTTGGTTGGTTTTAAATGCCTCTTTAAAAGCTGGCTCTCCACCAAATTTATTCTCCTGTTACTAAGTTGTGAGGTCCCAGGGTGGTGACTCTGCTCTTGGGATGTTGTGGTTTGGGATTTTTTTTTTTTTTTGAAAGCTTCATCTGGTGCTTGCTCAGGGGTCACAGATGGGAACCCTGTGCCAGCCGGTGGTGTTCACAGGTTGTCACCCTGTGGTGGCCTTGCCTTGGCTCATCCAAAATGAGCTGCAGGTCCTCAAGCAGGCGTGTGGATCCCTGTTAGTTGTTGGCAGCTTTAATCAGAAAAACTGGATCGAGCATCAGCTTATCCTCTTATCCCAGGAGGTGGTTGCTTCAGGCTGATGATAAGGGACAGGACCTACATTGTCCCTCACCTTTTATCTACCACCTTTCACTGTCAGGAAATGCAAAATCCTCCCACAGTGTTGGGGGGACTTTGGGGCTCATGGATTCCCCCCTCCCTGCTGCCACTTCCCTTGTTTTAAGGCAGGGCTACATACTTTCTTGTGAGAGAGCCCATTTACTCGGATGCCTGTCCGGTAGGCGTTTCCAAGGTGCTGGGTGGATGTTTCTCTTCCTTTTTGTCTGCAGCCAAAAAAGTGATTCTGAGTGCTGCTAGTGAGAGGAGGCATCCAGGCAGAAATGCAAGCCCCTGCCAAAGAACCCCAAGAATTAAAAAAATTATGTTTGTATGGAGGTACAATTGTCCGTGCTGTCTCAGTGGCTGCAAATGACTCCAAACTATGACTGCTTCAAGACCAAGAGAGTGCCCAGGGCTTTCTCAATATGGCTGTGAAAGTAAAACAAGTGCTTGTGTTTAAAGAACAATGTGGGGTATTGTTTATTTTTGGTCCTAATTAGAGGGAGATGTGTACGGTCTAATTCCCATATTTTAAGAGCAACATTCAGCCAAAATGATGGACAGGGAAGATGAGAATGCTGCAAGCCAAAAGCAGCAAACCCATGAAGCAGAGCTAGAGACAGCTTTAGAGCTAGCAACATAATTGCCCGAGGAGTCTGCCAAGGAACCAGATGCTATAAATGAAAGAATAACTTCCATGGCTTGGCATCTGCCTGCGATCCAGGGGGAGGAGGAGGAGCAGGGAACTGCGTGGAGGTCTGGGGAACGGTCGTTCCAGTGGCAAAACAGGTACTTTCAAATATGTTTGGTCCATACTGGGTATTTTTGTACATAAGAGTGTTAACCTGTTGGAAAGAGGAGAGGTGACAATTAATGCTCCCTGTTGGTGTGTTTGGTGTCAGCGTTACGTGGTTGTTCGGCTGCTGGGAAGATGTGGGTGCTGCGGCAGCTTAAGCAGGTGGTGGTAAATGAGGAAGATGTGGCTGGGCTGAATTCTGGACCTTTTGGGACCCATTCCTGCCCAGAACCCTATAGAGCAGTCTGTTTTCCATGCATGGACAAGCTCACTTGATTTTTAAAGTGGCTACACATGACTTGTCTGAGGTCAAGTCACACTTGGCAGTGCTCTAATTCTGAAAACCAAACTGGGAAGTTCCTGTTATTTTCCCTCCAATTTATGTTTACAATTATTGATAAAATAACTGCAGTCTTAGCAAAGGTAAACAGCTGGATTTGACATAATCAGTACATAAACAATATCCGTCATTTACATAGTATGAAACCTCTGCAACACAACGTTTTACCGAGGCTGCATTTAAGGGGGTGAAAAAAAAGCCTTTATGGGAAGGGGAGCAGAAAATCAGCTGGGGTCCTCCTCCTGCGTTTAGTACGTGTGGAGAACAGCGTCAGGGTCTGCAGCAGCGACGCAGTCTCCTTTCTGCTGGTGCTTGAACCAAACACACCAGAAAAAAGTGATAACGGCAGCACTGCGCATGGGGCATCTTCGGAAAGCTGTGTGAGCGGTGCTGCCCGGTGTGCATAAACATAACGTGCCTTTCGCAGCTGGGGAAATCAGGGCAGGGAGCACTAATTGGACATAATAAGGGAAGTTCATGCAATTTCAGGCAAGGACAAGGAGGATAGTGCTGTTTTTCAAGCCAGGGAAAGAAGGGAGAGCTTTGTTCATGGGTTAGGCTTTTTTTTTTTTTTAACTATTTTAATAGCTTTTTGCTTTCTACTCTTGTTTGGCTTGAACTTTGTCTCCACTGGGTAAGGATGCTCCTTGGGTGCACACGGGTGAGATGGAAGTGGGAGTGGGATGGAGGGCTCGGGTCTGGGGGGCATCCCTGGCATCCCAAGGAGCCTGGCAGGGAGCGGGGGAAGATGGAGGTGGCTGGGGGCAAACTCAGCGTCTGCATGCTTGTGGCAACCTGCTGCATGTGTGTCCATGTTTGTAAGTAGTTGTGGATATTTTACCTTGAAATAACAAAGTGTTTTTGCAAGAAGGGGTGGGGGGAGACCTCTGTATTGCCACAGCTTGGGGACACAGTTGTGTGCAAGTCAAGTAGCCCCATCATGTTGAGTGACTCTGTTTATTAATATAATAAACCAGAGGAACACACTGTCATGACAGTCTCTGCAGTGAGAATCCAGGGGGTTATTTTAACCAAGGCGACATTAAATCTTTCTGTCTTCTGAAAATTGTACCCTGGAGGTATGGGCTGTGGGGTAGGAGGGTAGGAACATTTAACAAGGGTTTGCAGGAGTGTTTATGCATATTGTGGTCTCCAGAACATTGCCTTGCTGTCTGAGGTTTTTATATCTTGCTCATGACTATAGTTCAGTTCCTCAGACATGAGAGGAGCAAAGCTCTTTCTTTCCCCTCCCCCTCTCTTCCCCCCAGGCTTTTTCATTTTCACCCCCTTGTTTCCTTAGTTTCAGATGAAATTTTCTCTACTGTAGCATTGATACAAGACCTTTTCTTCAGGTGTACTATATGAAAACATGCTGTGATCCTCTGCTTTGGAAGCTGGGAAGTGTGTGCATGTGTATGTATATTCCATATACATACACACTATAGAGAGACATGTGTCTGTGTATAAATATTCTCTCTCCCTCTCTGAGAAAATAGGTCTTTCTCATCTCTTTAACAAAAACTGGTGGAAGACCAAATCTACCCTGGTGTTCCCTGATGGGTTCACAGCCCCGATCTGCTGTGACTGATTCAGGGGCAGTAGCATTCCTCTCCCATACCTCTGACACCAGGATTTTGGTCAC
Organism: Phaethon aethereus; assembly: GCF_964289735.1. NCBI lineage: Eukaryota > Metazoa > Chordata > Aves > Phaethontiformes > Phaethontidae > Phaethon > Phaethon aethereus. The sequence goes on from NC_138593.1 coordinate 4,481,613, forward strand.
TGGGTGCATGGGTAGGTTCACTAAACCCTTGGAGAAGACCTGTCGTGAGGATAGTTAATGCTCATGGCCCGGCTGTCTCACCCTGAGCCCAACAGGTCTCTGAGCCCACAGAAAGACCTTTGTGGCTTCAAACGGCCCCATCATCGGGGGCTGCCCACTGTGGATGGGACTTTCCAGGAGGCTCCGGTCCCTGCTAGGGAGGGAGATGAAAACAAAAAAGGCCAATTTCTGGGAGAGTACAAGTTGAGGGGAGTCCCTGCAGGTTCCTCCGAAGTATTCTGCATTGTCCATATGCCAAATACCAAGCACATTGGGCTGGTCTGTGGTGTTTTACTCCAAAGTGGAGCTGGACCACATTGGAGCAGAGGATGTGATGGTCTTGCCTTTGCCAGCCTCTGGTGACAAGTGTGCCTGAATCCTTCTGTATTTCTTAGGTCTTGATGTGACAAGGAGGCAGCTTTCTCTTCTCTTTTTCTAATCATGGAGAGAGTTCAATACATCATCTGAAATAACTTTTTTTTTTTGCCTTGGCAGGGATGTTCCTTGAGGCTGTAATTGACTCTTTCTCTCTTTCAAGCAATAGCATTTTACCTGGGAAAGCAGACAGTTGGTATTTTCAGCACAGTAGAGTTCTGCCTTGCATTAAACGGCAGTGGTTCCAGGTCCTCCTTGGGGTTTTTTCCCCTTACGATGATCTCATTGTACTTTGTACTCTCTCTACCATGCTGTCCACGATCTCTCCAGCTCCTTCTTAGAAACATTCCCATTAGACGGGCACTTCTTTAGTTTCATTGAACAGCACCTGCAGGACCAACAGGTGAATAATCTGGAGGCCTCAGCTGCATCATAATCTCCTTTAAGTGACCCTGAAATGAGGGCTGAATTATTACTGATGTTTTTTCTTTTTAATGAAGGTGTGTGGTAACCCTGAAGGTAAATTGAAAGTGAAGAGAATGCCAGATACTGGCAAGAAATCTGAAGAGGCCAGGAGAGAAGAATTTCCAAAGCAGAAACAAATTTTTCTTTGTTCTTAAGTTTTTCATGCCAATTTAATGTATTCATGAAAATTGCCTCAAATTAACTTCAGGGGAGAAGAGAAACTACAGGGTTGATGTAGCTGAAAGGCTGCATCCTGTTTTAGTAAGTTTGCTATACTTCAGATTTTCACCTTGAGGGTTTTTTTTTAATGGCAGTGTCCACCAGCACTTTTCCACACCTGATTCTTTTTAAAAAGCACCCTGGAATCTGTAGGCAAAAGGTGCTAAGCACAGTTATCCCTGTTTCACAGGTAGGGGGAACTGGCAGAGATGTGCAGTAACTTTGGTCCCTTTGCTCCCGCATCCTGTACAGCACGACGCTGCGCACCCCCGCCCAGAAGTCGTCTGGCAGCGCATGGCTGGAGCAGGAGGTGTAGGGTTGAGACGGTCATCCCACTCGGCTCAAACTCATTTTATGTGCCTGCCCTTGGGTACAGTGGATTACCCTCTGTGTGATGAGCAACGAAAGCAATGGTGAATATTTTGGATTATATATACCTCCTATAGCTAGAGGCATGAAGCCTTGATAGACTTGGCTACTCGTCTGGCCTCTCTTGCCAGTTAAGTAATCTGGGGTTGAATATCTCCACCCCTCTGGGCATTGGTTTTCCCCTCTAGTGCTCTCCTTCCTCTTTATTTCTCCATTGTTAATCTGCCCACATGCAAGTGGGATTTAAGAAGTACTCACTTGGCTTTGCATGGTGGAACTGGCAAGTTCTGCTCAGGTCACTGAGGTACATAAAAACGCACTACAAGTCTGCAGATGCTGCTGGTTTTACCGCTTGCTGTGCAAGGTCCATGCAGCCACCCAGCAAACCACTGTTAGTTTGCTCTCTCTCCAGTCTTTCTTGGACCCGCAGGGATGGGAGACCTGTTGGCACCTGGAGTTGTTATGAATTTAGTCTGAGATGTCTTCTTAATGTAGCAGTACCACCTCTAACTATCCATCTCCAGTGGCTGCAGAATGTGAAGGTCTGGGATTGCATGGACACAAGCCAGATTTTGTTTTCCAGGGGGTTTTGTTGCTTGAAATGTGGGGACAGAGTTTCCTGTGTGGTGTTTGGAAGAACACGATCGTCTGCAATAAATGAGTAATGCTGCCTTGCCTTCTGCTTAGGAAAGGGCTTCAAGGAGTTTTATTTGGTGTCTTGTGCTGTGCCTCTTGTGTACAAGCCGAAGACCTTAGTTTCTGGGTCTAATATATTATCTTCAAATAAAAAAAAAGTCATGAAGAAAAATAATAATACACCGTCAAATTTTCCTGGCTTCATCTGCACAAGTGTGGCCTTGGGGCGATCATGGTGCTGATAGGCACAGATCCTGCAGTGTGCTCAAGCAGAGACACTGCTTAAGAAAGTTTGCAGGATCTAGATTGTAGATTTAAAGGTCTTACAGCTGAGAGGCATTTCTAACCTGTCTTTGCAAATGTTTCTGACAGTATATAAATACCGTCTTTGAGGTTTACTGTCAGCTAACATTATCACATGCTTTCATTTAAAGCAAAATCTGAGTGCCTGTTTTATATCTAAGAGAATTATGAAAGCCCTCTTTGCAGCATTGCAAACAAATGGAGATTGACAGTTATTAGTTTATGATGTAACTGCTTTGACAGTGTTTGATGCAGAGGGATTTTCAGTCATTGGCTATGAGGCATCCCTTGTACGTGGTCAAGAGGAATGCTGACTCCGTCATACCGTTGGTGACCATTTACTTGCCCCTGTTGGGATTCGCTAGGTCCCATTGGGGTGAAGGTCCTGGTACTGAGCAAACTGGGCAAGTTGCTGAGCAGAAACCTGCTGTTTGCAGCAGATTCTTAAAAGGGGCCCAAGAAGCTGTTCCCCCCCCCCCGCCCATGGCCTTGGTTTTGGGGTATTTGGGAGCAATACAGAAATTGAAGGGTTATGTTATGTGCATTGCATGTTACTTTTAGCAGTAATCAGCAGGAATTTAGCACCTTGTATATGTCTAAATATATGATATATTATGATTATTAAATATTATGATATTATATTATTATGATAGAGATATGTCTGAATTAAATCTTTATTTGAAGGACTTACTGTTGAAAAGTAACCAAAAAAATAAACCACCTGTTCACTTGCTATTGCTCTGCTGTTCACTATTTCTCCTATATGAGGCAATTATTGCAGGTCATATAGTTCATTTTATCTAAGTATAAGCAGCTTCTGCGGGAGTAAGGGTTCAAGCAGCACAGGTCCCTCTCTGCCTCGCAGGCACAGTGCGGGCCATGTCTCACAACCCAGAGCACCGCTCTAAAGCCCTGCCCGTCATGTCCAGCATACAGCATTGCAGCCCTTAAATATGATGGTTTTCATTTGTCACAGCTGTCAGTGACTTAAATGAATCTCTGGTGCTGTTAATCCATCCTGAGTGGAGGTCCCAGCAAAGCTTTCTGGTAGTCGGGAGAAGTTCACTCTCTGCTGATTCTTCGCAACAGAACAAGGGACAAGTATGCTGTTGATCGCAGATGACTCTGGATGTGCCCAAGCACTTGGATTCCCAGTGCAGGATGCTTTTTGGGGGGGGCAGTAAGCTTTGCAGTGAAGTCACTGGGACGTGAGCAGGGAAAGCAAGGCATCACCTTGATTAACCATCCGCTTCCTGTGATGCTCTACGAGGAATTGGGAGTTAAATTTTCATAAATCACATAGAAAAGGCAGAGCACTTACTATTTATTTTGCATGCAGTTATTCCTCCTCCTTCTCCTTGTCAGTATTTTGATTGCTGTTGAAATCTCTCTCCTCCCTAGGTGTAGGCAGCAGCGTAAGGATGGGCACGCACGGGCTATATTGCTAAGCAACACTGCCAGCGCACTGCGTACCCCAGGCGCTGTCATTACTGCATGTCCCTTTTGCATTGTCTGCTGCATCAGTGCTGCGCTTGCTGGATTTCGATCTCGCACACCCGTCGATATCATTGATTAGGGGAGATTACAGTGATCGTAAAGTTAAGCAGAAAATGGCATTGCCTGTTGCTGGTGGGAGGCTGATGGCACAGGAATGCTATTTGCAGGGAATTGATGCTTATGGCTATTGATTGGCAAACGCTTTGCATTGCATGTCAGTCTAGTTAGTTCATAAATTTATGGATGTTATTTTGCATTTGGCACAAATTTTCATGCTTTCTGTGTCATTTTGTCTGGAGAGTTTGGCTAAAATGGCAACATGATCTGCTAGGAACAAAATGGAGATAAGGGAATAAAATACTAGCTTTATCATTTACATTTACTCTCTATCTCGAAGAGCAGTGTTTAGCATACCCCTGTTTTCTAATTTTGCTTTTTAACATGATTTGAAGCCCAGGGAGACTCATTATATGTCAATATGATGATATTGTTGCAGTATTGGTATTTGGAGATGGTTGTCAGATAACTCGTTTTCCACGCACAAGCGCATAGTAAACACACCACATTTATTTAATACTTTGGGGACAATTTTAAGTCTTTCAAATATACGCTGGGTAATTGAAAACAAATGTTAGCTTCTCTTTAATAGTGCTTCACAGTAGTCACAGTGCAGTGTGACCGAGTTTTCATTTTAGTATTCTTTGGAGACATTTGAAGTATGTGGCTTTTTAAATCTGAGCTGACTTAGAACATGGGGATTGCTCTCTGTACAGTGCATTAGTGCAGTGTCTGGAGGAGAGTCCTCAGTGAGCAGTGTTTGCCTCTCTGGGTCATGCCTGGCCTGTTCAAATTGGATGCAGTCCTCCCAGCAGACCAACTTTCCGGGCTGCAATTTGGTAAAAACCTTGGTACCAGAAGCTCTCTGGCCCCTTGCAGGTGGGAGGCAGTTTGCTCCATGCGACCTTGGGGGTGTTGTGAGCCGTGGCAGCACAGGGTCTCATTATGCCCCCTCAGGGCTCTTCGTGGGCCAGATCCAGCCCATGGGGTGTTGCGTTTGTGTTTTGCAAGCAGCGAGGCTTGCTCAGAGGAGCTGGTCTGTGTTCGGAGCAAGGCTTGACCTTCTGTGTCAGCAGTGTCCCCCAGGGGCACCGGGCTCCAGGTGGATGCTGAGTGGTTTTGCAGTGGGGACCGGACTCAAGAGGCGACTTGGCTTGGCGTGGCTCTGCAGTGAAGACCCATCCCTAGATCACTGTCACGTGGCTTTTCACAGGTAGCCAAAAGAGCGCGATGCCTTTTGCTCTCCCCTTTTGAATTTGGGCTGGTGATGCTGAGGAGGAGTGTGCCACATGTGGGTGGTATCTTGTCTAACAATTAGTCATCTAAAAAGGGCGTTTTGGTTCTCTGTTTAATTGCTGCAGAGGAGTCTGCTGCTTCAGGATAATTTGTCCTGCTTTGACCCATGTGTCTGCACGCAGGGGAGCGGGCTGCCTGGTCCTGCTGGGTGGCAAGGGGCAGGTGTGGGTGCAGCTGTGGAGCTAGTTTCTGACTGCATGGGGTTTTCCACCCCACGTGTGCTGACACCCAGCCCTTGAGCTGAGAAGTATCCTCTTTCCCTGCCACATCTTCATGGGAATGTTTGAGGTGGGGAAGGGACCGTCAAGCTCCCTATGCCCTGTGCCACCATGGGAAGAGGGGCCGCCATGCTCCTCTCTGAGGCACGGCAGTTTTGCTTTTAGCAGAGTAAACCACCACTGAAGAATGGGACCTAATAAAGAGAATTTGAAGTGCATTTATCCTTTGAAAAGCGAGTCTAAATATAGTGTTGTGGAGTTCAATATCTGTCTTTCTGAGACATTCAGATCAAATGTACCCATCTTGAGCTTTTTATTTTTTTCTTCTCCTTTCTGTCAGCCCAACGGCCTCCCCTGAGAATTTAAATTCCAGTTGAGCTCCTTTGGACTCGTGAATCACTTCCAGTTACAAAGGCACTGCGGTGCTGTTGGGACGTGGGCAATTATGTTAGTGTTCGGCAGGGCAGAGTAAAGCTCACCTCGCCTCCCTCCTATTGTATCAGCTTTTGGTGCTCTCGGGAATAATAATAATAATAATAGCAGCAATACAAGGGCCACCATGAAAGCCAGGGGACCTGACTCAGGGCACGCAGGTAAGAGAGGCTGGGGAAGCGGCAGTCCTTCCCAAGTGCTCCCCTGGCAAATCTTTACTGTCCTCAGCCTTTTTTTTCAGACGAGCTGGGGCCATGATCAAGCAGTGGCTTCTGTATAAAAATGGAAATTCATCCCTAAACATCCACATTCATTTGTAAAACAGTTAAGAAATGAAAACTCTCAACACCTGAGACTGAGACTCCATCTGGCCCCTGAAAGAGCTCAATTATCCCTATTTGATCTGGGCTAGGTATATAAATGTGATCGTCAAAACAGCAGCAGAGGTGCCCAGGCTCATTTCTGTTTGCATCAATCCACTAGAGGCTTCTTTTTAAGGATTTGCTAGGCTCCTGAATTGTCATCTTATCATAAAAAGGGAAATAAATCCTTTTGTTTGCCCTGTGCAGCCATTCTCCCCAGATCTATACCAATATTGGAAAATTCTCTGCCTATCGTAGTGAAGTTTGAAAACCAACTTAACCTGTGCCTTGCCATACATCCTTTCAAAAAGATGTGCTGAAGATTTGTTCTGTTTGTTCATTAAATAAAACTAGCAGGGAAAAAAGTCTCATTCAAATGCATTATTTTCTGAATGACATATGCTGTTGACTCACACAAATATGTGTCCTCTAGAGAGTCCCTCATGTAAGAAATCTCAGAGCACTTTGTCTTCAGTCATTAATGAGTGGGGGTTTTTTTAGCAGAGCTATTAAAACCTCTGATCTTAATTCTCAAAAAATGCAAAAGATGTCAAATTATACAAATCCAATGTTTGATACGTTAATAACCGAGTAGGCTATAAGAGGGGGAACGAAAATATAACCTGAGGAAATGCCTTGTCTTCCTGGTGGTGTTTTTCCCCTGGTTGCTGTTTATTACTATCCCTGTTACCTTGGTAGCAGTTTCCAATGTATCCCTAGATAATAACATGCACATAGTAATATGAAGCATGTGTGGTATATGGGAACATATATAGTAGATGCAAATGAAATAAGGTGTATTTCTTTTTTTTTCCTTTTCTTTTTCCTTCTAGTATTCTTAAGGCCATAAAGTCCTTAGAAGCAATGTGCTGACTTTCCTTATACCGTCATGAGGGTGGTGTTTCTGTACTGCTCCCAGGGATTACCTTTGAGGGCTGTGACCTCTCCTGGGGTTGCAACAGTTGTGATCCCAGCTGTAGGAACAGAAACGGCATTTTCCCCTTTATTTCAGCTGACAATTAGCAGCTGTTTGTAGCATGTGGCAATTGGATTTTACGTCTTATCTGAATTATAAGAATATCCACTATATCAAGGAAAAAAAAAATCTCTGAGGTGGTACATGCTCAAGTCTTTGCCTTGCAGGATGTGTAAGCAATGGATGACTTGGAAATCTTTTGAAAGATACTCTCAATTGCCAGCTCAGATGTTTTTAATACTGTATTTCAGCAAAAAGTTAACAAGCATTTCCTCCTTGGATCAATGTGCAGTGCAGGGCCCTGTCTGGAGGGATGGGGCAGGGGTTTGCTAAACTGGATTTACCTTGGTGGTTAGAGGGATTAGTCTAAATGAAGCTGAAGCGTTTCAAATCCTTACCCAAATCAATTTTTCTTCCCAATGAGATAGTGCCCCTCTCCTAGCAGGTGGAATGATCATTTCAGCCAGGCAATTTAGAGCTATCTCAGGTGCTAGTGTCAGGCCTGCTGCACGTGGGGTCAGTTTGGCATCACGACGATGGTTTTGAAGGTTCCAGTCATATTTATAGTGCTGTACTAAATTGATCAGAAAGTAGTTACAGCACAGGAATGGCAGAGGGCATAACAAAAGCTAAAATCCATTTCAAGTAGGTATGAAATTCCAGTTAGGTATTTCATCAGTGATGACAATATGTTCCCCCCCAAGTCCTCCGTACCAGCCATGAGCTGTCCCCTCCTGGCAGAGGGGTGGTTCCTAGATATATCTGGGCTGTTTTGTGATGCCACTCACAGGGACAGTGTTAACTAACGAACTTGGTGCTTTTTGCGCAGGAAGGGCTTTCCGCAGTGTGGATCCAGCCTGATGTGGATTTCTCTGGTTGCACGCATCTGTAGTCTGCAGCCTGTATCTCCTGTTGTGTTGCCCAACTTACTCCCATGACAGCAAGCGGGAGTTTGAGTCAAAGAAAAATGCAGAATCAGGTCTCTCCAGTGCAAACAGGCATTGAGTATATTGCTTTCTGGGATTGGTTAGGGAGTGGCTATTCTAGGAGCTTTTAGAGTTAGCTTCCTTTAAAAAAATTTTGCATAAAAAAATTGTTTTTTGTGGTTCAAAGTTTTATGGAAAGCAGAGAAAGTAATAAATATGACAGACTCTGCTCAGGGAGTCTTCTTTCCCTGCAGTCAAATATGGCAAAGTTTAGGTGCCGGTATCTCTTGTCTAACTATTTGGGAGTCAAGTTCAGTCCCACAGGGTGCTGGTTTCCATTTCTTTGCTACTGGAGGATTCTTGCAGTGACTTCACGGATGCTCAAGTGCTCAATGTCTCCGACTTCAACCAGATTTCTTTCAGCCTGATATTTTCCCCTATTGAAATCTGCTGTCTTAGTGGGGGAAAAAGAGAGGGTACTTCTCGCTGAGCAGGGGAGGTAAGGTGTACCTATGTGCTGGCTTTGAATTGTGTTAGTTGATGTATGGGCTTGAGGGCATTGCTGTGGATATTTAAGAGAAAGCCAGCTCTTTTCTGTGGTTTTCAATGGATGGGAAATCTTTGGACTTTTGGTTTTAAGATGCCTTAGTTTGCTGCTCTTCTGGCATTATGAAATACTGTACAAATGCTGACAAATTAATGACTTGGAAAACGAGGTCTCATAAAGAAAATGTCAGGGTTTGGAGACCTGCTTGACGCCTAGGGAGAGTCCTGTGTTTTTTGCCATTGATTACGAAGGTGCTGGAATGGCTAATTTTGCTCTTTCCTCTGCAATATTTTATGACATGTTATACACTTGGCAGAACGAATCAGGTCACTGGCTTTACTATCTGCTTGTGCAACGTGTAACTCTGGGACTGGAGGGCAACATTTGAAATTTGCACAGAAATTGGAATTTAGCTGTGAGGATTCAAGACACTTATTTTGCTTGGATTATGTACCTGTTTATCAGCATTGGGAGGTATTTGAGAGACCTAAAAATTGAATTCTAGGTTTTGCATTAAAAAAAAAAAATTCTGTTAGAATGGTTTTTCTTTGTCGAAGTTGGATATTGAGTATAGATCTGACTCTCCTGTGTCTGCAGAAAGAGGATAAAGGATAAACCAAGCTTATTCTTAAAAGGCACACAATAAAAAAAAAAAAAGAAATAAGAATTTTAAAAAAAGAATCTATTGGACTGCTTTGAATCAACAACACTGAACTGGGAACTGGAGAAACTTTTTAGAACAGACTGTGCTTGCTTTCTTTTTATCTCCATAAAAACTAAAACTTTAAGAAAAAAAAGTAGCCACTAATGAAAACACTGAGGCAGCTATTAACTATAATTTTCGATTAAACCATCTAGTGAGGAGCCTGTGGGAGTTGGCTTGAAAAGGGATATTATTATTACATTGCTTTATAGCAATACCAATTTTTAACCACAGAATATGTTCTTTAGGCATTAAGTACTGGGGAGAGCAAAGAAAATGAAGATCCTGAATTACATAAAGCTGATGAAAATACATTTATGGGATGATCATTCTTTGCTGGTGAGAGAGTAGATGCTAATTTACTCTTGCTGTCTAAACTGAGCTGGAGTAACTGGCACACCTATGGTGAATGTTATGACCTTTGTGTAGTGCTGCTGTGCTCCCTCCCAGAGCTGGTAGCGTTTTGTGGATCAACAAAGTACTTCCCATTTACATAAAGACTTCTAAACTCCTCTCTTGAATGTATGATTCACTTCAGAGATGTGCAGTTGTCTAACAGAGCAATGGCTGTTGCAGTTAGTAATGTATTTTGAGATCTTTGAGATTGGAAGATGCTATCAAACTCTATGATGTCTGTTATTTTAATTTTATGTTCTGCTCTATACAGTCCCGAAGCCTAATATATCTTCTATTCTGCTAGAGGGAACTGGCTTCTTTTTAAGGTTTTACAGGCTGTTTCTGTTGTGCAGTGGAATTCAAATTAGGAATTATTCTGTTCTATTTGGAAAATGAAATCTTATGTTAGGATGGCAAGATAGGCAAGGTTCAGTGGCAATAAAATTGTGGGGGAACAGTGTCTGTGGCACTTAGACACCTGCTGTAAGGTCCTTTGCATACAGATAATAGCTGGGATTTTCAGTCTGGGTCTTTAAAGAATACAAGCTCCTTTCATGTTATTTGGTGTTCCTTCTAAATAAAAAAGTTTATCTTCAGTGCTTGTGCCTCGTTCTCAAGGAACGAACTGGTTTAGTCAAACCTTGTCTCAGCTTTGCGAAGAAAAATAGGGGATAGTTTCCGTTACGTGCTCAGGGCACTGGTGTTCGATCGCAGCCTTTAGGGATGACAGATAACGTGCCTGACAGCGATGCATTGATGCATATTGATCTCAGAAAATTGATGAGGGACCCGGACTTGAGTGGCCCATGTACATGGAAGCAGCTGCAGTCTTATCTCACAGTTTAATTGATTATTGAAGGCTTTTCTGGCTTGCAAGCCAGAATGAGTTCCTATTAGATTTGGCCTTTATGGCAGCACAGTTACCTGAGGGCAGAACTGCAATGTTATGGCTCCTGAAAGTTTACTGACTCCTCCCTTCCCTCCGTAATGCTGATCAAGGTGACTGTCAAACCCACAGAAGGCTTTCCTAATGAAATGTAGAAACTGTGTAGATCTATCTTCTGCACACAGAAGTTTGTGGTTTTGGGTTTTTTTTTTTTTTTTCCCTCTGTTCTTTTTATCTCCTAGTAATTGTTCCCCCTAGGATCAGATGCATGATATTAAAGAATCTTTTCTTGTTGTGCAATTAGTTTCAAAATGGCATATTCTGCCGGTTCATCAATCTTGTTCTGCGGAGGCAGGCAGCCATGGGCCAGGAAAGACCTTGGCACCGCTCCTGGAGGGGCTGCTCTTGCCCTTGTAGGCTCGCGTTTTTTTAAGTCTTGATGGTGAGGATGTGTGCCATGTGCCAGGACTGCCTCCCATTCTGTGTGAGCGTGTGTGCTTGGGTGCTTATGGGTGATTCTTCATCTCACATCTCCCCTGGGAGGTACTAGTGTATTCCCTTGGGACGAAAGTAGCAGCGTGAAAAAAAACCCTAAGGTCCAAGTACCAATACCAAGGTATTTAAGCACCTAACTCCCATTAAGGTCTGCAGGGCTTCAACAAGCCTGGTTTAATGAAGCCAAGCTTATAATATTTGACCAGAGTCGCACAGGAGGCAGTTGGCATCAAACTTGACTCTTCGAGGCCCAGAGACGGTTCCTCGCTGTTGTATGGTTGTCCTTTTGCAGCAGTGGGTGATTTGTGTTGCTGGAGGAGGAACAACCACCACCGTTTTTATTGCTTGTGCTGGTAATGCAGATTCCTGTGCTAGAAGACGTGCTGGCAGGCTGTTACGTGAGCAGCTTCGAGCCTGTGTGTGCTGTTGGGTCTCTCTTGTGCAAATTTCAAAATGCGGCCCCTTCTACTTGTATGGTGTAAGTGCAGCAGGGTGGGTGCTGGGTGTGAGGATTGCTGGTCACTTGCTCCTTAAAAAAAAACAAATAGGTCTGTGCAATTCCTTCATGTCAATGAGAACACACAGATATATTGTACGAGCCTTTCTGGACTTCTGACTTGTCTAGGTTTAGCCAGAAATTCAGTGTGGATGGACCAAACACAGAAACTGCTGAATGAGTTAGCTGGATTCAATTTTTAAGGAGGGGCGAGAGCAAGATGCATCTACTTGAGTAAGGATATCAGAGCTGTTCGTTACCTTTTGGAGTAGGTTTCATATGCCTGCAAGTTCTGCATCCTTTTTTGGTTTTGTTGACTATATCCTACCTGTTGTAAAGCAACCTAGCCTTGTTTTAATAAATGCTACATAGCTCTGTACTGTAGCTCCACAGCAACATAAGAAAACTGGGAGAAAACATCCTCGGCTTTTGGTAAGCTTGCAGAGTGACTGAGTTGCTATGGGTTGTATTCTTGCATGTGCCACTGTGAAATTAAAATACCAAGAAGGCTGGGGAAAAAAATCAAAACAATGGCCATACCAACCTTCACATTCCTGTTGTCTTCAGCTAAGTTACAGCAGTGGTAACTAGAAAAGATCTTTTTGACTGTCTTTCTGTCTCCCATTCAGAAAAGCAAAGCTAATAACGTTGCTTTTTAAAGAGTTTTTCCACTGTGGATGTTCTCCTGCACTGATCTAATGTTAATCTAAAGTTTGGACTGCTAGCCATAGGAAATAATATTCATTTTATAAGCCACCTTCATCGTGAAATCCCTTTGGACTTAAGGCAAAGATGTATATAATAGAAATGAAACGTAGCACAGGTAAACAGAAATTTAATAAGGTTCTATAGGAATTCCTATACAAACCTAAGGCGTTTAATAGAAAATGAGAAGTTATTTTTAATCATCCTCTGGAACTCCATAACACGGTTTTAATTAAATTATGTAGGATGGGTAGGGAAAAAAACCTAAGGAAAGATGACTAATTTTCTATTAACCTTTATTCAACTTTTCATAAAATGAATTAAGTTAATGACTCATTTCTGTTTGTGTCGTCGTGGTGAAAGCTCGTATTTACAAAGTTTAAACTGTCTCCAGTATTTCTGGTCTGTCCTTGTCCTTCCGTCCCTCGTCTGGTTATTCTGTGCCCCAGTGCGGACACTCAGTAGGAAGATGAACCTATAGAAACCATGAGACTGAAGGGTCCTAAGCTGTGCTGACGCTGACCCTTTGATTTATTTTGGGACCATGGGGTTTTATCAAATGTGGGTTTTTGTTCTTTCTTTCCTCCTCTTTTTCCCCTGATATGTGTGAATCTCCCTGGAACGGGGATAGTCCTGAATTCCGGGTTCCTCCAGGCTGGTTGGAAATGGGTATCTAAAAGAACAACCTCAATTCTGGCCATCAGCAAGTCAGACTTGACCTATATGGACCCACTGGCTCTTTTTTTTTTTCTTTTTTTGGCCTTGTTGGATTTGATTTGCCGTGCTGCTTTAATAGCTGTAAAATGAAGTAATTAAAGAAAACTTGAGAAAGTCGTCAACCTTTTGGACACTTGTAATTTTTCGCTAGGCCGCGTCTGAGCCTGGTAATGATTGCACTCACATGGGCCATTGGTCTCTTAAATGAAATTTCATCCTATGCTTTGAAAAATGCTTGACGTTTCCTTTAATATGAGGGAAACCAAGTCCAGAGATACCCCCTTGAAAATGGCTTTAGTAATTAATCCCATGAGGCTCATCAATGTTGCTGGTGTCTCCATTAGTTACATGCAGAAATAAAGACAAACGGCTCTTGTTAATAGCCCCAGGAATGCATAAATCTTGCTTGTTTATGGGAGAAGGCAACACAAGGAGACATTATGTTACGAGGCTTTTTGTTCAATTTATAGCGTGTTGCCTGCCTCTGTGGTCATGGATTGAAGTCAGAAATGTGCGGATGGCTACGGTGTCCTGGTTTTGTTTGCATTACCCAGAGGTATGCCCTGCAGTTGCTGCAGCTCTGGGGTGGGAAATGCCTCTGCCATGGGACAGGGCGGCTGGAGGATGTGGCCGGGTTGTGGGGGGCTGTCTGTGCTGGCCCTCCCCATGGCAGAGGGTCTTGAGCCTCCATCCTTGGCTTGAGTGGGAAGGGGTGCACATGCTGGCTGAGCGCTTTCCCTTTGCTGCAGGTCTCAGCTTGTCGCCCTGCAAAAGATCAGCCTGTTTTCATAGAAAAGCTGTTTATGTAGGAAGGCATGTCATCCTCAGGGGTTTAGCCTCCTACTTTTGCTCTTCATGGCCTGTGCTTTCCTACGTCCCCCCCTACCAAATGCATCTCACTTAATCTCACACAGGCGGTATCTCATGACACTGCAGAAAAGTTGGTTGGAAGAATCTTCTGGAGGTTTCCAGCCCAGCCTCCTTCTCGGAGCAGGACAGTTGCCCGCATGAGGTCAGGACAGCAGTAGCTTCGCCGAGCTGAGCCCCAAACCACCCAGGATAGGGACTCCTCCCCTCCCTGGGACCTGTTCCTGTGCTCCCTCTGAGGGAAGACCTTTCTGACCCCCAGACTAAGTCTTCCAAATTGTGACTTGTGGCCGTTGCCTCTGTTTTCCTGAGGGATTCCCTTCTGGGATCACGCTGTCTAATCTTTACTGCACTCAATTCAAGCTGCTGCTTCTCGCCTCCAGTCCTTGCTGACCTGCCTGCCAAGGCCCCCCCCCCAGGTCCAACAGGGTGAACAATGCATCATTTCCTGAAAATACCTCAGTTTTTCAGTTGTCACAGCTCACACGTTCTTTGCCCTTCCGTTGCAGCCCTGCTCATCTTTTATTGCTTGTCTTACGAGAGCACCGATCCCCCCACTGGAGACAGCCAACCAACCATCTGATGAGAGCTGTGGGTGCTCACAACGGCTGTGTTCATCATCTTACCAGAAGGCTGGATTTTTCTAAAAGGGTGCAGATGGGTACCCTTGAAGATCAGTTGAGGTATCTGTCTTAGAAAATTTTGGCTTAATTTTTCTCCATGACTGAGCAGTGCTTCATGGAGTCAGACCTCCTGGAAATCAGTAATGTAGCGGGAGGGGACTGTGGCTGCTCAAACCATCACTCATGCCTCAAACATGCAGGAAGGACTGAGGAGTTTCCTCTTGATTTTGAAGTAGAGGAACAACCACTCTGTGTAGCTTGTTTTAACAGCTGATGTAATTAATTCTGCTCTTTTAGCTGGGGCTGCTATTTTTATCAGCCCTGGACTTGCGTACTGCTGTAGTAACAGCTCTGGGCAGACCTCCTGTTCCTCCCAGTCCCGAGTGTGAGGTACAGCTCTAATTATATTTACAGTTAATTCACAGTTCACTGAGCGGAGCTTGGGGCCAGATTCACAAGTACTTCGCTTTGTTATCAAACTGCTAATAAATATGGGGAGCTGTTGTGAGCAAATGCAGGCAGCAAAATCCTAACAAGGGTGGAAACTCGTGTGTCATTAACTCCATGCTACAGCAGTTGATGAAAAGCGGAACCCCGCAGAAGGAGCGCACAGGATATCGCAGCGCATCCATCACAAAAACGATACTTTACCGAAACACGATTTAATTGCTGTGTAGGCTTTCCTGCTCCCTTTTGAATCTTTAATGATTACGGAGGTATTTGGATGGAGTAGAGTGGGAGATATTCTTGTGTTTTAAGTTATTAGACTGGGATCAAGAGATCTGTGTTCAGTTCTGTGCAGTGGCTGGGCTTTGAATTTCAGAGGATGCTTCATCTGTGCATGTCTCAATTCTCCTGTCGTAAAGCAGCGATAATGTTTGCTAAATTAGGCTGCCATCGTAAGTCTTGCCTGGCTGCCTCCAAGGCAGACGGAGGTGCGACTCCTCCAGCTGACAGCTCCAGCTGTCTCCTCTCCCGCTTGCCTGGCCAAGGGCAGTCCTGCTGGCTGGGCGACCACAGGACTTCGTGCTTTCCCACGCTAGGCGGGCAGTAACTGGCGTGGGCAGCGTGGCTGGGGGATGCCACCAACCCTCCCACAAAGTTGTTTTGTTGGAGCATGTTAAGCCAGCTCCACTGTTGAAACTTTCCTGCCCAGGCAGGCCCTGTGCTGTATTTGCCTCTGGATCTGCGTTAGTTCCATCCCTGACTTGTCCCCGGTGTCCCATGGGTTTCCCTGTGGTGGGATATGGTGGCATGGGGGGGAATATTCCCTAACCACTCTCTTCTTTTCCTGTAGTTGCATCCATGCGCAGTGGCTCCCCAGTTGGAACCTGACTCTATGCAACCAT
Organism: Phaethon aethereus; assembly: GCF_964289735.1. Classification (NCBI taxonomy): domain Eukaryota; kingdom Metazoa; phylum Chordata; class Aves; order Phaethontiformes; family Phaethontidae; genus Phaethon; species Phaethon aethereus. The sequence goes on from NC_138593.1 coordinate 4,497,567, forward strand.
TTTCAAAGCAAACGAGGAATAACAGGAGAAGAGTGGGTTTGGGTGGTGGCAGACTTTTGCGCACATCTGTCTCACCTATTGACTTAGTTAGCTTTTACTCCAGCATCCCATCTCTGAGGACTGAGGCTTCTTCCTTTTCGGGTCTCCCTGAACCTCTCAGTCCATTTCTCCATTAGGTTTTATCCTCTCCAAGCCGGTTACAAGCTCAACAGTTGGAGCTGGTGGGACCAGAGACGGGACTTCAGAACAATCAATGCCAGCCTTGCCTATGAATGGGAGCTTCCCGAGGAGGTGGTGCATTTTTTCCTTGAGTACCCGCTGTTGAAGCTGGGTTTAACTGTGAAATTTTATAGCAAACGCCACAACTGAGGTCAGGCCACCAGGCCAGTTCATTCTACTGTGGAAGTATTTTTCTGGCTGATTGAGAACCGTGCACCAGTGAGGAGGAGGCAGGGTATGGTGCAGCCTGGCGTTCAGAAAAATCATGAATCATTGATTTGTCTTGACTGGCATAGTGGATATACAGCGTGGCACCATTATGCCTTGCTTTCCCCTCGAGGATAGGCTGTGTATTGATTAGAAGCTCACCTGTATTTCCAAATGTCTTAGCCAGGCTGTAGGTGCTGAAGAGTTTTTTCAGTGAGTACGACAAAATGTCAAAGTTATTTTGTGGATTAAGCCCTCTTCCCTCAACTAAAAATCCCCTCCTGCCTTGACCCTCTTTGTGATATGGATATCAATGTTTATATTTTAACTTTATTTTTAGACTGCTGAGCCAAATCAAAGGGAGAAATTGGACATAGGCAGTAGGCAAAAGGCTGCCCATTAAGAGATATGGAAATAATGCAGCTTTCCTATGGGGGAGCTATGCAGCAGGCTAAAGCCCCTGTAGTAACTTATTTTCCTCAAATCCACTCCTGGCTGCTTAGTGTGAGCATGTAATTTAGGTCAAATTATGCAAAAAGTGAGGAAGAGACCCCTCTGTCCCTGCTTTTTTCCTTCTTAGCCGAGTTTCATCCTCCTGCACCTCCCATGGCTGTTTGGCATTTCCTGGGAATCTGTAGGCGCTGTGTCCATGTGCGGCAGGTCTGTGCGTCCCGGCTCTCCTGCCCCCTCGTGGTGGGGCTGGTGTTAGCCACTGTACAGAACTGAACACCATGCAATTTTCTTGCATTTTTTGGGTTATTTGAGTGTCTCTCTAACATACCAGCTTGATTTGCTTGATAATATACCAGGACCTAGTGGCAGGGAGGCACAGAAGACTGAATTCACCTTTATACAAAATTGGTGCTCTGTGTTTATCTTTCTGTGCTGGTTGCCAGCCAGAGGTTCTCTTACGTTTTATCCAATTAGTATCTATTGTATTTATTTAGCGTTTGGATTCGAAGCAGGGTTTGAATGCCATTGCCCTGTACGTGCTGACAGAGAAAGGGCAAATGCCTCAAGTGCGCTTGATGGCCTGTTTCTGAAAGCATCGGCCAGTGGATCTGTCCACCTGTGAGTTACTGTGGAGGAGAGGGCAGAACTGGAGCTGGAGTGTCTGCTGTTGAAGCTCTCCATCTGCAGATAGCTGGTGGGGTTGGTCGACATGTGTTATTTCCCCATGGACGAGCCCTAAGCAGCTCTCATGTGGGAAAGAGTGACCTTTTTTACTTTTTTTTCTTTTTTTTCTTTTCTTCCTGTCGTCTGCTCTAGAAGCAGATCATCGTAAGTCACCAAAAGGATGGGGAGGGTATCAAGTTGTTCCTGCTGTACCAGTAATTATAATTAGCTGTTACAGTGGGAATTCTATTGGGAAGGCAAGATCTGAGCCACTGAGTCCTTGCTATTATTTAAACTCCTTAGGTGCTTATGTTGCTCTTGAGAGTCAGAGTTGAGCTCGTAAATCACTTGGAATCCTTTTGGACAAAACAGTTATTAGAGCTGGGGACTTTTTACAAGACCTCATATGCATGAGATTTCCCTGTGATGCACAGAGGTATTTGTAGAGTCATAGCCTATACATTTTAATGGGAGAGATGTGGCAATGATTAATAACTTGGTCAGCCCATGCTGGCCCTTCTGCTTCTCAGGCAGCGGAAGAGGGAAAATGCTGTGCAGAGAAACACGTCTCCTCTTGGGATGCTGGGCTGGAAATGCCTGGTGAGACTGAACAGAATACCACGTAAACGGTATAATAATGCTGCTTAACTGAGGGTTTTATGTAACTGTAGATAAAAATTTTGAAGTTGCATAAGAGCCTTTGTAAAACCTGAGACTGTGAGCTCTCCCCTGACTTCAAAGGTTTAAGCGCACAGTTGAGTTCTTTAATAAGCTGAAGCCTTAATTGTGAAGTGCTAGGACTGTCCTCATGCTGCGAGTGCAGAGCTACAAGTTGTTACAGGTTATGTACGACGACAGTGACAAGGTGTTGTGAGCACTGGAGTTGCCTGAGGCCATGTGCCTCTCGGCAAGGATTGAATTTAACACCCTCTGGTCTAAAAAGCTGCTGACCCAAACCTGCCCCTGTGCAAATTCATGGCGCTATTGTCATGGAGGAGAGTTTTGCATCAGGATTTCTGAGAACATGGGTAATATCAGGGATTATGGCCTATATCAGTGGGTAGCAATTAAGGGGTGTCAAGATCATTAATGCATAATTAATCTTAATCTTTCTACTGCTGTATGTACGTAACAAACTAATACAGAAGCAGGAATCCGTGGACTCGTTTTGACACTTCTGATAATAGAGGCCAGCAATAAACTTATTCACTGCATACTTCTATTTTTTCCTTGTAAGTTAGTTCTGAGCTCAAACAATTAAAAATTGCCTTAAAATTTATTCCTATTAGAAATCATACTGAGACTGATCAGACTAGAAAAGGAAATGCAGTACTGGCTTTCGGGCTCTGGCCTGCAATAATTGTTTGCTTCTGAGTTGCTGATTGAAGTGCAATGTAGGTATTTGAAAGGACATACAGAACCTTTAGTTTTTTGCTCATGTTTGTGAGCAGTCCTGAGTTAGCAAATCACCAGGAAGCGGGCTAAAAAGAAGTGATTTCTTAGAAAATGAATTGTTAATTATTGAGCTCCCGTGAATTCCTGTAATTTTAAAATGGTGTTGGCAACAGATCAAAAGAACATGTGGTGCCACAGTGTTAGAGTATTTTTATTTATATCTGATTCACAATTGTCTCCATGGCAATGAGAGAGATGAAGGCAGAGAAAAGAAATGAGTTATCACATTATTAAATGACCCAATGGAAAAAAAATTAAGACATGTTAAGGATTAATTTTACATTATAGAGCTGCCTAGCAAGCCATTATCATTATAGTTAAGGATTTGTTAGCATTTCTATTATAAACGTGGTTTTGAAGTGTTTATTACTGTTTTAATTTGCATCAGGCTGCAACTTTGCATACAGGTTATCTGAAAAATGAATTCTAATTTTAAAATGCACTGAGTAGACCGGTTTATTAATTGTAGAACATTTTAGTGCTCTGTCTTGTAGAGAGTGATATTTCTCCATTCTAATAACTAAATAATGTCCTCTTCCCTTCAAAAAAGAAACTCCAGCCCCTTAGTTGGAGAAGCAGCCTTTACTAGATTTTTTAGAGGAAGTTGGGGAAAAACTGTGTATAGCTTTTGTAGAGGTGAACACAGCCCAGCTCTTTGCGAATTGAGCTGGTTTTGCTCTGCTTTTGTCAGAAATAGTCAGTAGATGAATGACTAAAATGGAACAAATAGCTGGTAAAAGTGAACATCTCTTAGAGGACAGAGGTTTTGTTTGTTTTGCGTGGGTTGGTTTGTTTTTTGGGGTTTTTTTGCCTCCTAGGGGAGGGGGGAAATGCTTTTCATTGCAGTTTATGCAAAATCTCCCTGCTCTCAGTGGATTATTGCATAATGCAGGACAGCATTTTCAAGCTTGGCTAGCTGTGATTAGGAAGCTAAATGGGGGGGAAAAAAGCAACAATTTTTGTTGTAAAGGAAAAGCATATTTGCATCTTTCACCAACCAGGGTGGTGGTTGTGAGTATTGAGCAGGAAAAGGCTGGAGGTGCCAGTGTGCCGGGCTTTCTCAGCAAGGGCACTGCGAGTGAGAGGCCCCACATACGCCTCTAACAGAAGGGAGACCTCGCCATTGACTGCAATTTTAGGCATTTTGAGCTGGGTCTTGGGAGCTGCAGATGCCTCAGAGGCCTGGCTGCAGCATCACAGTGCTGTTAGAGAGTACTTTGGGTCTGCATGCAAGGTGGAAGTTGTCTGGAAGAAAGGTAACAGTGTAAGTGGTACCAGTGTTTAAAACAGAGGGGAAAGAGGAGTCAAGGCTTTATGGACCAGCCCCCTTATCTTGGATTCCCAGAAAATCTGTGAGGCTCTGCAGGGCTGGCTCCTCTCCATCTCTATTCAATATTTTCATTATCAATCTGGGTAATGGAATTGAGAATACGTTTCTTAAACTGACAGGCGGTATAAAGTTGGGAGGCACTGCAGATTCTTGGGGGAAAAAGCACCAGAGCGCTTTCTTAAAATAATCTGGACAGCTTGAAATGGTGATCTGGAAAAAAGGGTAAAAGGGCCAAGTGATAGCTTGGGGCAAGAATTGCTGCAGATGGCAAATAGCAGGCTAGGCAACACTTCAGGAAAAGGATCTGGGGTTACAGTAGGCTATCAGCAGGACAAAAAATCAGCATGTCATGTAATGGTAAAAAGGCACTCTTGCAGAGCTGTGTGCAGGGAAGACATGTGAAGTGATGCTGCCGCTCCAGCAGCCCTGGGGAGGGCTTGACTGGGTGCGGGGCACAGTGTGAGAGACGGTGACTGCTGACGACCTGGCTGGGAGGGAGAGAAAGCCTTCCAGTCTTACCTGAAATTTCAGAGCAATTCAAGTAGACTAGATGGCTCCGTGCAAGAGGACACTGGGAGAAGCGTTGCTGATGCGCTCTATAATCCAGGACCCCAGCAGCACTGAACCTTGCTTTATATATCCTCCAGAAGCCGTGGTGTCCGGCTGGGGTATTTATGCAGAAGAAAGGATCAGTAATACCCAGGTTTTCTGCAGCTCACCTGTTTTCTTGCAGATGTCTCTTCTGAGTGCTGACCTAGCTTGACTCTTTTTAGCTTTCAACTTTAATGTTTAAAAAAGTTATTAACAGGGTAATAGCACTAAGCAGGACAGAGCTAGCTGAATTCCCTCTATGAAATGCTACTTTACTTGATTAAGTCCAATGACATCTTTGCATTCAGCTAACTAGCTCTCTGCAGGTGATAGAATAACTAATCAGAGTAAAAACATCAAATGAAATGAAATATAGACTGTAAACACCATTCTAATTAGTAGCTTTATGGGACTCTGTCAGTGAATGATCATGGAGCAGATTTCTTGTTTTCCATCTTGAGAATATTTGGGGTATTAGTCATGGCTGAATGCCTGCTTGTGTCTTCATATCTGGGATTTAGGATATTTTAATCGTGGTTCTCTCTGCAGCCCCTGTCTATTATGAACTGCAGAAAGCTGTCCTTGGCCTCACACTGACCTCTGGTGCTGCCTTTATATCAGTCAAATAAACTTGAAGAAGGTGGCTAGGGTTTGGTGCTGTCACCCCTATCAGAGTGGTTGAATGATTGATTTGCTGTTTTAATTGAGGAGTCTTCTGGCAATTTTATTTGGGGTTGGGCTTGAGATGCTGGTGGACAGAGGAAAGCACAGAATTTGCAATTGCTGTGGATGTGTGTTTCAGCAGGACACGGGCCTTGGGCGAGCATGGCTGTGTGGGGATTGCTCTCCGTGCGTGGTGAGGACTGCCAGTGGGAATCCTGATGCAAGCGAAGTGGCTTTTCTTTGCATACTGCAGTATAATGTATTGATGAGACATTAACATCCTCTTGGTCTAGCCTTGGTCCAGGTTTTCAGTCAACATGACTGCTCTTGTAGTTGATGAGTGCAGACATTCTCTGCAAAGTATCGCACTGGGTGGTTTGAGCTTCGACATGCCCCAAGTCCGCGCACAGGCTTTGCTTTGAATGCACTCACTGCTGGCTGTGAGGATAAGCCATACCGTTTTATTGCTTGCACTTCACTCCTTCATTCCCTATTCAATCCTCTATCTCTACCATCCACAGAGCAACACAAGGGGATGGAGAATGGGGGTCTGTGGCCAGTCCATAGCAGCTCCTCTCTGCCGCTCCTTCCTCCTCACACCCGTCCCCTGCTCCCCCGTGTCTCTCCATCATGGCTGCAGGGGAGACTCTGCCCCAGGCCTGCAGCCCCTCCTCTCCCTCTCCCTGCTCTCACCTGCGGGCTCGCAGGGCTGTTTTTCACACTTTTCCCCTCACTCGGTGCAGCGTTTTGCCCTTTCTTTAACGTCCTTCCCCCGAGGCGCCAGCAGCCGCGCTGCGGGGCTCAGCTGTGCCCTGCCGCGGGGCGGCTGGAACTGGCTGTGTCAGAGGGGCCTCGCAGAGGCCACCACAGGCCCCAGCTGCCAGCACTGGCCACGGACACCCAGCACAGCATTTTAATGGGTTATAGTTTGAGCACCATCATTTCTTCCTCTTTCTTTGGAGCCAGTTCAGCCCTGCTCCGTTTCTGGAGCCAGCAGCCTTCATCTTTGGAAGTTCATCAAGGGCAATTTTTGGTAACTGACTTTCCAGCCTGGAAAAACAAACGGAATTTCTTGACTGCAAAATTACTGCCTGTTATGTAAGTAGAAACTTTAAAAAAAAAAAAATACCCAAACACTTCATATTTACATCTCTATATATAGACAGAGAAGAACAGGTGGCTGTGGCTACACTCTGCATTTGATAGCTAATGGCTCCAGAGCTGTAGCGGTATTGCATGCCTGCGAAGGAAAGTGGTGTAGCAAATCTGGTGATCACCCTGATGATATATTGTGTTGGTGCCCAGATATTCCTGTCAGGTCAGCCCAGTGCTGTGGGAGAAGGGCAGTGGGGGGGGCATGTGTGGGCCTTCGCAGCCCTGCAGAAGGAGCTGCTGGGGCTGTGGAGTGTTCGGGGAGGAGATGTGGCATGGCTGATTGCTGGAAAAGTGGTAAGAGCAGGGGGCTGTTGTTGGTTTTTTTTGTGTGTTTTTTTTTTTTTAAAGCCTTTCAGTAACATGGAGAGGAGGAATGATTTCCATGACAACAGTTCAATTAAGGAGAGAAATGAAGGCTCTTGGAGAGGGGATCTGAAGGGAAGGTGTCACTCCTGTGAACCTGGAGGGGGCTTGGGGGAGAGCGGAGGGACTGAGTATGATCAAAACATTAAAACACAAAAGCCTGATTATTGCTCATGAATCAGCCCTTTCAAAAGGAAATAAATGATGGGAAGAGCCATGTGAAGCAAGCTGGGCGGTGAGGAAATGGAGGGATGGCAGGGAGGGAGGAGGAGGGCAGACTCCTGCCCAGTGGTACCTGGGTGTGGGAGGGGAGTCAGAATGGGAGGTGGCCACACACCCCGTGGACCTGCTCGGCTTTGCTCCACCGCTGTAATTCCTCCATATGTGTAAGTGAAACAATCTTCTCCATGGTTCAATGGACATAGCCAGTCTGGGGTCCAGTTCTGAGTGTTCAGGCTCCTTCTCTGTTACTTTGCACGCATATGTGGTCTCTGTTTTTTCCGGCTTTCTCCTTTTGCCTTGAAATCTTGTAGTTGTGCGTGTCCCTTGCGGGTCCCAGCAGCCTGGGTGTTCCTGCAAGCTGTTCCCCAAGTCAGCCTCGAACTGTTTTCTCTTGTCACTTTTCATCAGCTGACTTTCTTCCTATATCCTGGAAGCCCAGGTCCTTTTAACGTTAATTAATAATGACCTATCATCTCAAAATTACTTGTACCTTGATGATGATTATTTTTCTTTTCAGACACTATAATTTTGGGCAATATGTGGACTGGGAGCCTTGGTTCTGGCACTGTGATTTTGAAAAGTTTGCTTGGCCTTAAGATGCCCATCCTAAGACAATACTGATTAACAGAAAACAAAACAAAAATGTGAATCATATCAAAACTAAACTTTGCAAGAACAATGTTCATTGAGCTATTTGAATTCTGTGCAGCAAGAGCAGGCTTGAAAGACACTTGGATGCTTTTTCCTGCTGTAAACCAAACAGGCTGTCAACTTGAAAGGTACTTGGTTATTGCTGATAAAAGACGTGGCCCGTAAAAGGCAGGAAGATACACTGGGAATAAATAACCTAGTCTATAAACAATTGTTATTTGTTTTATGTCTTTGTAATGCAGTGTTTTTGCAGACAAGTGTACTGAAATTTCAACTTATCGATTAAAACAAACAAAAAAAGTTAACCAAATTCTGCTTGGAATGGGTGAGATAGTGTTCTGCAGGGTAATCACTCTCCAAAAGCGCTGTGGGAATGTGTGAGCGTGGAGTATTGCTAAGCTCACAGCAGCCCCCACGCTGCTGAGGGGCTGTGCCGGCTCTGGCCAGGTGCCTGGTGGCATCAAGACCCTCCCCAAGGCTGTCTGCCCCTGGGAGGACCCATATCAGGTGGGGAGTAGGATAGCTGTAACTGGTTTGAATTGATGCTGGTGGGGTGTAGGGCATACACAGAGCCTCCTTCACTATGCTTGTGGCCATGTGGCTGTGACTGTGTGATGTGATGATGGACAGCGCATGGTCCCAGGAAGTACTAATGGAGAAGCGGAGGGCCCCTTTACTTTTGGTAAGCTCAGACATCAGTGCCGCTTATAATTAGTGCTGCTACACCCACCTGCCTTTTCAGGATCTGACTTTGAGCAGCTTTTAACTCTGTTAATCGTTAATCATTTGGGCTGGAACAATCATGGGCAGAGAGATTGCCACTGAATTATGAAACTTCTCTCTGCCTTCATCACGGATTTTATGTGTGGTGCCAAGGCCCACACTTCCATGGGGATCTCTGATTGCCTTTTCCTTGTTCTCTGGGATCCTACCTTGGCATTCCTGATGTGTAGGAGAGCTGAGAGGCATCCTTGGAAGTGAAGTGCAGAACGGCTGTGATTTAAGCACATTCTGTTATATATTGGAAGTAAAGATATGCATTTGAGGCACCCCAAATCATATGCCTGGGATGGTAGGTGAGGTTTTAGGCTTTTAGTCTTGTTCTGTCTGTGGACCTGAAGAGAAACCTCGCTCAGAGCTGTGTAGAGAAGATGCAATAAGGTTAGCTGAGCTCTGGGGTGCGATGTGGTGAAAGCAAAGCAATGAAGACATGAGCTGCTTTGTGCTCAGGGCAGTCCAAATAATGTGCTGTAAGCAAAGCATTGATGGGTGAGGAGCAGGCGAAGCAGTGACTTGCAGCTCCTTGAGCGAGCACCCGCTTTGCCTCACCCTGAGCAAGGCTGGTGGAAAAAGTCTAATTGTATACAGACTGTACCATATGAGAAGCCAAGCAGCTGTGCAGCCCTCAGCCATGTCCTTCTATTGGAGCTGTCACAACCCCTGGTGCTTCCATCCCCAATGTGGTTGTACAGGGAACCTTAATTCTTGAATTTTTTGATTGCTGGGTTATGTAACCTTAAGGTTGTTTTGGGTTTTTTGTCTGTGATGTTTTTTTGTGTGTGTTTATTTTTTATTATTATTATTTTTAATGTCACCTTGTGTGAAATACTTATGCTGCCTTAATTTAGGAGCAAAAGCTGCCCTGTGATAGAGTGGAAGTCCTGGATTGATGTCAGGTTTTTCAGTGCAGCATCTGCACGCGATGGTGTCTGCCATTCATTTGCACTTTGGCATGATCCAGCAGTGTCTGAAATGAATGCCAGAAGGAGAAGCTGGTGCCTGGTTCTCCTTTTTTTTTTTTTTTAACTGATATTTACATACAAAGAGGATTTCACAGACCCCCCCCGGCAGTGTAGCAACCTTGCAGAAAATAATCTGCTCTGTAGCATGTGTTGTCTTTGGAGAGCTGGAGAGGAGCAATGAAGCCACATGTCCGTATGCTGGGGCTGGTAATCAGAAAAAAATCTGTGTAGGCACCTGCATGTGCCTCATGTCTTCCTCACTTTTTATTTCAAACCTTTTGGGGTAGAGTGGGAAGGGAGGAGAGGAGAACCAGTTGTCTCATGTTCAAAACACTCTTCAATGTTGATAGGAAAAGCAAGGTTGTGTGGTGGTGCGTGAGGCATTGGGAGTGACTGATGAAGCACTTGGACCAATATATCCCACTTCTTTTTTAAAAATATTTTTTCAAGAATGTGATCTTGCTTCTGTTTTCCAACCTCATTGGGTGTTTGGAACCATCCATCTGACTGGCTCCTATGCTGTCCTGTTCTGAGTTTAGTCCCAGGTCAAAAGGTCCCAATAACCCTGGCAAGAGTGGAAGGCAGAAGGGCAAAATGCACTCTCAGATTCCCAATGTACAGCTCAGCCATGTTTTTCCAAGCAGTAATGTTAAAAAGTGGATATGCTTTAAAATTATGTACAATGCTGAAGCCCCAGTTTAATTGCTGGTTACAGATGCTGCTTTTGATCCAAGCTAAACTTCTGAGCCAAGCTGAAGTTCTTACAGAGAAGAGTTTGAAATTCTAAAGAGGAGGAAATCAGCATTAAAATAGTGTTTGTAGAGAATCTTAAGCAAAATGTGCACTTTTCAGTAAAGGCCTTTGCATCATAAATTAGCAACATCTGTCCTCCTATTCTAGATGTTATTTCCTCTCCAAATCCCCCCCAGAATCTGCCATTTTTCAGAAGTATTCTTGGATACATTGAACCATGGTTGAAGATGCTTCATAAAATATGCATAAGCACTTGTCACTTGGATAATGCTTTTTAGTACTTGCCACTTTCCTGTATTTTAACAGATTAACCCTCCAGACATGAGTGATACCTATGATGAATATGAGTTGGGTTTCTCAAGGGCTTGCTATGCACCATGGGTGGCAAAAAGCTGTTGAATTAGTCCCCTCCTTTGTGGTGGTTGTGGATTGTTTTTCAGAGGGCTCTTAGCCCTTGCGTAGGCCACCATTCTGAAAACCTGCCCGGGCTTGTTCCCTTCTCTGAGGTGTGGGCTGAAAGCCCCTAAAAATCTGGTGGCAAAGGCCAAATTTGACTTGCAGCTGCGTTAGCACCATGTCCTGGGAGCTACAGTTGGAGAAAGTCGGGGATGAAACCTGGAGGTTTTCTGCAATCTGCTGGAAGGGCATGGGCACTTTCGCTATATCATGTATTGGAAAAATACCAAGGGGAGGGATTTTGGTGCAAAACCTGTCAGGTTGTAGCAGTGTAGGGGTTGGGTTTAGAAAAAACTCTACTAAAAAAAAAAGCCCAAACCCACTAAGAAAAAGGCAGCTTGTGTGCGACCGCAAGTGAACGTGTTCCATGGCAGAGAGGTTGAATGATGTTTGCTCAGCTCTGTCTTGTGAAATGTTGAATCAACCTTGACTGGAGAAGACCATCGTTTATTGCCTTTGTGGAGTCAGAAGGAGGCTTGTATCCATGTTATCTCTCTGCCTGGGGATGTTTGACTGTGGATAAAGTTATGTGGAAAGCGCTCCAGGTTTGGTCATCTGTGGTCAAAGTGGTTAGTGAACAAGAGAAGTGTCGTGGGGGTGTTACCAGGCAGGACCTTCCTGCAGTAAATACTACCTTTAAAGATGAAGGTAGTCCAACAGCTGGTGTGCCACACTGCACTGATTCACACAGTGAACCACACTGACTTTGGAAGAGTTGCAGGTGGCACGAGTCTCCCTCTCAGCATTTTTCCTCCCTTTACCCATAGGCAAAGACTACACTGTCATCTCCTGTCCCATACCCCTCATGTGAGCGAACAGCAGCGTTGTTGCATTCTGTAACTGCACATTAGACTGTTGCATTTATTGACACTCTAGCAGCAAATTTTAGAAGTTGTTAATCTTGTCGTAATAGGCTCAAAACTGTGCATGCGTAAATAAGTGTACGTGTATTTCCAGTTTTGAATGAACAGGCCAGTATCAGGACAAGACTATACTGGACCCAGGAAATACTGTTGGAGGTGTGTGTTCATTCTGAAAAGTTGCTGCTCTTTTTGTACAATATATTGTGGTGACTGGTAAGATCTGAGAAATTCAGAGTACGGTTTACAGATAAGCTCTGAGATAACCAGATTTTAGAGGGATGACATAAGGTAGGATAACCTGTCATCTTCCCTGCTAGAGACACTGCTGATGTCTCAAAGGGCAGATTAACTCTCTTGGTTGTTTCAGATGCAGTGTGCTTGACTGGTCATAGAGAAATAGGGCTGTGAGTGAACGTGAAGGATCATCTAGTGCATACCTCCGTCCCAAGGAAATCTCAGCCCTACCTATGAAATTCCTTGCAGGTAGCCTGTCCTTATGGACTCCCAGTGATGAAGACTCTGTACTGTTCCTAGGCAGCCTGTTGTGGTTTTTTACTGTTCAGCAGGTAATATTGAAGAATAAAGTCCAGTCCTGGAAAGCTGCTAAGTGTGAATGAAAACATTTAAAAATCAATACTGTGCTTTACAAGGAGAAAATAGGTGTGCAGTGATACTGGAGAAGAGATACCAGGCAGATTTAATGCCTGATCCAGAAGTCCTTACTCAAGCAGAAGTTTCATTTTATTCCTAAATCCTTTATTTCTGCTTTACTGACTTAATGGGCCACATGCATCCATTAACAGCACATCCTGTGCTCTGGGCCACACTGAGGCTACCTTTGGGGTGGACTGACCGGCATTTGGGCTATTTGTTGCAAAGCCACCAGTGAGTGTCCCCTGCTGTGAGTATTCCGAGTGGGATGAAAGCTCTCATCGTCTCAGGGGTGAGCAGGACAGGGACTGCCCATCCTCAGTCCCCGCTGAGATAGAGTCTTTCTCAATGACAGCAGAGTCCCTGTGTTTCCATGTACCCTCATGTGTGGCTAGGCTTTACTTGCCTCTGTTCTGCAGGTGGAAATAGATTGGAGGTGTCTCTGTGCTTTCCTGATCCTTTGGCCGTGCTGGACTAGGCAGATGTGATCAGGAATTACATGGCAGAAAGGAGAAGCCAGCTCTGAGCTTCACTGAAAAGCTGGGCTTTGTTTTTTGGAAAACGCATTGCAACTACTGTAAATCAAAGAAAAGGCAGAAAACGTGTAGTGTGTAATGTATGCTACACTAGTCACAGAAAGGTCAGCTGGCTTCATGCACATTAGTAACGTGCATAAAAAATTAATGAGTCACTAATTGGTTTGTTGTGGTGGAATTTTATTAACAAGACACAATCAATTTTTAGTTTATGCTAAAAACATAATAAAGTGCAGTGAAAGCTGGTCTTCACACATTTCTGGTTCTCATTGATAAAATGACAAGATTTGAAGCTGGTGTGGGCTATGCTGTTGGAGGCAACATAGGCACAGTCCCAGAGCTGGGGATTACGCAGGTTTGTGGTAGGGCACGGACCCAACCTTCACTGCCTCCGTTCCCCACTGCTGCTCCGACCACCTGAGCACCCTGATGTTTGTCGCAATAGCAGTACTGTCTGGAACCCAGTCTTCCCAGGACTTAATTTCCTGGTGTTGTGGGATATCTTTATATTCAGAAGGTGAAGACTGGTTTACTTGCTTTACAGGTTTTGTAACGCTTCTTGCTTTTGGAAAATTAACTAGTTTGGGTCTTTGTTAAAAGCTGTATATGCTGGAAACATTGTGATTAAATGTTCAGGAAAGAGTAAAATAAGGCTGTTGATCAGTTAAAATTGTATTTTTCCTTCTTACTCCTACACTTAAAAGAAGGAATAGATATTTTTGGTTTTATTACAATCTATCCAGTTAACTGCATGAATAAATATACTGCATTTCTGAAAATTAATACTCATGAAGAAAACTGCAAACACATTCTGTTTAAAATATGACAATCCCCTGTGGATCCTGCACTTATTTATGTTCAGATAGCAAGCCTCTAAGGCACTAGTGTTATGGGGAAAATGGGGGGAGCTCTAGGGCTGTACAGGTGTAAATTGGTTGAGACAAAACCTTGCACTCCATGACCTCAGGGGTCCAGTTAAAAATCTGCACACCTCTTGGTGTGAGAAGGGGAAACCCAGTAAATCCAGATGTGAGACAAGAAGAGGAGGAAGAATGTTACCTCGTCTGGGCTATCATCCATTCCCTCGCAGATACCTCCAGGTTCTGTGGGCATGTGCTGGGGAGCTCCCTGGCATGAAGACCTTGCATTCCTGGATGGCATTGCTTTAAATTTGGTGCTTTTCCAGCCGTGCTTTAGATGCTCTCTCAGAGCGTGTTCAGCAATCTGGTGTCCCTTGGAGCTTGGGGTGAGGGAAAACGTGGGATCTCTCCATGTGCAACCTTGTGCTTTAGTCGGATGTGGGTATGTAAAAAGTGCTCTGATTTTTGAGAAATGATGTGCAAGGTGCATAGGGGAGCATTGTGGAGCCTGTATCTGTATTAATCCTTAATCCTATTATTTTTCTTCTCCATAACTTACTTGGAACTTGTTGAGAATTCATTTGGTTGCAGACTTTGGGAAGCCTTGATAGATGCCTAGCAGAGAGGTGTATTTTTCCTTGCTGAGTTCCAGAAAGACTTGTGCAGCATCGTTGCTCTTCAGAGCAGGTTGCTGACAAGCAGTCAGAGTGTCACATTATGATGGGTGGTCACTACTGAGGTTAAACCGGAGTTTTGCTGTAGTCTTGTATTAGCAGCTTTGATTGACAAGTTCCCCGTCTTAAGCTAATTCACCCTCCGTCTTCGCATTTCTGTATAGCCCAGCCTTGAACTGAAGGCTAGGAGGGTGATATCAAAGGGAGGTTCATTTATAGTCTGGTGCCTATAAATATTTGGCTCTAAGTTTCATCTAAAATTCAACAGAGATGGTGAGGTTCAAAGGGTGTGTTTGAAAGGTAAGGGCTAGGATTTTTGCTTTTTATTAAGTAAGTCTTTATTTTCCTACTCTTTGTTTGCTTTTTTGAAGCTTGCAGCATGCTGTTGTAAGAATTCTTAAAAGTAGGTGCTCTCAGAAGGGACTCTTGGCAGATTTTGGTGTCTGGTGATGGAATTTTCCATGTCAGGCAACAAAGGATGCTGGTCTGAACCCCACTGCACAGACCGGTATTTTCTACTGTTTACAGTTCTTACAAATTTTCTGTAGGAGTGGCAGAGCATTCCTTGAAGATCAGCCAGGAATAGATCTAGATTAGGCTGCCTTTGGGAGGCAGTGCTTCCTGTTGATTAATATAGCATCCCACCTTGGTGATCCAAGAGTACTTCATCTGTATGAGGTGTTGGGTGAGTAAAGACAGCAAAATAAGGGGTTTTTTTGCCAACAAATGGATTTGCAGTGCAGGATGCATCTGGGGCTGTTATTCTCTATCCAGCATTTGTATGTAGAGGCAAAAGTGCCTGTGGCTCGGTACGTAAGCCTTGTTTCCATACTCTGACAACTGGACAACGGAGTCATTCAGCTCTTTACCCTGAGCTGAAATGCGGAGATGAGACTGTGTGGGCACCGAGAGTGCCTGCGTGTCCTCGGTGGCTGCTTGGGGTAGGACTGTAGAAATGGGGGTCTTCATGTGGACTTCCCTATGTGGTGTGTTTGGTGTTCATTCTTTTCCTGAATTAGGTCCTTCTATCTTACCTCTTTGCTGATGCATCTGACTGGCTGAGCAGTGGTATGGATCAGGCAGTGGCTGTGCTTCAGGGCTGAACACAGCATGGTCCATGTGTGCTGATGGGAGAGGGTGTCCTCTCCTCTTGGTGTCGCCTGCCTGGGTTGTCACTTTGTCTGAGACCTGTGCTTATGCCTCAAGTGGGTATCAGGGAAGAGACTCAGACTTCTTGCGGTGAGGTCAAGGCCCATCAGAATAAGGGTGGTAAAGTTCGCAGAGGACAGTCTCCACCCAACTGATATGATATTTGTCATCAGTCAGATGTTGATTTTTACGTTCAGGCAGATATTGAGGCCAGCAGGTATGTATGCTGCCTGAGAAGTTATCTAAATAAATTTTCCAGATCAAGGCACTGTGCAGGAGAGGAACCAAGAATAATTAATCTCAGAGTGCCTGGGAGAAGCAACTGTTCTCCCAAAGCAAGGGGAGAAGCAAAGATGGAAAGGGAGGTGAGGATGGTCCCAGGTAAACTGCTGCAAATAGTGCACAAGACTGATGGCATCTGAGGAAGTTTAGCTGCCAGGGAGGATGCTGTGCTGGTGGCACCTCCGAGGCAGGAAAGCCTTTCTCCCTTACCTGATCCAAGTGGTTTAAGGGCAGGACACCTTCATCCCAGGGAGGAGGGAAAAGCTTCAAAGTGGCTGTTAGCTTTTTGGACCAATGATTGATTTTTAAATTTTTTTTTTTTTTTAATTAATGGAAATAGCTGGTTTTCAGCCTTTGTACAGTCAAGCTTCATTCCTGCTCCTGCCGCTTCCTCTGTACTCACTGCTCTTCCTGTCGCTCCCTTCTGGACTGTTGCCTCCTGTTTTTCCTCAGGACTGTTTTCCCTGCCTGGTGCTGTCTCTTTTCTCCCTGTGCTGATTCACAAGCCCAAACCTGTCAGCCTTGAAGAATGTATGAGCTCCGGCTCTGTGTTGTGCCTCTCCTGCTCTTGGCACATTCCCAGTAGAAAAGCATCTTGCTGCAGTTGGACATGGTGGCCTCAGTCTTCACCCGTGGATGTCTAAAAGGAGTGAGCCCATTCCTTTACATTCAAGTCAAGCCCACCCCAATTAGCAGAAGTGTGAAGCATCTGCATTTCCTTTAATGTCAGTGGAGGCTGCAGGTATCCAAGCCCTTTTGAGAGCAAGCAACTTTAAAATGTGTACAGAAGTATTGGATTTAATTTGGTTTTTAAGTAATGGCATTTGAAATTTCTTGTCTTGCTGCCATGTGTTTGTCAGTAGAAATAAATGGAGCTGGGAACTTGAATGACACCAGTTTCCCACCAAGCTTGGGGGTGTCTGGCTTTATGGATCCCAGCCTCCCTGCACAGCCCATGGCAGTCACTGAAGGCGTGTTAATTCTGAGAACCAATCATGAATGAAATCCTGACTAATATTTGACTGCGTCCCTTCAACATCTAGTGTTGCATTAGTAGATTCCTGGCAATTGCTTCTGATATGAACTTGAAATGCTGATGTTACAAATGAGGTCTAATCCAAAGTGCTCGTCCGGCAGGTGAAAGTTTTAGCTCATAAATTCATTAGTTGTCAGATCATTATCAAAATCAATATTTGACTACCATTTTTTGAGTATTTATTTATCTTAACAGTTGCTCCAGATTTACATTTCTGATCCATTGTGGGTGTTGCTTATATTTTAAGTCCACGTATAATAATAAGGTTCCTATCCCAGCTCTGAAGGAAAATATAATACCCATTTTAATGACAATGTACAATTGTACCGACATGTCCCAAAGCCTGGGGAAACCTGTCTGTTAAAAATTAATGGAGTAGGAAGTCCTGGCATAAAGTAAAGCCTTGAGTGAAATTCTGTGGCTTCATGGACTGTTAATTCTTTATTAGGTTTTCCTAAGACTGAGATAAAAGGCATTTTATCTTTTTTAAGGTTTGCATTAACATGTCATTGAGTTTTATAGATACATTGATCTTCATTTGGCTAATCAGGAAAGGGTAATAGAAATGTGTGTTATATGCTACAGCAAAGATAACTCCATAATGCTTCAGATTTCTTTGTTATTTTTATTTATTAAGTTTTCTTCAGATACAGAACTGTGGTCAGTGTCCGGATTTGTGAAATTCAGTTCATTTTCTATTTTTATTGGCTATCCTGTCTAAGTTTCTCTCTTTCTTTCATGTTTTTTGACTGCCTTTAATTTCTAGATAATTTGGCAGTAAGGTTGATGTGTCTTCACTGAAAACTAGCAAAGAGGTTTGGCGGTGTTTTTGTAAAATACTGTCTGTGTCTGTGATGGATTCTTGGCTCTCTTGGCTACCTGACAGGTTTGGTTTTTTTGAAGTGTATTCCAGTCTGAGATGGAGCAATGAAGTGTGTCTTTGGAGTCAGAGACAGGACCTGAATCTGACTGATGTCAGTAGTTTTTTTTGCTGCTGCTGCCCATGAACAAAGATGAAGTGCTGGGTCTGCAATTTTCCAGAAGAATGTACCATGCCATAGGATGTAGCTGGGACAACGGAGGCAGCTCACGGAGCATTTGGGAGGATAAAGACAATTCTTTTCCCCTTACCCTGATAGTGAAATCTCAGCTTGGTGGAGGTCAGAGGGACTTTGGCACGTCAGGGATTTATCTCTGCTCTTTTTGTGAGCAGCCCTTGGTGATTGTTACTGCCTCGTGCAGCTTGGGAGGCTGTGTCTTCCTGCCGCAGGCTTTTCATTGCGCCTGCCTTCAAGAGAAACGAATCATCCTCACCAGAGTCACTATGTGCATTTATTAAGGAAGCCTCTGTGGAGAAAACTTTATTAATAGCTGTCATTATTAATAAAGATTGTGCAGTGGACAGTATATTAGTGCTATGTATGAAGGTGTGTGAAAGGAGAACAAAATGGCGAATGATTTTGGCTTCTGTGTTGAAACTGTACATACTTTCATCAGTTCTGCATGTGCATAAAGCAGGGCCATGGGGAAGATAAAGGGATGGCTATGGATTTCTGCAGCTGGAGGGAGCTCAACCCCAGGTTGGATGCTTGTTCCCAGCCTAGTCAGATCTCTGCACCTTGACAAATGGGTGATGAATCAAGCACCAAATTAAGTCCCCTGTGCAGCACTGCATGATGATGACCTTCCCTGCTTGTTAGCTCTGAAGTGGGATATCTTCCCTTCCTCCACATTGGATGGACTGCAAGGACTACATTCACAGCGAAAGGGCATAGGTCAGTTGATTTTGGAAGAGTCCTCTTCATATCAGGGGTTTATTTGATCCTTTCCTTGCCCACCAGTCTTGCCAAACCAAAGCGTCAGAGCAGCTTAGATCTCACTTGCTTCTCATCTTCAGCTCCCACTCTTACAGCCTGTAGCAAATGCTTATTTTAGCACCAGCTGGCTGTGATCCCTTTGAATTCTCTGATATGAGATTAAATGTTAATTTATTACATATCATTATAGGATTATATGTTATCTCTAGGATAATGGAATCCAAATGTTAGAATAGCATGTTTGAGATTTAGTGCTTGCACACATTTTCTTCCGCTCAGGAAACAAAAGCAGTTGAAGGTAGAAGACTGAAAAAGAGGTGAATTAATTTGACTGATCACAGCTAGCCAAGAGCTCAAGACCTAGAAGAATATAGCTAGAGGTTCATAATCTTTTTGCAGAGTTCAGAAAAAGTGGAGAAGTTGTTGACTGAACTTAAAAAAAAAAAGTGTGAAGAAATTGTTACCTGCTTTGGGTATTCCATGGACTAAATCCCATGGATAAATTATGCAGTGTGAATTATGTGCTCAGCTCTAGTTATAAATGCCAGACAAAGCAGAGTGCTGAAGTGACCTGCATGCTGAGGTTGTGCACAATTTTATTCTCTAGGTTGTGGGTAGGTGAGCAGTACTGGATGTAATAAGATATGACTTGAACTGGAATTGACTCAAACTTGAACTGCACTTGCGATGTTTCCACACAGAGATGCCACTGAGCAGAAGGTGAACGCAGCTTTTTTGCTGCTCCCTCTCACTGCCCATTATGGCAGCTTCAAACAGGCAATGCTGACATCCTCAGCATGCACAAATGCTGGGCCGTGCCCATGCGCAAGTGCTGTCTGTCACAGATGTACCAAAACCCTGGGCTGGTGCTCTGGTGAGGTGGGGCAGTTGTAGGTGTGGGTTGGCAGGGTCTCGGGTGGGGGCAATGTCTTTGGCTGGAGTGGGACAGGCTGTGCATTCAGAGACACGTAGATGAGATTGGGGTTGACAGGGTCACACTGGATTTATGGGGTCTTATTGTAGCCAGAAACTGGGCCTGCAGACTTATGCTAATGTAAGAAGTGGCCCAGCGCAGCAGGGGGCAGCTGTTTCTATTTAACGTCTGCACTAAATTATTTCTGGTCCAAATTCAGTTCCTCTTTCTTAAATGGTTCTTTTTCCCTGAAATAGCTGATAACTACTACTACAGGCTAACCCTATGCATAAACATTCACAGTGTGGAAAGGTTGTTCCCAGACTTTCCAGATCTTTCAATCCTCAGTTTTTTTCCCAAGGTGCTGCAGATTGCTATCAGTGAATTGTTTCACTTCAGAGGTAGTAGGGCAAATTGTGAAACATGACTATAAATTAGTGTGCATCCAATTCACACCCTTGGGGTAGTTTATCCTGGTAAGTGAGCACTTTCTGCTTTAAGCGAGGCACTGGCCTAAACTAATCCTAAACTAATCACCATCCTAAACTAACCATCATGTTGATGATCTGGAGTTTCCAAACTAGTATGCTGGATTGGGCTATGATAGTGGTGTCACTCTTTCTACAATTTTATAATTGTCCTGTCATTAAGAAAAGAATTAGATCCAGCTTTTTGCCTTCTCAGGCAATCTCAAATCTATCTGATTTACTTATCTTGATTCTTGAAGAGTTTAAAAATGCTGTCAACTAATGCTCATGGCCTTATTACCTTAATATATTAACACAAGTGAACCACACAGCAAGTATGACCTCATCCAACTTTGTGTTTTACTTAGGAGTTTTTACTCTTTGCCTATAAGTTAATAATTGTCTGTGAGCAAGATAACCATATTTGGTGCATCACAGTATGAAAGCCATAATAAGGTTTCACTCTCACACACCAATATTTTGACAAGATCTCCTTGAACTGCCTCCTCCCGAGCTATTGGGAATTTTCCTTGTGCTTCGAAAATTGAACTGAATTGCTAATCGGCAACAGGCAGAGAAACAAACACCCAGGAAGTCCTGGGTGAGGATGCAGGCTCCTTCTCCTCTCCCCAAGAGGAGCTGTTCTCCACGTGTGAATGACAAGCTGCAGCCTTTGATTGTTGTAGTAAGAGAAAAGCAGTACCAAGGGATGGTTATTTTGTTCCTTCTGACAGCATCTGCCATGAATTTGTAAAATATGTCAAATGTGTATTCATAACGTAAAATAATGCATTCAAGTGTGAAAAATTAGGCTTTGTTCTGGTATGGGGATGTGCTTGAGCAGGACTGTTTCAATAAGCAGGGGAGCAGGAGAGGAGGTCAGCAATTGCCCTAGGAATGCAAAGCTTCTTTACTCTGTAACAAATTAATGGAGTTGCTCGAGGCTGTTGTAATTCCAAAAATAAAATGTTGAATTAAGTAAAGGAATCTGAGAGAAAACAGAAACTTTTGTTCTGGGTATTTTGGGGAGGGGGGAAGCTGTCACTAGAAAGGAAGGATTTGTGTTTTCATGTGTTGTTCCTTGTGAGTCAGATATAAATTGGTAACATAATGATATCTGAACTTCAGAGCTAGGCCTGTATGGTTGCTTCTACAAGAGTCAGAGAGCACATATTGCTTTGGGAGTCTGGTTAGTGTAATATTGGTTGCTTGTGAAAGCCACGCAAAGTGCAGGTTGAAGAACTTGGGTTCAGAGAAAAAAGGCACAGATATCTCGGAACTAGTAGTGATGAATCTGTAAAGCCATGGAGCTTTTTCTGAAACTGCTAAAAGGCTGGGTGGCCTCGCAGGTCTCTGTCCAGAAATTTTGTAGCTTGTACTTAAATTTCCCAATGGGAAAACTCACTGACTTAGTGAGACTGCACACACACTTCAAATGACATATGTGCATGCGTGTTTGCAGGATGGGGACGCAAATCTTGCTGGAGGCAACAGCCTGCACCTCTGGAGTTCAGTGGGGAAACCTAAGTGAAAGCTGGCTTCTTTCCACAGACCTAAACACTTCAAAGATTTAACCAGGAATTTAACTATCTACATTGCTAACAGTCCCAAAAATCAGCATGTGTAGTAAGGGTCACTAACCAGGTGAGAAATTTAACAGTAATCAAGAGTGAAATGAGAATTGCTCCCAGTGCTCAGGTAGAGCTATGGGGCTGGTGCTGAACCCAGGATTTTGCTCTGTGTGTTTCTGCATCCCATTTTGTTTTACCACGATCCCACAGTGGGCCGTGAGTGGCGTACACTCTTCCTGGGATTACAGTCACAGTGGGATGAGTGCTGGTAAGGTAGAGGATTTTCTGTGCGTTCCAGACATATCTGTGTTCTTAATAACTTTTACAGGGGTTTTATTGTAAGTTGCTTTTGTGGTTTCCCACGGCTGTTTGGGCCCGTTGGTTTGGAGCTCGTTTCCTCCAAAAGCTTCAAAACAACAGGATGAAGAATCCAGTGAAAGCCCGTTGCTCTGGAGAAAGGCTTTGGACCAAACTTACCTCTTTCTAACAATGCCTTTGGAGAATCTGCTGCCAGCATTTTAATATCCTGTAATTTCTGGCTCATGCAAGGTATTTTTAAATATCGCCAAAGGCAGAAGCTTCTGTGGGGAGAATCAGAAGTGCTATAAAATGATGTACCTGTGTAAGCTGTGAGTGCAGGGATGTAGAAAGTCTGTAGTATATAGAACTTCAAGTTGCTTTGCTTCATTTCATCTTTAGGTGTAATACTCCAAGTCATTGACTGCAGTCACAAGCTGGGGTTTGCAAAGAGAAATGTAGCCAAGATCTGGGTCCTCCAGGAGCAGAGAGAGAACTGCCAGGGAAGGATCAGCCCAAACTGGGGCAGAAGTTACTGCTATTATTGCTTACAAGCAAAATTGAAAATGCTGAAACAGATTTATGGAAGGATCCTTTTGAGATGGCATTTGCTCCTTAAAATGGGAATGCAAGCAATGCAGTCAGCACTGTGTTTTTCTGTATTGTTTTAATGGTGAACTCAGTCTGGGAGTAATGGCAATGTGCACTAGTGATTTGGGGAGCAAAATAGGCTTCCTGAAAATTTGGGAAGCAGAGTTCAGAGGAACTTTCTGGTTCCTGGAAGGCAGCTGTGCCATGGCATTTATACTACTACCCCTTGATCCCTGTCTGCTTCCTTTTGGGGTGCCATTTGCTGGGGTTGTGAGGGCATTTACCGCAGTCCTTTACTGCTATACTAGTGAGGTACTTTGTGAGAGGTGGGGATGCACTTTGCTATTCAACCTTAGCTGCTTAGGTCAATATCTGCAGCAGGGGAGTGATTTTAATAGAAGGACTCTCAGCTTTCCTATCGCCATGACAGATAGATCCCAGTTAACATCAATTATGGCCTTTCTCCTGTCAGTCTCTTGGCTTTGTGTGACATAGATCTTTTGACACTGAATACAAATATTTAACAGTTGGCTAATAGTTTAGAGCATATATTTAAGAGATTTACTTTTGCAATCACCTGGTGCCTTTAGTGAATGTGTTTGCCTTGTAAGGCCTTTCTGTTGTTTGGGGAATATATCCACACACTCCCATACATCTATTCATTTTTTGTTGTTTATGAAATATTACTGAGGGAAACTGAGTTTTGCTTCAGATAACAATAGTAGGAAACCCTCTCCTAACCTCCTCTTTAGCAGTGAGAACCTCCAGTAGTTGTGACAAACCTCATTTATCAGGTGTCAGGAAGGATGCACAGGGGTTTGCAGCAATTCCAGGACCTGTGGTGGGGAGTTGGGCAAGAGGTCTGGCAGACCTGCCGTGGCGCCTAGGACTGTCACCCAGCTTAGCTTCACCCTGGGTGGCTGTGCCTCTCGACTCGCCCCATAGCAAAGATGTGAAGCCCCGGTGTGCAAATCAGCCTTCCTGAGTTGGTGGTGCCCTGGTTTTCAGGGTTAGTTTTGGCATCTCCACCTCTATCTGAGAAGAGCTGTGGGGTGTCTGAAAGGGAGAAGGAGGTTTTAGGAAATCCTTACGCTGCTCATGCCTCGGGGGAGGCACCTTGAGACGGGCTGTGGTGTTCATGGTTTGTGTTTACAGGGTTTCTGCCCACCAAGTGGCAGGTTGTGCAAAACCTCTCTGTGTAGCTTTAGCAGTTGTCTCTCCCCACCAGGTAACCAGAGTAGAAACCCTCCTTGGTTAATCAGGTGTGTTTAAACTTCAGTTTGGCTCACAATAGTGGCTCTCTCATTCATTTCCTTCAGCTGATGAATTTGTGACCTGTAGCCACTGTGCTAATGCCTCTAATTGTAACTGGCAGGACAATTTCCCCTTTGCTGTCGCACGAGAGATGCAGAGAAACTCACCAAGAGCAACCTGTGACTTTTAACCACCATATCAACATCCTTGATCGAAACTAAAATGGCAAGTTAGGCCAGTGATCAGCCCAGCAGAGCAACCTGAGTGATTGCAACAGCAACGTTAAATGAGAAAACTCAGGGGGGATTCCCTCTCTTGGGCACCCTCCCTGCACTGAGGTTTGGGCAGTTAAAGCAGCTTTGTCAGTTATCTGCACTGAGGTGGCCTTGGCTGTGCTGAGTGTGTGTTTCGCTCCCTTCTAGCACTCAGGGAATTAGCCTGGGCTGGAAAACCTTAGTTCTGGAAATACCTGTATTGCCTTTCTCAGAGGAGGCAGGAGCTGGAGATGGCTGATGGAGACTCGAAGGAGAAACCCTATGAATGTCTCGTTTCTACTTGGTTTTTGGAGAGGGAGTGTTCAGCGTTTCCCGCTCTCTTCATGCTCACACTTTTTCTCTATAGGTTCACCCTCAGTATTTGTTCTGTGTCTTTCACCCATTGGAATGATCTCCTTCTCCTTAATGGAAAGAATATTTTACACCCAAGAGATTTGGGCAAGAACTCGCTGGCCCTGGGAAGCTGTGAACACCGGGCTTAGGAATACTGTTATCCTGTGCTTTGCACAGTCTGTGGATGGGACCACATAGTACTTGGGCACAAACATATAGGCAATATACTGGAATATATTTTATCTAACATCTAGCTTTTTTTATCAGACATGTTTGAATAAATGTTTTTAACAATCAAGACTTTGTCCAGAAGCATGTGTGTGAGAGCGAGGCGGAGATGAATAAATAGAATACGTGATGACATAAAGATTTTTATGGGGTATGGGGATGAGCACGTCACTCAGATGGTGAAATCATCCCAGTACGTTTCAACAAAAGCTATTTAGGGATGTTTAGAGAGTTTAAAAAATTTTTTTATTGTGACTATTTTTTCTATTAGTCCAGCCTGTAAAATCAGGTGCCTTAGTTACCATGTTTCCTGCTTTACGGGGTTCAGAGGGAGCAATAAAAGCCTCTAAAACTTACCTGAAATAGCCTTCCTACAGTTACAGATGTTACAGGTTTAATGTCCTGTATCTTAGGTTCTTCCGGGCCTTGACATGATGGTAGCATTTGGAGGAAAGGGGATTTCTTCTCCCTGGTGGAATAAAATATCCACTTTATAACCTATAGAGATGCTGGATCTTTGGCTTAGAAGCTGGGACAAATTTAACTGTAACAGCCAGTGTTAATGATTCAGGAGGCATTTGCACTCCGCAGGATCGGACAGCGTAATTTTGGGCAATTTCGTATTTGGGCAGGAATTGCTCAGGTCTCATAGTTCTCAAAAAGAAATGATGGTGCTGGGGCAGCAGAAGGGTGTCCTGTCTAGGAATGTTAAACCCTCATGAAAGGTGAATTTAAGTTGTTATAATGGTGTAGTGCATTACATACATACTCATATTTCATCTATACATACTCTTACTTCATCCCAATTTTTTTTTTTATCAGACAGTGTCTGAAAGAACTCCAGTTCTTTTAAAATAAACATATCTGCTTGGAGAACCATTCTGCTGTAATGATAATGGTTCAGCTGTAGCTTTATACCCGATAAAACCTTCTTACGCAGACAAATCCAATGTCTGTATGGCTAGCGTGGAACTCGGAGGAGGAAGCACAGTAGCTTTATTGCTTGGGCTGCATGCTATTCCCTGGCTAGGATAAATATGTGGTCTGTTTGATAAACAAGACTGAGCTCGTCCTTCCCAGTAATAAAGTTGTTAACAATCATCTTCCCAGAGAATGGCAAATAATGAGGTAGTGGCTCATGAAGGCAGTCCTCAACCTTTTTAGAGCCTTGTTTCCTTGAAGAAAAAAAAAAATATCTTTAATCTGTTGGGTATAGTGCCGCTATAAGGGTTTTTATTTTCAACTAAGTAAAAAAAAAATCAGGGTGAACTTTGCATATTTGCTTGATGCATTTACATTACCCCATTTTGTTTGTCTACTTGCATTGCGTAATGTTGTGTCATCTTGTTTTTCATTTGCTTTGGGGATCACCTCTGAGGTATTGCAGATGAGAGAGAGCAGATGAAGAATGGCCGTACCAGGTCAGAGCACAGATCAATCTGCCAAGCAGATATTTGATAGGAAAAAGTAAGATCAGGCAAGCACAGAGGATGCTTCCTCTAAACATGCTCTCAGCAGCCCGTGGCAGAGGTCCTGTCTTCGCATAATGCTGATTTAGGGAATGCAGTGAGCAGTATTCTCTCAGGGGTCCAACACTTCACATGATTACCTTGCTGGACTAATGGCAGTTTTGAGCCTTTTTGTTTTTCTCCAGTTTCCAAACTTTTGCTGATAGAGAACCCTGAATTAATCTTCAGACCTTTTGGGTATTGGATTATACTATGCCTCACTCCTTCCCGTGCCAGCAGTTGCTGGAACTGTCATGGGATGCTAATCCTGCTGTAGCTATTCACCCAGTTGTAGAAGAAAATGTAGGAAAACAAATTCCTAGTCCAAGCTAAATTTAGATTTTTTCAGTTGGAGTTAATTATAATCTTTATTTAGTCCCAAGTGATGCTGCCTTATCATACACTTATTGTAGCTGAGAAAATTAATTTTTATTCTACCATAAAGGTGAATGTAATAATCTGGGTTCATGGAAGGGATTACTTTAATAAGATTTATAGGCAGCCTTTCAGACAGCACGATTTTATTACTATCTGTAGGTGGCCTTGCTGTATGTATGTCTTTCAGTATGCGTGACTGCAAAATGCATGCAAGCTAAAAACTGTAGTAAGCATCAGCTGAGAAACTTGCACATCCAACTTAATTTTTTGGCAACGGTAAGCAGGCAAAGCACTTCACTTGCTTTGGAACACAATAATACAATTTATAACTGACCTTGTGACCTGATCAGGGGTTTCATTCATATGCATGGCTTAACTTTGCACTGAAAAATGTATTTTAGTAGACAAAAGAATTATGAGGCCTGAGATGTTGCTTTCAGCATCTCTGCTTTTTGGAAGCAGAGCGATGGACAAACATAGGCAGATGGTGTGGAAGAGAAGCTTTAGCGAAGGGTGAGCCATCACATCTGATGGGCCAGAACTCCTTTGCCCATAGACATCTAAACCTCCAGCATGTAGGCCTGCACTGGCCACCTTTAGCAATAGAGTTAACGGATAGAAATAGGCTCCTCCCAAGGGTGATTTATCACCCCTAAGATATAAGTGTCTAGGAGAGGATGAATGAATTCTAGAGATACCCTTTTCTGTGATTTACTGAAAGGGGAGGCTGGAGTGCGTGCTGGGCTTAGCCTATCTCATTTTAGATAGGTATCTGACTCCTGCGGAGGGTGGCCAGAATGTGTAGCTGCAGTGAAGCCTGGGTAACAGAAGTTTGACAGAGACATTTGAAGATAAGTACGTGAGACATTGTCCCAAGCCTAAAGAGTTAATTAACCTCTCTTTGGTTTTAGATGTTTGGATTAAATAGACTTCTTTTTTTAAAATTGCATCCTTTTTCTTTTCTTTCAAAACAAGCTTCCTGATTAGCAATGTTTTGCAACGCGAATCTCTCTCTCCACAAATGTGTAACCAAGATTGAATGTAAGGACTGTAAACTGGTTGCGAGTCCTGTATCAAGTTCTATCCTTACATCAAACTAGGATAAGAAGATGAGAGAATGAGAAAAGCTTAAAGGGATCCTATCATCTTTTCTCATACTACAATTTTTTATATATTGACAGCTTCTGGGCTGACTTTAATTTGATGTTTAAAAAAAGTATTGGGAACTCTTCTTAGTTCTTTCTTGCAGTGTCATATCTTCAAACTATTCTGTTACAGTTGAAAAGACTATTTGTTATTATTATGTTTTGAGTTTTTTTTCTGTGCCAGTGTGGTTCACTGTATAACTACCTGAAGTACCAAAGGTGTAAAGGTTTTTTTTTTTGAATGGTAGGTGATGGAACTTGTTCCTCAGTGTAACTATGGAGGGCTTTTCTCTTCCTTTTCCTCCCTAATGGAAAACTGAGGAGATGAGTCACAGGATGGACTCTGAATGTGGGAAGTAAACAGTGGCATACTCCTTTCATGGTTATTTCATTAAATTTTGAATGAGTCAGGGAGAGCACAAGGTGGGTGTTCATTTAGGCTTCTTAAATCCTCACACAACCCAAACTTATCCTACTCATACTGCTCAAATGAGGTCTAAATTCATGGTAGATTTTCACACTGCTATCATCCTCCTCATTTTCCTGCTGCCAGGATTAAGTCAGAGTTTCCCCAGCTGTAGCCAGGCTAAATCACCTTGCACAACCTCTCACGGCTGGGGTCCCTAAACAGCATCAGGTCTTACCCCTTGCATGTATGAGAGAAAGTGACACACAGCGAATTCAGAATTAATTATTGTCCTATAAGTTACCAGTTCAAGAATAGCTTTCCTTGTGTAGACACCCTGTTCTGGGATACAGTGTGTTTTTATTCAAGGATAATGCCTGCATTTCCAGAGCAAAATAATTATTATGAATAGAGCCATTTTTATAGTGGAATAATGTACATGTGTAGTTTGGTCTTTACAGTCTTTAGTGAGGGCTGGTGGGAAGGGGTGGTGATTTTTCGCCTATACAGACAAGCCATTGATTGCCTCTGTATGAGTCATGGATAACATCATAGTACTTACTGGCACCACATTACTTGAAATTATTCCTCTTTTGCAAAGAGGAGTGTCTGTATGATCTCATGCTACAATTCTGATGATGCTGCAGGAAAGGTGGATTTTAACATTTTCACAGTTTTTCCACAGGTGCAGGATTGGCTTTCTTGTTTGTTTTCAGAGAGAAAGGATATTGGAAAAGTTGCAATTTTAAACGCTTGTTCCTCTCACCTCCAACCTCAGAATTACTGGAGGCTTATGGAAGTCTTGGGTCCTGTTAAGTAGCTAGCTACAGTAGAGGGAAGATTTAGATGTGAAATTTGGATTTATGCTCCAACAGGAGTTATTTTCCTTTTTAATTACAAAATGATGAATTTTAAAGACTCTGCTCTTACTACAGCTTAACATAGATGCATTGGCTTTTAATGCTGACCTGTCACTGCCACCACTACCTTCTAGTAGGATACTTGTTTTCCTTCCTGTTAAAATGTATTAAATCTAAGAAATGTAGCTTGGATGAAGTCTTGAGTTACGTGAATGGCGGATTTTTATTGCACAGTGCGACCTACGACTATGGCTTTGTACATGCCTTAGTCCTGTGCTACTTTTTGTGGCATCAGTCCAGGGTCAAGCAAGATTGAAAACAAAAGCAATGGATAGTTTTATGGTTAAATAAAAAATTATCAAGATGACAGAAAGGAAGCTTTGTTTGAAGTCTGAGCTGGTGAGAGTAAGGACCATGAAGGGGCATCTCCCTGATGCACAGCTTTGCACGGTTGGTTATGTCCATGGTGGCTTCCTCTCTCTCCCTCTCTGCTCTTCAGAAACATCAGAAGGGCGTTCCTTTCCATCTGCACTCTCAGAGTTTGCAGGATGAACTGGGCTATGAGGCTGTTGCCCAGCTGTGGAGAGAAGGCTTTTGTCACGAAATGGGGATGATGAGATTTTACAAGTTGACCTGTTGCTCTAGGGGTCTTGGTATTTGGCTAGTCCCCGTAAGTGTTCTAAAAGGGACAAAGCACCTGCTGAAAAACTGTTACAAGGTAAAAGTTATTTTAGAAATTCAAGCTAAATATCTCAAGTCACGTCCAACAATGTGTTATTTTCATATGTCTCCCCTCAACGCCCCAATGCCCCAGTAGTCTGAGAAACACACTATGTTCAACCTTTGAGATAGCACTGGGCTCTAAGGATGCTCATTTGGCCTCCATTTATTTTTCTTTAACTCTTGCTCTCTTTTGTTACATAATTAGGACTAACCCATGTTCTGATCTAATCTTCTGCCATCTTTTGATCTTTTGCAGTGCTTATTAAAGGAGCAGGTGATTTATTAGTCGCTTTGTCGCACACTAGAAATCTGGAAATGTGTCCTGTTTCTGATTGTTACTGTAAGGAGATTGATGCTGTGGTGCTGATGTGCCGAATTAAAAAGGCGGGGTGTTGGCCTGCCATAGTATGAAGTACTTCTTTTTAGATATTCCTACAGCATCATAAAATGCTGCTAAATTCAGATATCATATTTTCTTGCAGACTGGTTCTAAGGACAAAGCCCAGCCCTGCCTACTGGTGTTTATGGCTTCCCATATAAACTTTCAGAAAAAACTTGTGTCTCATTTTGTTTGAGTTACAGCAGGCTGATATCCTAGTCCTTGTACCAGTTCTGAGAAGAGGCACTGAATGTTGCCACTGTAATGAAACGGAGGAAAGGGAAAAACATACCTCTTAAACTTCATGCAAATCACTGCTTCAGAGGTGAAATATCTGCATAAAGGATGGACTGGGGGGCAAAGTCCTATAACATAAACACAAATGCATTTAAGCCTTCCCTCGTTTTCGGTTCCTCTTTAGGCTCAGGAGCTATGCCAGTGTTTAAATCTCCTCTGCAATCTGGTGTGTCTTGGGAGAAGGCAAACTTCAGCTCTTCTCCCAGAAATCAGAGGGTACTCTTGCTGCTACATGTCCTTTACTTATCTGTATAGCTGCACAATTTTTATGATAAATGCAACTTCTCAAAAGTATTGCTTTCAAATGTAGTTCGATTTATCTACAATTAATCCAGGAAGGTGCATGTCTGCGTTTGACTTAGTGAAGAAACAACACCCTTCCTCCCCTTGCTGCCTTGGCTTTCACAGGAGCAAAGCTCACTTTCAGCAACTGAGTTGTGCAATTGCACAATGGCACAGCAAGCCATGCGGTGTCAAGGTGCTCTATAAATAGCAGAGCAGTAATGGAGCTGCTGAAACATCCCTTGGTGACTTTGGTTCTAGAATTGGCATTGATTTCCTTTCTCCCTTCTCCTCCTCTCATGAGCAGGATGAGGTTTGACCCACAGTGTGCTTCCCAAGCACTTTGTTACTCAGTGGTGGGATAAAAGCACTGGGGCTCCCACAGAGCAGCACAGCAAACAGTAGTGGGGCATTGCCTGACCCCTGCTAAACAGTGGTCACCAGCCTTTGCTCTTTGCCTCCATCCCTGTTGTAGGTTGCTGTGGGTTCCTTGCCTTGTGCAGCCTCCTGTGCCCGGTGCCAACAGGCAATGATGTCCATCTCTGCTACACAGCACCTGCTGCTTTCCATGGTGTCTGCCTCACCTGTGCCTCCTGCCTCTTGCACTGCTTGCAGCTTGGTTAGCCTCTTGCCTGTTGTCTTCCAGAATTGATGATTACTACTCACAACCTATGGCTTCCCATAGAAAACTGGGGTCTCTGGTTTCTGCATGCTGCAGGGAGTGCGCCAGCTGCCCATCGTTCACATGTGAATGAAAAGAGATGTGGAAGGGATAAAGTCAATTTTCTCCACTAGAAAATTGGTTTTGCCCTATGTGAGCTATGATATGATACCATGGCAAGCTGACCCAGGTCAGTGCTCACCTGGGAAAGGGAGGAGAAAGTTTCTCATCATCTGGGTTTCTGCATTTCAGCTGGGAGCTCAGGTCCGTGGCTGTGTGCAGCAGGGGGAAGGTGTTGGCTGCACTGGTGTGCTATATGAGAGATGGGCTGAAATGTTTAGGCATGGGCATAAGAAATGAGAGGACACCCAAGCGAGGTGATTCCCTGGCAGCTGCTCTGCAATTGCATTTGCTTATGGAGCTGAGAGGAAAACCCTGATCTGATCCCTGTGTGGAGTAATGAGAGAGGAGACTGTTGATACTGTTTCCTGCTGAGAATTTTTTATGCTTTTGTATATTTTTTGCATATTTACTCATTTGCACAAAGAATATTCCAATGGCTGCAGAAAAACCTTGACACAATTAAATATACAGCAAAGTAAAGGCAGAAGTATTGTGATGAAATGAGAAACATTTAAACAAGTGTAGATAATACCAAGCCATCGAAAATAAACGAGCAGAATTTCAACTGAGAACAACAGCGGAGCAAAGTCAAATGGATGAGATTTGCCCTAGAATCTGTCTTTGGTAAGTGTAGGCTTTAAAAATACACAACCTGAAAAAAAAAGCTTAAATATTAGAGCTTTTATCTGTGCTAAATTGTGGCTGCAAGTATCTTGAGTCATCTGGCTTCTAACAGGTGTAATTGTTTGTGCGGTTGTCGCGTTGTATATCTGCTCTCCCCAGCCCTGACAAACAGTAAAATTGCTGCTAAGCTTCAGCAAGAGACAAGAGCTTTGACCTTAGGATCTGTCATTGTTCCTTTGTTATCTCTGTGCATTATGGAACTGCTTCATTTCAATTCATTTGGTTTCTGTTTATTTCTTCTGTGGCAGTCCCAGGAGCTTGCATTCACCGGCTTTTTGTCGGAGTGTATGAATTGTTAGTTTGAAAGAGCCACCTTTTCTTTCTGGTAGAATCACAGCCCAGATTGAATATGTCTCTCTATTAATTAGAGACCGGCCCAAACCAAAGACGTCTGTTTGATTCCTCCCTCCCTCTGGAATCTTCTTGCCTGGAAAAATTGCTTGGTGCTGGCTGGAGGATTGACCATTGTATTGTAGAGAACCTTTTGTGGTTTCCAAACAGGTTTCATTCTCCTCTGGAATTAAACCAAAAAAATCATT
This sequence comes from Phaethon aethereus, assembly GCF_964289735.1. Lineage (NCBI taxonomy): Eukaryota > Metazoa > Chordata > Aves > Phaethontiformes > Phaethontidae > Phaethon > Phaethon aethereus. Next base: position 4,530,272 of record NC_138593.1, read on the forward strand.
CTAAGCATCTGCGAACCTTCTGCATGTAAAAGATTTCTCACCTTCTCTCAGGTTCACTGTTGCCTACAAATCCATCCCACTGAGACCTCTCTCAAACCCCATATTTTTTGTGTGAAAAGTTGATTTCAAGAACACAAAGCTTTTATCAGTTTGCTGCTAACTTCCAAACTGCTGACCTGGCAAAAGTGGATTGGGAGTGATGCAGATTTGCAACCCCCCATTGCATTATGCGTTAGCGATGTTAGACCAAAGAAAATGTTCTGTTTTACCGCCTGCTAATCTTCAATATGCCAGTTTCTTTTATTGAAACATGGATGAGAAAAAGTCATAAGTTTGATCTAGCAATAAAACAACAAAAACTAACTAGTAAAAAGTTTTGTAACTTAGACTGGGATCTGGCCAATCAATTTCCTTCTTGTTTTAGCCAATACTTGATTAATGGCTTTCAAGTAAATATTAGATTGGGGAAGGTGGAAAAGGAGCTGTACAGCTGGTGCAATGGAATGTTTTCAGTGTATGAGCTTTGAGCCAACAGTGTTATTCCATGGTACCTGTGTCAGATTGTTTTGTAATTGTGGCTAACAGTATTGATCTCTGGTACATTGCTTTTGAGAAAAACTGAGGGGCATGCTAAGCAAACATTAGAGTTGTCTTTCTGTTTCCTTTTATTTTTGGCCTGCAGTGGTGGAGAGCCGAGGAGGCATCATGGACAGCATACAGAGATTTTCAAACCTGCCAACGTATCTCCCCACGAGCTATCACATCTGCAATGCTGATATTTTCTTCTTCCTCAAAGAAGCCAACCAGGATATCATGAGGAACTCCAGTTTGCAGTCTAGGGTGGATTCATTCTTTATATACAAAGCCAAACTGCCACCTGTCCTAAATGCCACATATGGACCCTTTTCTGTTGAACAGGCTGTTCCCTTGGACCTCATGCTGACTTCTGCATCTTTTGGTTTCACAAATAAATTCACTTTTAATTGGAAATTAAAATCTCACATAATCAACAGCTCCATCTATTCCAACAAACCTAAAATACAAACCTTGTTCTATATTGCGGGGAAGGACTGGGATGACTATAATTCTGCAGAGAGATTGCCTTGTGTGAAGATGTTTGCTTTCCTGGAGTCTAGAGAAGTTGTGGCCAGCTGTAGATTGACAGGTCATCTAGGATTATGTGTTGCAGAGCTGGAATTATCTCCTAGCTGGTTCAGCTCCCCTCCACCCCTGGTTTCAGAGGAAACAGCCTCCCTGGAAGGGATTACTGTGGAGCTCTTCTATAAGATTTATACAGCAGATGGGGAATGTTCTCCAGAGGATGCAAAATGGGAAAACAATATCCATGCAGGTCAAGATAATGAACACAAGGCTTTGTCAGCTATGGAGAGGATTGGTAGCATCATTGTTTACCCAAATCAAGACAAATTAAAACAGTCTTCACTGAGGCTAGATGAAAATGTCGTTATTCGCTTACCACTCAACCCGGTCAGAGAAGGGGATGTTGTGACCTTTCATGTTTCCCTGGCTGATGACTCTTTAGCAGACCAGTTTGTATTAAGGTAAGAGAATTTTTAAAGTGCTGTATGCTAAACTCTGCAAATAGGGACAAATTGATGTCAGGTGTAATTTCTTTGGTTACATTCAGTGTTTTCCTGAGAGAACATAAGTATTTCCTCTCCAACTGGGGAAAACTATAAATAGTCTTGAATTATCTGTGTGGATGACACTTTTTGGAACATGGGAATTGATTTTGAAGTATGAGCTATAAATGTTTGTATGATTATTTTTTGTTTTAATTCTGTCTGCTTCTAGTCATAATTCTGCCTCTTAAGTTATGCCTCTGCATGTCAGCCAGGGTAACTGCTGCAATCCATTTTGCTAGACGGTTTGCAGGAGGGTTTTCCATTTCTTTGATGAAGTGTCCTCTCTTTTTATCAACTTTCTTATCGTCTTGCCGAAGTACATGGGGTACATCTTGCACAGGTCATATGTGGTGAGGAACTATTTTGTTGCATTGTACAGAGTCAGGAGCTGAGAGGTGAGAAAATGAGATGTGCCTCAGCTTGTGTAGGAAGTCTTTGGCAGAGCCAGGATTTGGATCCAAACTTTGCAAGCCACCTTTGGTTTTTCTGTAAGACAGCCTATCCTGCTTCTTCAAGCTTTTTGCTGCTTGTTGGGTGGCCCATTTTTGTTTTAAGTTTTGAGACTTTCTGGTGACCTTTGCTTGTGAATCTGCCTGTAATAGGAGAATTCAGGCATTTCTAACCACCCCGAGGGTTAGTGCTGCATACTTGTTATGTCCTTAGCTGTCAGACTGTGGGTTCAGAGCTGCATAGAGACCAGATTCAGAGAGAAATGTGAGCCAGACTGGGGGAATAAAAGGGCCAAAAGGTAATTGGAAAGTGTCATATGCTGTGAGAAAGCGAGACGCTCGGGAAAGGAGTTGCAGCCCGTGCTAGCAAACCTCAAAACAGATTCATGCCTTACTTCTAACTTTTTGATCGGAGAACAATGGGAGCAGAACATGACAGAAGTGCACTTTGGGGACAGATGTTGAGAAAACAGCTAACCTTATGCAGCACTTTCAAAGCATTCAAAGTTTTTGAAATAGCACATGCATATTAATAAACTTAGATTGCTGCATGAATCGGGTCAAGTGGTTCATAACTTAGTGCACAGGCAGAGGGAAAGAAATGATCCACAATATCCCAAGCACTTCCATCTACTCGGGGTGGGGGGAAATGTGTGAGAAATATCATAGAGTTTCACCAGACTTTAAAAGGTTTGGACCAGGAAGGGCTAAAGGTCTGCAAGGATTTAACATCAGCTCTTAATTCTCTCTTTTTTTTTTGTTTTGTTTGTTTGCCACACCACAGATAAAATTCCCTAGATATTACAGACAACCTAAGATGAGGATGTTTTCTTTCTGTTGGAATTTCTAAAATAACATTTACCTTGTAACAAATGATGTGAGAGTGGAGTTTTGATGGTTCTGCTGGCTGGGAAAGCACCAAAAACTTCCTTCAGAAATAGTTTTGAAATGCTGTCTTTCAAAAGCAAAATAGTTTCTAGAAGTGCTGAGCACAGTAGCTAACCTGGGGTTTCAAGGAAGCAAAAACCAAGGGAGTCGAGAGCCTCCAAACTGGTGAGCCCCAGGATGAGACACAAGAGCCTGCCTACCGCAGAGACCCTTGTCTTCTCCTACCAGCCCCTATGACTTGCATGTCTCCGGTCTTTGGGTGGGACTTGCTTTCTGGCGCTCTCCTGACACAGGGAGCGTGCATCTCAGCGCCTCCGAGCTGCTGGGAAGGCAGTCAGGTTTCCATGGGGATTTCCTTCTTTGAAAAGCGTGCGGAATCGGTTCATCTCCAGGAGATGTTTCTGTTACAATAAATCAGCATGTTTTATGTGCCCAGTAATATTTCCTTGGAAAATTCACTATCAGCTCTATGCAGTCCAGTCTGTCTCATCTTTTATTTGGCTTTGCTTGCATTGTGCTTTTCATCAGAGAAATTGCAAGTATTTTTATTTAACCTTCAGTTGAATGCTGAGAGTAAGAGGCAAAATGCAATACTGGTGATCGTTCACCCATTCTCCAGGATGGAGAGAGCATCAGCAACCGTTGCTATGATTATTTCGTATGACATACGTGGGGCCCATGGAGAGATTATTCAGCTGAAGTTTACACAGTAGGTAGGGAATTATGCCGAGGGAAATACAATCACTATAGCACCTGCATCTAATTTATGCAGTTTCCCTCACAGCCTTTCCCTGTTTTTAAGCCCAATGCTAATGTCTGTAAAAACCCGGAAGATTTTTATATACATAGAATTTCTGTGTGTTATAGCCAGAGAAAAATACATTGAAGTGAATATTTGCCTTGGGAAATATATTTTTGCCTAATATAACTGATTGTTTTTAATCATATCTGTTACAAGTGTAGCGGGGTGAATTGCAGTCTGGCTTATATGAGACAATAGATCAAAATCAAGTCATTCCCAACGCAATGTTTGATGCCGACCTCGAGCTCTGACACTATGCAAAAGAACAGATATACTCAATTTTATGCCTCTACTATTTCATGCTGTGTTGTGTAGTATTTTATTTTATATTGGATTTTGTTCTAGCAAAACTGACTTCAGTTCCCCTATGAGAGTAGATTCTTCCTCATTTTGGTAAAATTTGGGATTCTTAACCAAGCTTGGAAACTGAAAAGCAATTGGAAACAGTTTCTTGATTCAGAAACGTGCTGCATTGAAAGACACTCACTTGTTAAACCCCTGTCCTTCCCGCAATGTCACTTACAGGGCAATGCTGCAGGTTATATGTGAAGCTCCAGCTTCCAGTCCCTTTCATCAGTCCAAACTGGTTTTGCTCCACTTAAGCTAAGTCTTGGTTGTTTGTTTTCATTCAATAATTGGAATTCAATGTTGAGTTGGAGCTCTAGTTGTGCTGTGGTCTGGGGAATTTGTTTCTTTTCATACTGCGATCCAGGCAGTGTGGCTTGGTGTAATTGAAGGACCCAGGTATGTCAAGGGGAGGAATTTGGAGGCTAAGTATGCATTTAGTACTTTTGCTGTGCCTGTCATATTGCTCACTTTGTTGACAGATGAACTATGCATGCGCGCAATGAAATTCTTATGATACTGGAGATTAATTTGTGGCCTTGCTGGTCTGGTCTGTACTGTAAAATTTACCGTCTGTGAACATAAATTTTCCCCATTATGTTAGGTGGGTTGCCACTAAACATAGTTCAACCATAAAGATATTGAAATGGGCTGTGTTGCCATGATTAAACTTTTTTATGGGCTACTTAGTTTTTTAAAAAAGGAAAAGGAAGCACAGCTTTGAGATTCTAGTAGCACTAATATATGCATCAGTGTCACAAATTTTCAGGCACTTTTTGTCTTCTGATGCATGGGAGTATCTCTGTTACCTTTTTCACTGACAAACTTAGATGAAACATAGTGAAGGAGGAAGGATGGAAATAATGACTAAAGATGGGGTAACACCAACTTTTGTGCTATTTACTAAACAGAAGCCTCCTGATATACATGGAGGAGTTGTAAAAGAGATGGGAGAAAACAGTTCTTGCTTAACTGGAAGGATGGAAATCTTATCCAATAGCACTGGGAATGGCTTGCATTTCTTTTGTGGTGTATGTTATTATTTAACTCCATCTTGAGACTCAAAGGATGTATTTAAAAGAAAAATGGGAGTCATTTTGTACAGCAGGAAAACGTTTCATGGAATAAATGGACAATCGCCCCTTGGTTATGGGAAAGAAACCAGGACAGTCTCTTTATAAATAAATGGCAGAGTTTTGTCCTATTTTCCAAGTCTCCCCATTTAAACTGTCAGCGAGGATGTGCTGGTAATGAAGGCTGAGCACTAATAGCAATTTGTCGAGTCACAGATAAAAAGTGAGTTTGTCGGCATTCATTACACGTCCCTAACACGAATGACCCATCCTTCTTTTATGCCCGATCAGAATAGAAACGGAGATTGGAGATATTCCAGGAATAATAGTAAGGGGCTGAAACCAGGTAATGAATCCCACGCTAGAGAAATGAAAGCGTCTGTGGTTGGGATGCGGTCCTCTGTCTGGAGGGGAATGGTGGGACCGTGGAAAGAAACCTCTCTGTCGTTCGGTGCCTAGGCAACCTCAGGGAAAAGGATTATCCGCATCTCTCCCTGCCATGCTCCGCATATTGCAGGGCAAAGATTACTTTTTGATTTTTGGATGAACCAGTATGAGGTATAATACATGCCGGTTGGCTTTTACTGATTATTCTCACTAGGAAAAATGATATTAAGGATTTATATTAATAAACATATATCCAGATGGAGGAGGTTATGTCTCCTGCTAAGGAATAAAAATTGCACAGGCCATTAAAACTGACTTACAAGGCTTCTGTGTTAATAATGAAAGATCTGTAGAAGTCTGAGCAGTCGTCTAGAAGGCCAGAAAAAGATCATTAAGATGTTTCCTGCCAATAGCTGCCAAGAGCAAACAAGGGAAGGAAAACAGAAAGTTTTAGATCTGGAAATGCATAGAAAATGAGAGAATACAGACTGTAGGGAATGTAGTCTGGCTGCTAGTGAGGAGGCAGCTTCACGGGGCCTTCATCACTTGTAACCAAGCTGGTATGAATGGGGAGGCAGGGCAGGTTTATTACTGGCGAGAGAAAGAAATGATTAACGGGAGTATCATTTTAGGATGAAAATTCAGCAGAAGTGAAAGTGTTGAGAAAGGGAAAAGTACACATCTGAAATTAATCAGAAATGCTAGTTCAGATTTAGAAAAAAATTACAAAATTAAAGCATTACTGGCAACTTGGGAATATTTGTTTTTTACCCAAAGATATTAGTAAACCCAGAATGACTGTTTAAATTTGTTATTTCTTTCTTTGCTCTGAATGTACATTGAACTAAATGTAAAATATGAAATAGTAATAAGTAATATTAATAAAAAATATCAAGCATTGCAATGTCTGGGAATGCCAGAGATGTCTGTGCAACATTAACTCAGTCCCCATGTATATGTGCATTATAACATATTCCTCAAAGACAAATTCACACTACTTTTTTCCAGATATCCTGCTTCATTTGATGCATACATTGTCTTGCTCCCACTGTTCTCTTTTCTTTTCATCCCTGAATGGGAAAAGGAGTAACATCCTTTCAGGACCCTCCTGCAAAGCCTGGGGGAGCTGTCACCAGAATTTTTTTTTAGCATGAATAAACCACTTCTATAAATTCTCTTTCAGAAAGGGTTGAATCAGTCTTTTATTTTTCTTATTTCTATTTGAGACAGTCACGTGACCCAGAAAAAGTGGCTTCAGCTGCTGAAAGGCTGGCATGATGTATGGAGTTACGTATTTCACAAGGATGTTGTATGAAATAGTTAACCCCAAATCTGTGTTGACTGAAGTGAAAAAGGCATCCTTCCTGGGTACCTGCAGGCTGTGCATGGCTGTGCTGCACCTATGTGCGTGAGCCAGCCTGCCCTGGAAGTAGTCATGCCACACTGCCAGGTTTTCTCTCCTTTTCATGTGCTTTAAGATAACCTTCTCTGCCCCAGTCACAGTGGTGAGGGAGAAGGAAAGAAACCACCCCTCCCATGCAGTTTTAAAAACAGGTAAAAATGACAAAAAATGACCAAAAAAGCACTCTTTCCCAGAGCTCCAGCAGTCCTAAAAGCTTAAAAACCGATGGATATCTGACAGTGAATAAATGACCCAGTGAATCCTGAAAGACCCCACAAGACTACAGTCAATAAAGCTTTTTAATGGAATTTTAGATAAAGGTCAACTATCTGCTACAATAATCAGCCATCCACAATCACTCTTCGTAGGAGTAAAACAGGCAGAGCAGCAGCCCCACGCGACAGTGAGAAGCTCTTGTTAGTTGTTGGATATTGGCTTTGAAGCACCTCCAGATGTGATTGCAGTGTCGTGGTGATAAAACGCTCTTTTTTATTGAGACGTTTTCTGACGGCGACTTCTGTCACCCTGCAAAGGGGTCCTGAATGTGCTGCTTTGTCTAGAAATACAGCTGCTCATTGCTGTGGCATTATTAAGGTGTTCAGGTAAAGGAGGGTAAGACAGTGATGGGAGGCTGTGGTGGCAAGTGTCCCCACTGTCTGCCTCCTTCCCTCACCCTCTGCAGCCCTGACTTAGGGATGCTCCCGTCTCCCATGGGAGTGGGGAAGTGTTTGTAAGATTTGAAGGGGAGTGGTTGACCAAAATGCAGAATTAGATTAATTAAAGCTATTTAGCCTGCATGTGTATTTCACCAGTGTTTTTCACTGAGAAGGTGAATAGTTTGGCTGCTAGTTATTTTAAATTTTGACAGTTTGGGAATATGTCACATGTGTCATGGGGGAGCACTGCATACAGGTAGAATGAAACAAGGACACACTTTACATTGGAAAAGGTGTTTGGTTGCCTCGAAACCCTACTTTTTCTTTTATGCAAGTCCTGCCAGAAGCACAGTTATCTCGTTCATCTGCCCATCCGCATCTGTGAGCGCTAAGGGATGTGGCATTGTTATGTAAATGAATTTGCTGTATTTCATATTCGGAACAATAAAGTGGAAAAAGAGTTAGGTTGATTTTAAGTCAGTTGGTGTGCAAGCAGGGAACTTGTCTCTGCAGTACTGAGCTACAAGTGGGTAAGCAGTGCTGTGTGTAACTGGTGGCAGTGCATCTTTTTTGACACATCAGGTTGTTTTACATGTGTATGACAAATAAGGTTTATAATAGGAGACCTGACAACCTCTTGTCTGCTAGTGTGTTAGCAGACACTGTTATCCTCTGCAAACGGAGATGATGTGAAAAGTGTTTCCCGTGGATTTGGAAGGTGCCAATACACCATGTGACCTGACACAAACTCAGCCTTGTTGATGGTAATGGAAAGAGATTTTACATTTTTAAATGGTTTGGGTTCTACAAGCTTGTTCCTAGGCTGATCCTCGTCTCTGAAAGCTTCGACATGACAGCTCCTGCTAATTAACTCCAAGCAGCTCCTGCACATCTCAGTGCTTGCTTCAGGGCCAGGTGCAGATCTGCAGAGCACTGTCAGGAGATGTGACACGGTTGCACTGAGAGCAGGGTACGAGCTGTGGTTAAAATGCTTGAGATGCAGAGCGTGCCTGGGAAGGAGGCAAGTGGGTTTTGGAGGAGACCACCACTAAAAGAACGCCCTTGGTTTGTTGCATCTGCTCAGACTCTCTCTATGCAATGTGAAGGTGTGCTGGGTAGCAGTCCCTCTTGGATGAGGAGCTGCGTTCAAGGGGCTGCCAAAGGTTCAGGCTGTCCAGTTTGCGTAGGGCATTGCCACTGCTCTTCTCCATATCTTTCTTTTGCTGGGGGCTATCCTTTCTGTAGTTACTGCCTTGCAGAAAGGGACAGACGATTTACCCCAGCTTTGAATTAACATTGGTGCAGATATGAAATGGGAAGGGAAAGCCACCGAAGACAGAATTAAGAGTTTTGTCTGTGAGCACCTGGCTTTGAGTTCAGTTACCTCTTTTAATGAACACAAAGCTGCCTTCAGGTGACAAAACTGCTTAAATACACAGTATCACAAAGGGTCATTCAAGGAGGACAGCTGCAAGATAAAATTTTCTTAATCTCCCCCCCCCCCCCCCCCCCCCCCCCCCCCAGCCCCTCATACTCAGGTTGGGTACACAGGTCAGAAAGGTTCCTGTCTTTGAGTGATCATTTCAAGTTTGGGGACATGCAGTGGCTTTTTGCAAACTCTGTGACCTAGCGAGCGAGTCCCTGGTGAGGAGCTAGGGGGATGTGTGTGTGTGTGTCTTTGTTTTGGACAATATGCTGAGTGGTCCCTGCTTTGTGCTGCCAGACAATGATGGCATTGATCAGCTTCTTGTATGGCTCTTCATTAGCTGGCAGTGCAGTAAATCATGGTCTTGTTTAAACAAGTCAGACACAACAGTGATTTGGTCATTGATGCAGTTACTTCTAGTGTGTAATGAATAGTATTAAAAGAAAAGTACAAAAATGTGTCTGCTTCGAAATTTACTTTCTTCCTGAGGTAAATGTTTTGGGCCGTTTATTGCTGTCATTTTATCCTGGTAAAACACAGATTACTATTCCATGAAGCTGATAGTATTGCTTTGAGGGTGCACATTGATCTCAATTTCTTCATATTCCCGCTGATGCAACAGAGAGTTGCTTTCGTCCTTGTGTTTACCTGTAAGTTTTTGCATGATCTGATACAAGAAGGCCAGTGTGATGGTTAGCTGAGAGCTTTGTGAGGGGAGGGCTTTCAGAAAAAGCAGGAGACAGAACATTGCAAGAAAACTGCCAACATCACTTCTTGTTTTGAGTGCTCCTTCTGCCCTCCATGCAATTTATGTCAATAAAGTACTTGTAAGAAAATCTGGTTTTGGACAAAGCAGAGCAAGGACCTGTGCTTTGTGTGAGGTATTTAATGCTTTTCAGATAGCTGCCACATGTGCCTTGGATGCTGTACTCGGCCAGGGTATGAAAGAAATCATATTAACAAAGTTATTGGATCCCAGGTGAATCAAAAGAGCCACAGGAGAAGAAAACAGTGACAAACAAGTCTGCCATCCCGAGGCATAGCAAATGGTGCTTACAGTTAAAGCTGTTTCACTGCTTGCACTGTTCGGCTCTAAGCCCTCCAACGCTGCGTGGGCAGTGGGGAGCGGGGCAGCACAAGGAAGGTGATGCCTCATGCTGGCAGAGTTGCAGAAGGACCCACATGGTGGGCCTGGCATTATTTTGGAAGGGAGCATCCAGCGGCAGCTCTTCTTGAGCTTCCCAGAGCCCAGGGAGCTGCTCCTGGGTGGTGGGGTTAATCTCTCATTTTCCCCCAACTTTCAGTCTGCCACTTAGAAGTCCCCTGCCCTGAGCAGTGCTGGGTGTCAGTGCCCTGCGTGGAGCAGTGCCTCATCCTGTATTGAGAGTTACAACTGCATAGGAGGAAAATGTCCCTAAAATATGCTGCTCTTAGAAGCCCTGTGGATATTCCCAGCAAGGAGGAATTGGTCAGAGCAGCAGTATTTCCAGGGGTATCCCAATGAGGAGGGTGGTGCTGTTGGGAGGACAGTATTCAAGCAGCCCCATGTTTGTGGCGCAAATTTGTCACCCTTACCACTCTGAGCCATCAGGCATGTATCCAGCAGGTCTCCCTCTGCTCCTGCCGTGCTTTCATTTAAGTTGCTCACTGGGACCAAAACGTACCTTCCCCTCCCCACTACATCCTTTTCAAAATTTTCCTGCCAAGTGAACTTTCTTGATTGCTTTTTTCTCATTGTGTGGCCTAAGCTTTTGTGGGATTAATGGAGGAGTCCTCAAATGCATTTTCACTGAATCCTCATCTCTAATTATGCTGGTCCTAGAAGACAGCAAGTGGGAAAGGAAGAGAAGCAGTAGTGTCGGATAGATGGTGCCTTGTTGTTCATGGGCTTTCTAAGCATCTGCTCTAGTTAATGAGGGTCTGGGCAAGAAATGTGCCAATTGGCCACAGAAGCACATGTATGAGCACTTTGATGCAGATTCCCAATGGAAGATGGTGATAAAATGCATCAAGTGATGCTTGGGGACAGTCTGAAAAGTTTGTCTCATCCTGGGAGGTGGCAGAGGGTGAGGGAGAAGCGGTAGCAGGCTGTGAGAATCTGGACCAGGATCCAAATGCATGGTGAGTTTTGGGTTGTTTTGGATCTGGGAGTTTGGCTCTCGCCCATATCTAATTTAATTTGTCTGGCCAGAGTCTTCTCTCTTTTACACAGAAGAGAGGAGTGATTTAATCGACTTCTCTTCTGTAGAGTTGCTTAGGATTTGTGCCAGTAAAACTATTTGAATTTGGTTGTGTGCAAGACACGTGTGTGTGTGCACTGGTGTTCTGGCTTCATATTTCTGATAATTACTGGGAAATTTGTAGGGGCAGTAGTAACCCTGGGTGGGTGGATAGGGGACAGATGGATAGGGAACAGTCATATTTTGGATACTGTTTTTAATGACAGACAGTACCACTAGTAGTACAATCTTAATTATGGCATTTCCTGCTGTTATCTCCATAATGTGGCATAAGTACCTATGCTCTTCAGCTAAGATGACTTTTGACTCATTTACCAAAGCTTAATAACCCTTTAAAAATAATTTAAACCTTTTCAGAAGTATTTCACTGGTGCTCTTGGGACCAGTAGTCCTTTTATTTGCTATGGAGCACATAGAGAATGAATAGCAGTACTGTGGACTCCCTTAAACAGCAACCTTATGTGAGATGTAGTGATTACAGCAATTAAATCCTCTTTGCCAAGGCAACCAGGGCTTTATTTCAAACTGAAGTTAGGTTTTTTTCCCCCAAATGAATCTCTTTTGCATGCATTATTCATTTTTCTTTGGAACACTTAGCCTGTACGAGTTGCAGGAGCTCAAATTCAGTATTATTATTTATTAATTATTGCATTGAGGTAATGTCTAGGACAGCCTGCCTCAAGGGGTCAGAGAGCGCAGAGTTCCCCTGTGTAGCCAAAAGCAGAACAAGGCCATAACTCTTGTCTTGGGGTGGGGGTTGAAGACTTAGCAGGATTTCTAGAACAACTTGTGAAAAGTTTGCATTTGCTTTTTGCTTGACTTGATAAGCCCTGCCAAGGAAGCTTGGGGCATTTCAGTCTAGTGGATGCTTAGACCAGTACAGTTTTGACCATACTCTTCAACTTTTTTATTTAAGCATTTGAAAAAAAAAGTAGGTCATGTCAGCTCAGGCTTTCTAAGGCCAACTATGTTTGGATGACTAATGCTGAACTTGTCGCTGTGGCTTTTGCTTGGAGAGGGGAAGGTCAGTGATCAGAAATGATGGTTAAGATGGAACGTTTTCTTCAACGATCTTGGAAATCCTAGCTTAGGATCGGTTTTTACTTTTTTTTTTTTTTTAAAGAAAAAAATGTTAAAAGTGCCTATAACTATTGCCTTGAATGTGCTACACCTTCATTACACCTTCATTTTAAGATTGAGTTCATTTTCTGTTTCTGCTATTATATAAATAGCCTCTTGATTGACAAGAAAACTAAAATGATTCTGTTTAAATCTGTACTGCTCTCCTAAGAAATCTACATTCATTATTCCTGGGGTGACTGAAAGATTTACAATAGTTTATAATCTGGTATCATTTCATTCTTCTTTTTGGTATTATTAATCACCTTGTCATAAAACGTCAGGAGAACTTTGTTCAGCTTGCATGATTTGGGCTGAGAAAGTCATCCTTTAGTATTAATGTTTCTTAGGAAATTGGGTAGATATCTTTGCATTCTGGGAACCATAAAATGGATGAATGATGTCCTTTGACTAGACATTAGGTGCTTACAAGGTTCTGAAGTTGAAGAATGGTTGAAAGAAACCTGCAGCCATGCCCCCTTGGGAAGGAAAATGGCCATGCAAAGCAAGATCTGGTTCAGGTCAGTATTTGGTTGCAGACGTCTGAAATCATGAGGACCGAGGAGGCTGGTGTTTGTGGCTGATTCTTCACTGTGTTAGTGCCAGATGGCTGTCCTGATGTGGCCGTGTCAACAGTGGTGTCTTGTTGGCGACATGAAAGCTAGGTCCCAGTTATTTGGTCATTTAAAGACTCTGGATTGCATTTCACAAGCCCAGAGTTAGTCAACCAGGATCCTGGCTGGGTTTCAGCTTCAGTAATTACAACTTGCCAGCACAGATTCTCTCTGCCTCTTAAATCATATTTGCTATTTTTCACTCCCTTTGCTAAACTGCTGTGTCCCCTGTGCTGCTGTTGATGATAATAGTTCTAATGCTTAGCCTATTTATGTAACGTTATTTTAGCTGTAACGTCTCACGGTGTTTTTACAAGAAACGTCTGTCATTGCTTTCATTTTACAAATTACTATTTTTATTGCTCACGTTCCGGTGATACACCTCAAATATGAGATGCTTTCCAAAAGGAGGGAAGGCAATATTCCTCCTGCCCCCAAACTGTTATTTTTGAATGAGGACTGTGAGGCCAGGGGAATGTTCCGACCTTTTCCTTTAGCTCTTTTACTAGGGCAAATGTATTTGGGATGGCCAAAAGAGTACCCAACACAAGGATAGTGAGTCTGGTGGGCAGGGAGGTGCCATCCTGTGCTGCCCCCCAAACGGTGATGCCCAGTCCACCTTCCTTGGCGCTCTGCCCCTCTGCCTGTCCCTTAAGGGCCCGGGCTTTCCCCAGCCCACCTGCATCCCCTCTGTCCCCCAGCCTCCACACAGGGAAGATTCTAGGCGACCGCACAGGCTCGGATTTGTGTGCAGGCCAGGAGAGGGCAGAGTGGACCTGTGTCTGAAGCAGAAAACCCAGGAAAAAGCCTTCCACGCGTGGGGAGGGGAAGTCCTCCTGGGCAAGGATTTGGCTTGGTGCTGGCACAGGTGCCCTGGCCGGTGTGGGAAGCGGCTTCACCGGCTGTGATCCCCCTGAATGGGCTCAATGCCATCACCTCAAAAATGCCTCTATGGGGGAAGATTTAGCAACTTGTTCACCCAGTGGCGCAAGCCCGCTGCAGAGGGTTGGAGACCTGGCAGCCTGGAAGACTCCCCCAGGTATTATTTCTTACTGAGGAGGAGCGGTTTTCTGCTGGGGTGCACCCAGGCAGGAGGCCTTGGCTGCGTGCTCATGTATACAATCCTATCACCGGGAATCTCGCTACCCGAAATGGAAATGCATGTTAATGTCGATTTTTCGTGGTGTGTGTTTTTTTTTTTTTTCCCCCCCTTCCTTTAATGATTTCTGAAAGCTGTGTATTTTCTTTTTATGAGTTCACTGTGCCCCTTGTGTGTGCTGGACATTGCGAATACACTTAATAAAGTAAACTTCTCCACTGGTCTTTAGGTTAAGAAGCTACAAGTGAGCTTGTCTCTTTGCAGAGCAACTTTCTTTTTGGACTTGAAAAACAATGGAAGTGTAGTTAATGTTCAGCCTGACAGAGTCTTAGCAAACATATTAAGGGCTTCATTTAATAAAATCATATTTCACTTTCATAGACAAGGAGCAGAATAGAGTTGAGTCTTTTTTAATGAATAAAGTCCTTAGTAAGGCACTTGCAATCTTTCTGTATGTGAGGCTCATTCTCAGGTTTTTTATTTTAGGAGCCAGGGAGATTTAGTGTATCATTTTCTAAATTGCCGTGCTTCCTTTGGAACAGAACGGAAAGGGAAATGTATCTTAATGTTAAACAGTTGTGAAACAAAAATGTGGTCTTTTTCCCAAAAGAAAAGTTAAACAGTTGCAAGAAAAATGTTCTTCACGGAAATTTCAGTTTGGTTTAAACCACATTTTCTGTCAGAATATAATGGTGCTGGATGAGCTCTAATAATAAACCAATTTGTGTGTACCACAGGGTTGGACTGTTTTAGTCTTTTGTTGCAAGTTGTGCTGGAAAGGCTGCCACTGGGCTACAAGAGCACAGATATTTTCACACAGGGATTTGTGTCTACTTGAATTATGTGAATAACTCCATTGAAATACAACTGGGAAAAAAATTCATGATGTGACTTATTATGAAAACGTTGCTTTTTGCTCCATTCAGCGATGTTTGAGCAGCTCCATGTATTTTTCTCTAAGGTTTTCTTTAAATTCTTTTTTCTTAAATACCCTCTTTGCACAGTGCCTCGATTTGTACTGCACACAGACCCTGCAACAGCAAACTCCTGATTTCTAGGTAACTGGACTGCTGCAGCTAACAAACAACATTAATGGGCTGGGTGTGAGCCGCTTTCCCAGGGCACTGGGGTTGCACAGCGCTCTCCTGTCCTTCATTGATCCAATTTGTTGAGATCAGCAGGTGCACCAAAGCATGCAAATTTAAAATTTGCTTTGAGGAAAATTGAGTGGTGTTTTTCCCTGAAATGAGCTGTTTCTCTGAACGTTGCTGCCAGCTAGCTTGCTTGGGAGAATATTTGCAGAAATGGAATGCAGAAGTGGTACAAATGCAGCCAAATTGAATACATTTGCAGATGTAAAAGGCTTAGCTTTTTTTTAGGCTTGCAAAACTCTTTGAGGTGAGGACTGTCACTTTGTGTAGATTTATAGCATCTTACATAATAGGTCCCTAAACATATTGGCCTTCAGGTGCTACTGCAGTCTGATTGGTTTAATAATGCTGACTCTGACAACACTGGTCCCACCCAGCTTATAGACCTGCAGGTTTCTAAGACAGTGCAGGTACCTTTTATCCTCTCGGGTCCACAGTCAGTCATGCTTGATAACAGTGTGAAAATTGGATTTGTCAACTAGTAATCCCTCGGTGATCGATAATTAGTTGTAATTATGCGCTGTTTAAGTGCTATGGAGAGAAAATTGAAGTTTGTGGCTGGAGTAGGAAATAAAGAATGGCAGGTACACCAAGCCATTTGGCGTAATTAATTTAAAGAACTGAATTTGCACAAAGAATGGTGAGTTAAGCTGCCTTCTATAGCCAGGCCACATCACACAGCTGTAGGGGTAGTAGTGTTTAGGCTAAGCAGGCTAATGCAGTCTGTAGTGAGCTTGCTGACCACAAAGCATCATAACTTGAACAACAAAGAGGTTTGCTTTTTATTTATTTTCTCTCAAAAATGTGCCCGATGTGAAATACCATGAACAAGCCTTTATTTGTGAGGAAATATCCTTTGAAACGTCTGTTGTGTTTATAATCAAAGGTCCTCTTCTCACCCTGGTTTAAATTTTTGTCCTAATATATGTGCTAGGAGAAACTGAAGTCACTGTTTGAATATTCACTCATGGGACTATGCCATCCTTTTGCATATTCTCTGGAAAGGGGCAAGCCTAGACACGTGGTTTGGTTTCGGATGGAGGAGAAAAGGTCTTCTCTTTGCTTTCTTCTCTTGTTTAAAAGAGCCCAACAGACCAGATTTCCAGATGAACAGAGATGTTATTCCAACTGTGTCTGTGAAGGCTCTGAAAATCCAGTTGTGTGTGTCCTGGAATTTCTGTATGGACTTTGAAGTTAATTCTGCCACCAGTAACTCTTCTTAGTCAAGGAGCCAGAGAGGGTCTTTGTTTCTTTATCTGTATACCCATGGGTGATTTCCGCTACCTCATATGTCTGATTGTCATTCTCTACATAGACATGCAAAATGAAACTGTTTAACTGCAGGAGGTGGGAGTGAAATAGCTGGAGTAGACCTATTAGTCAGTGGTATGTGAGAAAAAGCCAGCAAAATTTATGGTTTTTGAAGGACCAGTGTATTTTTAAGCTTCTTGTATTTCTACACTTCACAGCTAAGATTAGCAGATTGTTGACAGCTCCATGATATATTTGCTGTCACCTGGCTGGAGTCTGAAGCAAGTGATAAATTTTTAGTTTGAATGAGCTTGTGTGACGTGCAATGACAGATATATTTTTGTTATTACAAGTATGTAGCATGTCCTGTGGTTGGGGATTTTGGTGCTATTCTTGCTGTGGCCTTGAGTGATTTGCTTGCTTTCCTTGTGCTTCTGTTTCACCATCCAAAAAAGATGGAGAAGATGACATATTCCTCATTTGCTGTGATGGCTCATTCTTCTTCTGCGATGTTGGAGCCTGACACAGACTCGTATCATTTTCATTGAGTTCAGTAAAGGCTGCCTGCTGGCAAGAGACAGTAAGTGCTCTGCAGAAAAGAATCCAACATTTCCAGTTGGCTGTTGCTGAATTTCATGTATCTTGGGTATATGTGACATGAACTTAGACTGAAAAACGTGGAGTGTTTGTGGAGTGGTAATACTATATCCTGTGAAGATTCCTTTTCCAGAATTCGATATGGAAGAAGGGACAGTGTGAATCAATTGTGTCCTCGTGACTGAACTCCTAGAGGAGCTGAATTTGCAGATTTTGGCATGTGGGTAAAACCGTAGTGCTATATATAGGCAAACTCTATTCAAATAAAGAAGAAAGATAAATGGCAATATATTGGATTGCCTCATCTTTATTGTTTCTGGTGTCTAAATTTGTCTCAACGAAGTGAAATCTGTCTTCCCCTGGCCTTTTAAAAGGTCTCACATATATCAGCATTAATAGGATGTAGCTGCGTTGAAGCTGGTATTCTACTGCTTGAGAAATATCTGAGTCAGACAAACTGGCTTTTCTTGCATTGAGAGGAGGAAGGGAAGTACAGTATTACACCCCAAATCAGGGGCTTCTGTTTGCTGAGGGGACTGGAGCTGGCTACAGACTGCACTGAAGATGATGTCATCTGTGGCAGATCAGCGAGGGAAATGGTGACACAAACAGTGTTCAAAACCGCTGCAAAGTGTAGCTGAGAACTGGGAGGTCTGTTTACGTCTAGAAAATTCTCTATCACTTGTAACAGCAGCTTTTCATCTGCTTGAAAAACAGAAGTTTGAAAAGCAGGTAATTATTTTATTCCCTGCAATAGGAACATTGAATTTTCTCACTGAAGACCATTCAGAAATGCATGCACACTAACTACTTCATTTCTTCACCTGGACGATAAAAGCAGCAGTTTCCACGCCAGGTAATACATGTCTCTTTGATGTGACTGCTGGGAGGAAGCAAACAGAGAAATTCTCTCAGAAGGCTGCTGAGTCTGCTGGGGAGAAGAACGGACAGAAGTGCAACACTGCAGCACAAAGGCACGTGAAATCAATTTGACTTGTGCATGCAGCATGGGGACTACGGGAAGCCAGGAAGCTGTTCCTTCAGCCACATGGTGAAGCGGGGACCTGCGCCTGAGGGTGTACATAGCATATGTGTGTCAAATGAACTCGTGCAGGGCCCCATTAGCTTGTGCTGTCTGCTTTCCTTGGCTGGTGTGCCATGGGGGAGCTTGGCAAAGGTTCATTTTGGTGGAAAGCAGTGCTCTGTAAGGGGATTTTGTAGTACATGCACATGTGGACTTGCTGGATCAGGCTGGATTAATGGATTTGGCCAGAAAACCGAAGGGAGTAGCTAGTTTGGGAAGTGTCACTGCTGTCAGTGTGAGTCTCCTCAAGAGGTCAGAGCATCTGTGCCCTCCAAACTGCCAAGGAGGGAACAGCAGCAATCTTACAAAGTAGGTAAAATAGGAAGCTATGTATGTACAGTAGGTGTATGTGTAAATGAGCAAAGCTTCCACATCTACTGGATTGTGTATGTGTACTGTTACAGAGAAAAGTTCATACTCTATCTAGAAATGGGTCTTTCTGAATTTGAGAGTTTGATAGTAGAACATATCAAATTAAAAAAAAGTGAATATGCATAAGTAAAATGCATACTTTAACATTCACGTCATATGGGTTTAGATTTCCTAGACATGTTTTCTGAGGTTTTAAACCCTGGATGCTTCCAGAGAGCAAGAGATTTGGGACCGAAAGTCCATCATGTTATAGGGCCTATGTCATTTTTACATAACTGGGGGTGAAAGGTGCAGGAATTCATAGATTACGGGGCTTAATGTTCGTTCTTTCTTTTAAGTGTAATAATGCAAGGCAGATATTTGAAACAAAGGAAATATTCATGTCTATACACCCAGTTTACTTTGAAACAGCTTAGTTGTTTATGTAAATTGTTTTGTCTTTGTGTTGCAAAAATGGAGTTGGAGAGTGATGCTGGGAAAACCAGAAGAGGACAGAGAGCAGAATTAGCTTGAAAACTCAAGTCTTGTTGGTGGAGTATGAAAAGCATCAAGACACAGGGAGGCTGCTCTTTCCATATCAAGGAATTTTTTTTTGCTTTTGTGCAGGCAGAGTGAGGAATTAAGCCTGGGCAAAAAGCTTGAGTGTTGTGTCTGTTCAGCAGTACCTTGAAAGTTGCCACATGCGGAACTGGCATCCTCTGTCTTGTTTTAGTGTAGTTGTCTTTCATGAGGGATACCAGGGGCGGGAGATGAGGTACCTGTTGTTCTTGTTTGATTGTGCCACCATGGCAGTTCTCTGCTGCCTGCTTCTCACTCAGCTACCCACATGTCCTCCTCCAACAAGGGACTCTTCGAAGCACCTCCAAAACTCTGATGTGCTTAGATATCAAAAATGGAAGGTGTACCTCGCTTGCTACAGAGTCGTGGTGATCGCTTGCCTTAGGGGGGGACAGCATATGTACAGCAAGTGGACACTTATATAACCCTATTAGTTTATACTGTATGATTTCAACTGTTGGTTTGCCACAGGGAGTTGGAAAAGAAGAATTAGGTAATATAAATAGAAAGATGACATCCTCAAAAACAGCGCCATTCAGCACATATTGCTGGCTGGCCTCATGGTTCAGAGCTGATAAGCAAATTTGGCCTGAATCCTGTTGCAGCATTTTACGATGGCACTAGCATAGCAGAAGAATTGGCAGTATCAGCAGAGGTGGACGCTGTGGATGTGATTCCTGCCATCCGCTGCCTGCAGCTCTGACTGCAGGAGCCTGCCTCTCAGTGGCAGAAACCTGGGGCCAAATTAATTGTGATTAATTTTGATTACGGACCATTCCCTTTGAAGTGACTCTTGAGATGAATTTGTCCCGTGCGTGCTTTAAATGGCAAGTTGCTCAGAAGTGCTTCTGCTAATGCATCCTCCAGGTTTATTTAAAATATCCTTTTTATTTCTTTCAGTGGTTGGTTCCTGGTACAAATGCAGACACTTGGCTTCTATGCCATATTTTCAGGTTTTTGAGTGGCATTGTGGAAAACATGAAAGCATTATGGTAATGCTTGGGGCCAATTCTTGTGTTCTTTATTCAGATATCAGTTAAGAAAAGAATCTATGATGCTTAATCATGCAAAAATCCTCCTGAGAACTTACTTAAGACCTCAAGATTTGGCCCATAGTGCATGATGGATTTGAACAATGTTTAGGTAGTGATTAGGTGGAAGAATGTAACTATAAATGGTTGAAGTGCTGGAGCGAAAAAAGAGTTAATAGTATTGTCCATTCAACACCACAAGGAGCTGTTGCATATTATTACTTCTAAAGAAAAGGAAAGTACAATGAATGCACTTTTAAGCCAATTCCTCCCACTGCTCTTTTCATTTGTCATGTGAATATTCTGTGGGACTGACTGAAGGCTTTGTCTGGTGTAGCAGGAGCCTCTCGGCTGCCTAATAGCAGTGCAGAAGGTATGGCACAGCACCTTTTCTTATTTATTTATTTACTTATAAAAAGGAATGTTTACAGAAAGCTGTGCATTGGCCCAGGCTTTAAAAAAGCCACCTGTGCCTTACTCCTTGCAGTCTTCTGAAAGCTCACGTGTTGAGAAGGACTGCTTACCATGAACAAACTGCCAAATCCATTTGAAATGGAAAATTTCTGATTGAAATGGGCATCTCGGAGCTTCCAGCTGCTGTCAGCTGTATGGCAAAACAATTGTAATGTTTGCAATTGCTTTGCAGAACCTGCTTATCTAACAATCAGCATAACTTTAAATATTTATTTGAAACTGGTTGATTTTAAGTATGGAAGAACGCTGCGTTTTTCCCCTCTTTGTCTAGTTAAAACAGGGTCAAGGCAGACAGGGATCCTGTTTACGCACGTCATGAATGTTGAAGGTACGTCATTTCATGGCCTTGCAGGTCTCTGCAGAGAAGGAAAGGAATTTGGAAATGCTTAGGTTCATTTGAAAGCTGTATCTTGAAGACTCTTCTAAATGAATGTGAAAATTTCAGAGGAGGATCAGGAGCAGAGGAAAACTGCAGACTTTTTGCCATTTGTAGGCAGAGATTGAGAACAGCAGGAAGCTGCCCATTGCATGGCAGGAAGCAAGCCCCGAGGCTGAGGCACAGGCCAAGGGCTCAAACTGGAATTTCTTCTTGTGCCAGTTTTCCTTGTCATCTTTCCACATTTTCAGCTATGGTAGATCCTGACCTTCAGCTATGCTACCTCCTGTGTCTTCTGTCCACCCTTGAGCTGGGTAGTTTGTACTTGGGGAACTTTTTGGTGGGTGGAAGGTGTGAAGGAGAGCTTTGCCCCTCACTTGGTCTCCAGCTTCTCTCTTCCACAGCTTGTTTATAAGTCTCCAGCAAAGCTTTTTCTGACTCCACAACTGCACGTCTCAAATGCAGGACTTTGGAGAAAAAGTATTTTGCAGCCATGGCATGGGCTGATTGCAAATGGGAAGAGAGGGGCTGTCCATCTCTGTGTCCCAGAAAGTCCTGCAAGTAGATGGAGAGGCTCTTTGGTGCAGAAGGTCCTCTGCCAACTAGCAAATGTGATTTTGAAAGTTATCCGTACAAGTCCTTCTGACAACTGTTCCTATTAGGAACTCAATCAGTACAGCATTGTGAATTCAGTCAAGTTTTCCCTTGACATGCTGTGAATGTATTAAGTGATGAAATGTCAGTCAATCAAAGCAAATTTGCACTTATTTCAGAAAGAAATCTGAATATGTAACTGTTGTAGTGGTGATGAGGTGAGCAGAGATTTTCACAGTCCTTCTGCTGCATAATGGAAGTCCTGAATAGTTGAGTGGACCTCCCAGGTAATGTAGTGGTAATCCAGCCATAGCCAGATTGTTTCTCATTTCTAACCATTCAGTTTTTGTCCAAGTTTGAATCACAGTGGTTTTGTCTGGTTGGTCCTGGTTTGCAACCGAATGATTCAACCTAATAAAGGTCCTGACTCCTCTGTCATATCTCCATACGCTCTCTGCAGAATTCTCTTCCTGAGCTATAGAAGGTGATCAGGGATGAACAGGGGGCCTTCTAGCATCCAGCAAATCTTTTACTATTTAAGCAAGCCTCTTACTGTTCAAGCAAACTGCCTCTTGTCTCAAGTCACCTTGAAGAAAGTAGGCTTTTCAGTAAAGAAGAAAAGAAAAAAACAGAAAGAAAGAACTGAGATGTAGTGTGTTGGATGTGCAGTGAGGTTGAGAGTATTGGGGTCGGCTGTGGCAGGTGGATGTTGCGGCTGAGCTCATGCTGCTTTCCCTGCAGTGTGCTGCGGGACTGCGCGCTGGGGTCGCAGGCTGGGCATGGAGCTGAAACGCTGCCTCTCTTCAACCCTCTTCCAGTCCTTTCCTGGCAGGGAGATGACAAACCCGTTATCCTCTCCATGCACTGAGGTCTTCTGGCTGCTGAGCCGTCAATAATACATGCCGTCGTTTCCCAGACAAAGCTTTTCCGTTCTTTGTTTTTGTAACACGTTTGCATTCATCGCTGCCACTTCGGAGTAGCGTCGCGTGGCTGTGTGAGTCTTTTGCAACAGATCGCTTTGCTCAGTGGTGCTCGACATCGACAGTGTCGGAAAGCAGCTGTAAGGTGCTGAGGTCTCCTCCTTGGCTTGTTGCAAGCCTGCGCATCCTGAGATTTTTCCACAGTTCTGTTAATGCCAAAGAAAACTTCCATGGAAGGAAGAATCTCAGGATTTGGCTTTATAACCTAAATGCAGCTGACTTTGCTGCATAAATGCAGGGTGGCTTATCTGAACGAGGGTTGCAGCATTGGCTCCTTTTATAGGGGCTCTTTTCTCCCTCGTTCGCCCTCCTCTGCAGTGTATAATGCATTTGGAGTTCCCTGAGACCATTTCCATAGTGGTGTGATTCATTGGTAATTATACTGCTTTAAATCTATTGTTCGTTTACTTTTCATAGAAGTCCCCAGCTTTGAAATCTGCTTTTAAACTTATTTCATTCAAGCTTATATTGATCTGCTAAAAAAAACCCAACCCTGTGCATTTTTGTTGTCTTTTAGCATCTGCTTCATTATCCATTATATTTCAGTACTTATTTATTCCAATGAAGGAACATAAATGTTGAAACATTCTGCAGAAGGCTAAATGAACTGCCAGCAGTAAATAGCATTTTTGATCAATTTAATAATTTTTCTTTCTGTTTGCAAATCAATTGTAAGTATGCCTCAATTTTTACAACTTTGGTTGCTATTTGAAATTATTCTGCAAAGAGATTAATTGAATTGTTTCATACTAGGCGGGCTTACAGGATTTCATCTGACCAGCTGTAAGCTTAGCGGTATTTTTTTTTAAAGTAATTTTTCTGTTTATGTGGTACGCTTTGGCTGGCAGCACGGGCTCTCATGATGCATTGGCTTGCACACTTTCTCTCTCTAGATCAGATTTTAACTGATTTATAGGAGTTAAATGAATCTTAATGTCTGTGCTGTTTTATTCCTAACTTTGATAAAATTCCAGCCCTTTATCCTTGTGTTAAGATTCAAATTCTTGGTCTGCATTCAGATTGCAATTACTTTTTTTCCCACTATTTTCTAACTATACTTAATGGTTATGACCTGCCATGTCCACTTATTAGCCTGTTCTTCATAAAAAATCTTTAATATAGCACTCTCAAAAGCATGTGCAACATACGAAAACCTGAAAACTCTCCTGCTAAGACTAAATTTCCCTTCAAATTTCTTTGTCCCATAGAGCAGAGGTGACTTGTGCACCAGTTCTTAAGGTAAGCAAAATTGTTCCTTGTGACATATTTAATGAAAATGAAATCTAAAATCAGTCGTCATCTGCTAAGACAGCATCTTTCTAGAAATTTAAGATTTGAACTTATTCGTACTTCATAACTGACATCTTTGTATGATGGTCTTGGGGAATTCAAAGAGTCGTAGCATACTTTCTCCCCTTATGCAATGCTTTACCTGGCTACATAAAAATAGTCTTACATCAGATGTCATGTTCAGCATAAATCGAGAATGTGGAGGAGGTTGCACTTTTAAACAAGTGGCAGGAAATCGCATTAAATTCAATGTAATTACATTGTTCTAGAAATGCGATTATGTGTTTCAGCTACCAGCCTCCCACTAAATTACTTCAGATCAGTCTCAATCTGTGGAATGAAATCTGCCTGATTTAGATGTAAAAGATGTAATAAATATAAAGACGAGCATTTTGCATTTATATTTTATATTCACCTGTGACTGTTTATTACATTCTCCAGATCTAGCCTTTCCCAATACATCTATCTCACCTGCTGCATGCAGGGAATTTGAACCTTGACTTCCTTTAATATCATGATTTAGTTTTTGCAGCACCACATCTATGATATTAACTACTTAATTTCACATAAAACTGTGGAAAGATCTTAACTGCAGGAATGTTCTGTAAAGAAAGGGTTTCCCCATGTGAAAACAAGATAAAATGCTCCCAGGAGTAAGTACAACCTTGATTGTAATGGTACTGCTGAGGTTTCACAATTCTAAAAAGTAAAAAAGAGGGATAATATTGGTGTTTCTGATAGATGAGCTCTAGACTGTAGCTTGAAGGCCCACTTTTTGAAGCCTACTTCTATGCTGGCAGGCAGGGTGTTATACTTGAAAATAGTTGTGCCTGAAGTTAATTGAGGATGATAGCTTGACTGTGAAGATTCAAGTCAGGAAGGCAACACCACCAGAAAAGAGCGAAGCACTTTCTCAGTGCCACTTAAAATCAAAGGAAGTCATCCATATATTTAGTGATTTTTTTTGAATGGTGCCTTTGTAATTTGAGCTGTTCATCAGCAAATCAGATAATTTATAGCCTTGCTATTAGATTAGAAAGCAATGTCAGCCCCGGTAATATACTGGCTTCACTTTTAATATCCACAAGCTATTGACGTTAGTAATTGAGAATAACGTTTTGTATCAGCAGTTACTTGCGCAGGAGATATTGTCACTTTAATGCCTTGGTATTTGATTCTAGGATAAGGTCAGATATAGTGACGGTAATTGTGGGAGGAAATAATTACAACCATAATCATGCAGCCATCAACAAACATGGAGACTGAAGGAGTCAGTCTCAGGAGACTGAAGGAGTCTCTTGCAGGAGACTGAACTTAAAGCTGAGCTCTAACTTGACGATAATGTTGCAATTGGAAAACAATTGCAATTTCTAGGTGCAAAATTATGTCTACAAAAATATAAGGCAGGTTTCTTTGCTTTCCCATCTTTATCCATTGGTTCTTCTGTAGGAACAAGCAGAGTCACCCAGTCATTGGAGCAGGCTATGTTTCTCAGCCCTTTAATGCCAGTAGCATCTCCTGTGTGCAAGGCGCCACAAGGATAGGTGACTCTTCAAGGGTGGAGAGTTGGATTTATGAATAAATCTTCCCCAACTGTCTCTTTAACTTAAGTAGAAGATAACTTTAAGCCTCCTTCCCCCACCTCCTTTCTGTACTAAGTCTCAGTGAATGGAACTTCCCCTTAGATTTAATGAGTCTTTGAATATCTCAGCAGTACAATCAAAAGGATCCTGGAAATAAGGTTTTGCAGCTGTAGAAGCTGCTCAGATATGCCATCAAGATGAAATAGGGAGGAGCATAATTAATCTGTCTTCTTAAAGTTGTGTTAAGATCAGACCAGGTCATTTTCTCTGAAGAGCTGGGGAGGAACTAGAAGGGAAAAAGGGCTTGTCTCCAGGAATTAATCTCCTGGTCTTCAGGATTAGCCTCCTGAAATATGGCTGAAAGTGACTGCTGTAGCAGAACAAGGAATGTTTATTCCATCAAGGTGCATTTTATAAAACTTTTCAAATATAATGAAGTGTGTCGCCCCCCCCCCCAATTATTTCTGAGTATAGGCATGTGATGAGTCATCTTATTTAATGAAAAATACTATCTTTTTGTTTTTCACTGTTTTGTCAGATTTTTCATGGCCTGGGAAATACATTTTCAATTAGAGTCAACAAGAAATCTGGGCTGATGAGGCTAATTACAGAGCTTTTTCTGTCAAGCCTGGGGTGGAGAGCTGTCCTGCCTGTGCCCATGTCCCCAGCGGAGGAGGTAATCTGCTCCTCTGGATACCCTGGAAGAAGAAGATTTGCAAGGGACAGTTCTTTCCTTCCAGGTGCAGGGAAGAAAAGCCACGAAGGCACTTGTTTTACTTGTTCCCTGAAGCAGGAGAGGAGTGGCTGCTGTTTTCCTGCTCAAGCATAACTAGTCATAATTAGTTTAGCCCTGGGTTATTGGTCCTTTGCTGTATTAGATCAAAAGAATGTGTGTGCGGGTGTGTATGTGTGCATGTTTCTTACAGTTAAGAATTCTGGTGGAAAATCACACTTGCACCATCCTCATTTCAGTCACAGCCATTTTTTGACCGGTGCCAGATTTACAAGCAGATGTTAAGCATCCTTAATGCACAGAGATGATTTTGTCCCCAGATGCCAAGCTGTGAGACCATCGCGTGGCACCTCAGAGCTGAGAGCACAGCATGCTGCCCCTTGTTAAAATGACTTAACAGCTGATTTCCTTTATTGAAGGTTCGGAATCCCCCCTAAGCACAGCAGATTCCCTTGCTGAATTAGATCATCTTTGTGTGGTTAGAGTCTGTATATCAGAACAATTTCAGTATTCACATCCTCTAAACAAGGCTCATTAATCGCAAATTCATGACTAACAGGGTTAGGGACTAGTTAGAATTGAAAAAGCAGAACAGAAATGGGAAGTGCTTAATGCTCGATGGGACACAGTATCTCACTATGAGTGTTTTTCACTGAAAACCAGTTAATACATTGTAAAGGATTCTGTCCATTTTTATAGGTAGTTGATCCAGTGCCCCCCAACTCCCCCAGTGGGAAAGCCTGTTTTTAGAGTGTTTGTTATTGCAAACAGTGTGTGTGCTCTGAAATGCTGAAAGTTGAAGCGACTTTTTAGCAGCTAGCACCTAGGCATGTGTACCTTCGTAAAACTTGAATTGTTTCTTCTGCCTGTTTTTTGTTCATGACCTTTTGCAGCGATGGTTTTTCATCTGGTTTGTGAGGATGTATAGGAGCTTGAATCATAAAGGCTGGTAAAGAAAACAGAGGCTAACCAAAATCAAAACTGTGAGAATAGCTCATTCCTATCCTCAAAACAGCTGTGCAATGTCCCTTGCTATTTGTCTTAGTGAAATTCCTCCGGGGCAGTGCTAGGTGTTGGAGCCCACTGTGCTACTGCTTGTAAGAATCAGCGCCTGGTGAAGGATCTTTTTTAGTCCTTCACCCTTGACCTGCCATCTAATGAATGAATGTTGTCAGCCCCCAAACTATTGAGGTAGCTCATTTAACAAGGATGTTGTGCCTGAACCATGATGGAGGCTCTGCCATCAATAACAGGGGGAATGCCAGTACTATAGGTAAAACCACAACAGAGCAGTCCTTGCGGCAAACAGGCCAGTTGCAGTGATAAAAGAAAAATGCTAAATGATAAAGGAAAGTTTAGTACTGGTCTTAGGAAGGAAAAGGAAAGCCACAGAGGGAATGATCTTACCAACTCTACTGATCTAGGAAGTTAATTGACCCCCTATGCTGCCATACTCTTCTGCACGTATAGACCAGATGGGAGATCCTTCCTGCGCCACTTTGATCATTTGCCTCCTCCAATTTTCAATTGTGGCCTTTTTGTCCTGTTATTTCCCCAACTTTTTGTTACATGCACAATTCTAGGACCTAGGTCTTTATTAGAGATTAATGATCTGGGAATGGATTTGGCCCCCTGAAAGCTGTAAACTTTTTAAAAAGAAGTCAGAAGCACGGTGTGCCACTGCCTTTCCCTCTGTTTTATTGCTGTGCCAGACTTATCTGCCCATGTGCTAGATCATGTTTGAATCCATCCTGAAGCAGGCTGCTGTCTGACTGGTCTTCAGCCCTGCGAACACTTGAGTTTAATTTAAAAATCGCCGCAAGGATTAAAGAATCTTTCCCCAATCCTGCTGGCCTAGGGTGAGTAATTTCTTTCGACAGGCAAGTAAAATGCCATTAGTTTCTTGCATTACCATCAATCACTGTGGTAAACGGCAAGCAATTTTTGTGCGGTGGCTGGTAAATTTCCCTGACAGCTTTGCAAGGCTGGACGAGCTTTCTGAGCTGCAGCAGCACTGTGAGCAGCAGAGTTTGGAGGGCTGAATCCTCCTGACCTCTTTGCCCATCTCAAGCTCTGGGGTTGCCAGGGTTTGCCTGTCAGGCACCAGCTTGCAGAATGTATTTTGTTCAGATCTGCAGAGCAAAAGCTGGGGCTTGGAGCTTAAGCATGTCTAGGGGGGAAAAACTGTCTCCTCGCCTTCACAGTTAGTAATATTGCAGGAAATCCAGTGAGCCAGTGCTTTGGCACTGACTATTTGTGGCGCTTTCTCTGGACTTCACGGCAGTAGATGACGGACCCAGCCAGCCTCTGCTGCACAGCCTTTGTCAGCTGTGCTCAGAGAAGAGACAAAGCTTGGGACTTGCAAAATCCATGCCAAATCTGCTGATATCCAAATGGGGTTCAAGGAGGTGTTGGTGAAAGCTCACTCTACCTGCAAAGAGTCTTCAAAAAGCTTCTGAGAAGCACCACTCAAAGAAACCAAACTGGGGCTGTCAAAGACAAGAGCCTGTTGGGACACTGGCCAAAGGGCCACTAGGTAACTAACCCTACCCGAGCACCAGAGTGGGATAATTTTATTGTGAAGTACTTACTGTCTAGGCAAACCTTGGAAAATTGTTGTCTGCACCTAGAAAAAAATCTTATAGTAAAGAAAGCAGAATGGGAAAGAAAAAAACCCATCAGGGGAAAAAAAAAAGTCTTTGATGTGTTATCCCAACTGGAGGGCTGGTTCTCATCAGAATTTGCACATTATTAGCCTGCTTGGTGATCGCTGGTGCCTGGAATACAAACCACATAATCATAATGCCCACTAAAGTTTTCACTAGCAGCAGAAAAATGCTTTTTTGTTGTAATATATGGTGTCACTTTTTCAAGAAAAGTACTGGTCTGAGCTATACTGGAAATTGAATTCTATCTTGTGGAAAGGGAGATTAT
Organism: Phaethon aethereus; assembly: GCF_964289735.1. Classification (NCBI taxonomy): domain Eukaryota; kingdom Metazoa; phylum Chordata; class Aves; order Phaethontiformes; family Phaethontidae; genus Phaethon; species Phaethon aethereus. The sequence continues at coordinate 4,559,426 of NC_138593.1, forward strand.
TTCCTGAGCTTTCCTTATTCACCGCCCTAGCACATACTGCTCAAGGTAAAGGTGCACTCCAACATGATTGATTGGCAAGCACGAGAGGACTGCTGTTCCATGTGACAGGGATATAAAGAACAATATTTTTATTTTTTGACAGTGAAGGGGAAATGGCATTACTAGCGATACTCAGCAATGTACTCTGCAGCCCCAGTTAGCTCTGCATATTTTATGGCATCCATTTTCTTTCTTCGATTAAACAACATAAAACCCCATAAAATAATCCAATAAAAACAACAACTACTAGTTCAGGCAAAGTTCTTGTGGCCTTTTTAATTCTGGAAAGATTTTCATTGCAGTGCTTTTTTTCCTCTTCCCTCTTTCTCCGTCCCTTGTGCTGAGGTCAATGTCTCCTTGCCACAGCCTAGGTGGAGTTCCTGGTAGCAACCTTTTCTGTGCTGCTTTTTTATGCAGAGTGCTGAGCAAGTGTGGAAAAATGTATGATAGATCCCTTAAAGACTGCTTCATGCTGTTAAGCAATTGTTGGATGTGCCAAGGGTTGGGACTGGTTTCAGTAGTAGTTAGAGGTGTATACACATTTCAAAAATTGGCTCTTTTTTTTTTTTTTTAAACTGGTGCAGTTTTATGCAATCTTTTAGGTAAAGATGACTGTTACTGAGTGACCTCTTGCTTTTAGCCTCATCTCCTAAGAGGAGGAGACATGTCAACATGTTGTCAGTGACATCAACCTCACTGCTGGTCTTCTCCCTTGTACTTTTTAAACCATTGGAAGAGGCGTATTACCTGTGTGAAAGTCAAGGTGAGACCCCGTTTAGTACATGCACATTGCCTCTGTTATGTACTTTTTTGGGCCAGAAAACACACATTGTCTCAAGACTAGCCACAGACAGGCTACCACTGGCCTTTTCTGGGCATCTGCTAATTGGGGGAGTTGCAGTCACAACCTGCACTGAGCTGAGGGATTGTGCCACAAACAGTCCCATGAACTCAACAAACTCCAGGGTTGACTGTAGTACTCAGCAGCAACCCAGGAAAGTTTTTCTGATCCTAAGTCATCTATGTTGATGTCTTGCAAAAGATAATTAATTATATTAGTCTGAATTGTATTTAATAAGCTTTTTCCTTACAGGAAATATATGAGTCTCCAAGGTGGTGAGCAAATTTAGCCACAGTGATGGACTATTTTAAATGCTGTAAACCCCCATCCATTGTTGACCAAGACAATGCTATGGAGCTCATTATCTAGTTTTGCAGGGAGAGGGATGGAAAGTTTTTACTTTGTTATTGTTTAGGTGCTTCCAGAAACTGTGACCTTCAGGGCTTTTTTTCACTTGTAGAGGTAGAAAAATGACCCTGTTATAAAAATTCTTTGTCTCCCAGGAGGCCTGAACTCTATTCAGGCTGCAAACATTTTTGCAGGAACCTTTCAATAAAAGGAAACCTGTAAGTATCTTTGTCTTTGCAGGAAGAAACCTCTGACTGACTTTGATTTTTTCATTATAGTTTTCAAAGCTGCGTTTCTGCATGATTGCAAGAATTCCAAGTTCAAATACTTTGGACACCTTCAGACTTGGTAGTGCATTTTCTCCTGTACTTCTTTAAGGAAGAGTTTCATCTGTTATAGCATTGCATTGGTTTCAAAGTAAAGGCCATAGTCTGAGTGTTTTAGATCTTTCAGAGAAAGGTTGAAGACACTGACTGGGCTTTGATTTTTGCTCTGTAGACATGTGTTACAGAAAACCACTCCAGCATTTTACCTCTTCTCTCTACAGAGAAGGTACATCACAGATTGTTGTGTTGGAGAAAAGAGGGCACATACTTCAATTCTTGGAGATGTCTAAGGGCGCGTGACAGCAGGCACTCTTCAGCTCTTCGAATAATGATAAACACATCATAACTCAGCCAACTGAATGGAGGCAGTGAAATAAAAGAAAGTATCTCTCAGGGGAGAGAGAGGTGTGAGCTGGTTGTGCATCCTAATGGGAAAGGGAGGTTACGAGTTGTTTGGCAGCATGAGGATCATTTAGAGTTGGAAAAAGACCTGCTGTCTCCTCTTGATCAATAGTAATAATGATTAGTTCATGTTTATTGGATACTTTGAAAGTGTACAGTGTCAAGCGAGAGTTAGGAATTGTGTGTTTGCAGATTATGGGCAGTGTTTCCTGCCCTCCAGGCAGGCAAAGGACAGACAACCTAATCTGCTTCCCTGTGCTGGTGTAGCAGGAATCACTGGAGCAGTGCTAGTGCGATGTCAGCGTCAGCAACCCAAGCATCAGACCTGTTCTTCTGGTGTGAAGAGTTTGCTGGAATTTAAAAGGTTTCAGCACAATCTAGAGCCACATTTGCTTATACTATGATTAACGTAATTTGCATGTCAAGGGCACGACAATGTTTTCTGGTGGACTCAAATCAATTTTGGCTTTTAGTTTTATTAAGAAAATGCCAATTACTACAGAACTCTTTGACCCACGGTTTTAAATACCTACTGGGAAATTACAGAAATATATTGAAATACAGTGTCTGCACAATGTTTTAAGTATATAAATGCAGTGTTTCTGTAGAAGTAGTAATTTTTTTTCTCTTTGGATGAATTTCTAAGCAAAGGTGAGTAATTAAATTAAACATTAACATGGTTAATAAACTGCTGTGAGTCGATAGAATTGGACCCGACTTGTCCTGCCCCAGTGCTTGGCAACCCTTTTTCTCCCAGAGGGATGAAAGTCCACTGTTGACATATTTCAAGGAAAACAGTGTTAGCTGTGGGAGATGGTGTTTTCATCTCATATTACATGAAGACTTTAGAACCTCTCAGGTTTCCATAGCAGTGTTAGAAACTCATATAAACAGGTCTGGTTTGTGACAGGAAGAAATAAAAATAAAAATTAATAGCTTTAATTTCAAGCCAATTAGGATGTCTTTCTGCTGTTTTTTAAGCTCTATTTGCTTACCTGAGTGAGAGAGAGAGCAGATTGAAAAATGGAGTTTCTGCTGAAATAGGAAGAATAAATCTTAAATAAATCTTCTTTCTTTAAAAAAAAATGGCAAAAATGGGAATTTTCCATTGGATATGGAAATACAACATAATGTTAGACTGCTTTGAAGATATTCACATACTCTTTACTGATTTTATGAGCATAGTCTTATATCTAGAAAACGCTTCTGAAACACCTTCCCCTTCTAAAAAATTCATAAGGTAATATCTTACTGAGTTTACTTCACAGATGTGAAAATTAACTTTTCAGTATTAAAGAATTGCTATAAAATTAATCAAGTTCTCTAATTTTCATGTTAGACCAGCTGAGGATCTCTCCTAAAATGTTTAGACATTCTTAGGAAAAATGGGGGGCTCTTGAGAAAATCTGCTGCACTTTTTAAGAGAATTTATACCTACAGTTTGATAAAAAGGAGCAGGGAGGATTTTTGACAAAATACTCCTCCCATCATCATCTCCTATTTTTCATCCTGCCTTATTTTGATCATGCTTCTGTAAAAGCTTCCTCAAAATCATAAGCCGTCATACTCAAGGGTAGGTTGTGTTAATTTGTCTTCCCTAATAGTTAATTTATCACATGGAAAGCACTTTACTGTCAGAATCCAAATTAAAATCCTGTTTATTCTTTTCATTATTCAAAATCCAATATGCTAGTGAGCTTGATGCTTAGCATATTTTGAAGCATTTGGTGGGCTGAAAAAAAATTGCTTGACAGCTTCATGGTTTTGGGTAGAAAAGTGGTAATTGTACCATTGTAAGTCTTTAGCATTGAATGCCTCTATAATTTCAAAGGGTTTTCTGCTCTCTGAGTTGTTGAGCTTTTTTCATGTTAGGTGCCATGTCTGTTGAACAACTTTGTTCCTGCCTTTCATTGCTCTGGTCACTGTACCTATTCTGTCAGCTTTGTCCTACCTGGTGCTTTGGCATTGACCTTCCTTGAGCCCGTGTTGCATAGAGATACTCTGCTACATGACAGTAGTAACTGCTTTCATAGAAACTGCATCCCCAAATGCTTGACAGGCTAAATAAGACATACAAAAGGTTATATAAAAATAACAGATGCAGATTGAAATTGAGGTATACTAGAGGGAGGGAAAGGCAAATTTCCTGATGTGGTGTAAAAGTGGGAGAGTGCTGAGGTCACGAGGTGCAGCAAGGGCATTTCCACGGGTTGAGTGGCAGCTGAAAAAGCTTTGGCCCTGCAGTGGGGAGGTGTTTCAGGGGGGAAATGGGGCAAAGGTAGGCAGAGCACAGCAGATAAATACCTTGTTCTGGAAACAAATTTGGGCCAATTATGCATTGGACTTGCAATGAAGGGGCAGTCACTGGAGTAGTTTTTAGCATGGATGAAATGTGGAGGTCAAATCTTACGTAAAACTCCGGTTGACTTTGGAAGTTCCTGCCTGTGTCTCTAAGTATTGAGCTGTCTTTATCCGCAAGGACAGATCTGCTTTTTTGTGTCTCGCCATGAGTTCCAACCTTGTTTCACTGTTAACACCTATTGCCACTGCGTTTATACCAGGGCCATTGATGTTGAGTTTTTTACCCTCTGGTACCATTACTCAAACCCATTTTCTTGGGGTTTGCTTTTATTTGAAGCATCACAGTTGCCCTCTGCCTGTCATCTACCTACATCTCTCCACAGGGCTTTGCAGGCTGCTTGTTTTACTTCACAATAAAGCAGCATATTATTTGTGTTTCTACACTTGTAACCTTTTGGAGAGGGCTTGGATTTTTGCAGGATCTTTGTGTATTTTGATGTGTACTTTACATACTTAGATAGTTTTACTTATAGTGACATTATTACAGAATCGCAGGAACAAACACAAACTGGCCAAGTGTTGCTATTTTAAAGAGAATTTGATGGGGAAGTAGTTCAAACATAAATCTGTGACAAGTCTTTTAATATATAAAAGAGCAAAGTAGTAAAGTTCTTGGAAAAATTCTTTAGAAAATAAATGCTTGCTTAGCTTGTGAAGATTTAGGGCCGGATCCCCAGAGTTGTTGTAAATCTGACTTCCATAAGAGGTGAGGCTGTGCAGGATTGGTGAGGCACTCCCATTTCACACATACTGCAAGCCCACAGCAGCAGATAGTGTATTTGCCTACAGGCTGGTCTTGCACGGGTGTTGCAGGACACGTCTATTGTTAGTGGGCCTACAGCAGGAGCAGGAGAGCTGAGTGCGTTTACGGTGAAGATAATTATATTAAAAAAAAAAAGTATTGCTTGGAAGCTCTAGGCATAATTTCTAGTTCTGCCATGTGTCTTCTGGGTGACTTTGTGTCATCTCATTTTCCTGATATTTCTGGATTACCCACTGAGCATTTTTGCCAGGAAGCTTAGGAAGACACAAGAGAGAGGGATGGTGCCTCTCTTGGGGGGAGCTCTGGTCCCACCTCAGCCCTCCATTGGCTGTAACAGTGTTTCCCAAACAGTTTTGCTTTCACACCAGTGAACTCCTGACTGTGCCTCCCTCCCAAATGCCATGTAGTGCATTTGGATGTGGCAACTATGAATCCCATACCCTCTTCTCCTTGTATCTCCCAGCAAACTCCACTTACTTCCTCCCCCTATACAGCTATGCTTCTGTTCCTTCCTATGTACAAACACTGCCCCTCTCACCCAGAAGTCCCCAGATCTTATATCTGAATTCAGTGATTATTCAATTTATAGTGCTTGGCTTAATGTATCTTAAAACACATGTATTTTAACTAGAAACTCCCCAGGGACCTCGTTCAGAACTAATTGCTTGCTGTTTGTGCAATTCTTCAAATATGTAAAATGCTCTCTGAGAGCTCGGAATTACTCAGCTCTGCTCTGGTTTGGTCTCAAAGATGGGTAGGGGTGTCTGGCTGAAGTGTAAGCCTGGGAATCAGGATGTATCGACCCTCATTCTGGCTCTGCAGAGACAGGGTAATTTTAGTCAAGTTAACTAAACTGGCCTACAGCTTGGATTTCCTGTAGGGGAAGGATAATGATTTTATTTTTAATTGGGCTAAAAATGCATGTTGAAGGGCTGAATACAGAAATGGTTGGAAATTACAAATGAAATTTATTATCATAGCTGTTATTATTAGTATGTCATTGAGACTCAGTTTAGCTCAGATCATGTTTTCCTCCATGGGGGGGGGGGAGCTAAGAGGATTTCTAAAATAGCTCTGAAAAAGTCTTTTTTCTCATCATTTTGAGCGTTTTCCATCTGCTGTGAGCACATTCCTGCTTTATATCCCAAGTACCTTTTCCTTCTGTTTCTATTTTAAAGTTCCTTTTGCCAAGATTTTACTTCCCAATTACTGGGGCTGGGAGTGTTGCTGGGGGTGTATTGCAAGCAAGCATTTACCTTTCAGATTTTGCAGTTAATTGACTGGGAGGCAGTGAAGTCTCTGCACCACTTCCGCTAAGTGCTCAGCTGTTTAAATCCTTCTTGCAGCCCTTAAGTTACTTTCCAGCCCTGGTGATTACTTATACCTTCTCCTTTCCTTCCGTTGTAATAACTGAGAGAAGAGGTTTAGAGCAGCCGAATTCATGGGGTTGCTTACATTTAAGGCTGGGATTGCATTTTAAAAGAGTTTCTGGTCGTTCCAAGTTGGCAGGCTGGGGATGCTTCTGCTTGCCCACTGCATTCAGTCTATCATGTTTCCATCTTTATATTCCACAGTGAATGGGGGACACACAGTGTTTTCAGGGGGAAAACACTGCCAGGGATACCAAGCGTATTTTGCAGTCTAAATTGAAAGCAGCTTCCTCTGTTCTGCATTTATAGCTGGACAAGAGGGCTAAATTCACTCATGAAGCAGTTGTTTTATTGATTCGCTGTTCTGAAAAGCTTTGACGCTTCCCTCCCCTCTTCCAGCTACCTCCTCTTAAGATCTTATGGCCATAAGTGTCACTAAAGGCAGTGCTTGAGGATGTCACATTCCTGCTGGAGCTCCTCTACCCCTGAAGAAGAGACTATCATGAATAAACGGTGGTCACCTCATTTGTGATACTGGCTGTGGGTACAGGCTGTAACGTGGGGGCCCTGTTGCAGGCTAACTTCTGGTGAGCTCATTCAGTATTCCTCTGTCTCATTTACATCTCTGCTACCTGTGTTATCAAAATATCACATAAATTGTGATTTTTTTTTTTTTTTTTTTTTAAGGTGGGCAAGTGCTTTTTAACAGGACAGTTTTCCGTCTGAAAATTCTGTTTTTCAGGAAATATTTCATGGAAATGAAATGTCAATTTTCCCAATTTTCCAATTGGCTGTCATGTTTTGCACCTTTTTTCCTTCCCCCCTACACCCCCCCATTTCACATAATTTTCTTTATAAAAATGGAATTAAGCCATCTTAGTGGTAACAGTTACTTCTTGGGTCATGCTTCTGGGAAATACCTCAGTAGATTGTTTCCATGTTTTCAAGCCCAGAGATGGTATATTTTTTGTCAGGTGGTAAATGTAAAAGCCATCAGATTTTTCTCAAGCAATCCTATTTATCCTTACAGCTCCCTTGGAGTTGGAAGAGCAGCACTTCCCAATATTTTTTATATGTGGGGAAGGGAGGTATAAGAAAACTAAATGATCCACCCAAGCTTATAATTAAAGCCTGGCACAGAGCAGGGCAATAAACCCAGCGCCTGGGCTCACATACTAGCCATTCACCATCCTTTCTCCAGTTAATGTCAGCTCTGATAGGAACTTCATATTCTTTTGCAAAGCCTCAATCCCCAATGCTTACAATATTTTTTGTGCCTGTGGAGCTTGGGGGCAGATTTAAAGATATGAATCACTTATCTGAAGAATAGTAGCCTCAAACCTTCCATATGTAGGCTGGTTTAATTTGAATTTCTTGACTTTTCCTAAGTGAGAAGCTGAATTCAGTTTCTTCCTTCTTTCAACCTTCCTGGCTTTACTGAGATCCAAAAATGCAAAATGACATCTTGTCTCAGCCCACCAGAGCAGATGCATTGCAGGGGATTAGACTGGAAATTTTCCTAAAATGCAGCATTCTGAGACGTTTTTGGAAGATGTAGCTGGGGAGCAGAATATGTGATGTTCACTTGATGCTAACCCAGCAAGACAGTAGATACGCAGCAAGCGAAAGCTGTAGGCACAGTCAACAAGACAGCATTGCCAAAAACCAGAAGACCTCAAGGCTTCCTGTGAAGGGACAGTGCCCTAAAGGAGAAGCCAAGTGGTCAGCCAACAGGACAGGCACCGGGAGAGTCTCGTCTGCTGTCCAGACAGGCAAAAAACATCTTGTAGCTGTATTCAGGCACAAGAGAAGAAACATCAAAGCTTCCTGGCTGAGGGAGGTAGGCACGGCTGACAGGCTGGCCCAAGAGTGATGCCAGTGTTTTGGGATGCACAGTGTCTGGAGCATTGGAACAGCTGGGCATGTAGATAGATGTGGATATTTGAGGCTCTTGCATCCTTACCCCTACGCTGTGTGTGTGGACCACTGATGGAGGTAAGACGAGCAGCAGCTTCAGCTTCCATGAAGAAGGGAGCTGCACAGGGGTCCTTCATGGTTAAAGCCTGCTCAAGTGTGGCAGGTAACTGTGCCGTGTTGCTTTTTATCCGTGTTGGGGTAAACCGACCTGCTAGATTCGTATCAGTAAATGCTGCAGAGTGAAGATATCTGTAGTGCAAAAGCTGTGTAGGAGGACATAACAAGCTTCTAACAGATGGAAAAAGGATGATGAATCCTGAAATCATGGGTGAAACCCAGCTGTCCTGTTGTCCATGCCCCTTTCCTGCACCTGCTCCCCACCCCCCCGCCATTCAATTAACCTTTAAATAACCAGGGCTTTGACTTGGGTGGAAAGTTGGGTTAGAGGTTTACAGACATGTTGTGAAGAAAAAAAAACTGGGAAATTGAGGACGTGGTGAGGAGGCGAATTTGTTAAAAAAAAAAAATATAGTTTTGGCTGGGAAGGAGAACATTTAAAAAGTGGTGGTCGTTTGTGGTTTTTTGTTGTTTTTTTTTTTTGTCAGGCCCTAATGATTTTTATTCAAGAGTGGTTTACTAAGTCTAAGGAAAAAAAATTATGAATCCATTGCTGAAGGCCTAATTCTCTATCTCATGTAAATTACAAGTCAGTCTGAAACGTAGCCATGTAGGTGTCTTGCAGGAATTATTTGGTCCAGTGTAATTACTACAGAATAAATGAATGTTCCTCTGAAAAGAGGAGATGATAGGAAAGGGGCACATAAGCTTTGCGGCATGTTGTTTGGAGGTGTGAATGTCTGTGGAGAGCCATGAAGGAGACAATTAGAAAACTATCAAGTAAAATTCTCTCCTTACAGGAAATATTTTTCATCAGATTGGTTATGCCAGGCATGAATTTGGCCCATCAAGTCAGTAAAGCCTTACAGGCAAAAATAAGGATATCATAAAAGCAGGATGAATGAATTCTTTCGCAGAGGAAGAGACCACCCATTGAGTCTTGAAGTTACTTTGATCCAAACCCATGAACTCAGATAGAATTTAAAGGAAATTCTTAATAGTGTAACATGAGTGCCAATTGGCCACAAGGCATCGGGGCAAATCCATCACAATTCACTGTTAAATAACGCTTCAAATCTCAGCAGCGCTGTTTCATTCCACCGTAAAACTAAGAGGTCCCTCTTGGCTTTGCTTTTAATTAATTAAGTCACAGTAGTGACGAACGTGGCGCTACAGCAGTTGCTTTCTGCCTAATTGTTCTCCAGGCATATTTACAGCACTCCTGTTGAAATTGCAGGCTTGTTTCAGGAGTCAAGCTGCACAAATGAAGTCCGTGCTATTAAAAGCAGTTTGTTTCTTATTCCTTGACAATCTGTTCCTAATGCTGAGCCCCACTGGAGCATGGACTTTTTTTTTTAACTAAATTTTTTTAAGCCAAAAACTGGTGACATTTACCAACTACTGAACTGCTTTCAGACTCTAGCCATGCTTAGGAAGTCAAGGTTTTCCATATCAGCACAATATGATTTTCAGCAGCAAGAGTTTGACATGCCCAATTTGATAGATCCCAGTACAATGGCATAATTGTTTTCATCCCTCAGTCCCGGATCTAGGATAACGTATTCCTTCTCTCTCCTTCCTGCATTATGGTCTTTGAGCAGTGAAGCATATTTTTTCCATGCAGATAGCCCTAATATTAAAAGGCACCTTGCTCCCAAAGGTTTGCAAGCAGAAGGATGTATTTTATATCACAGTGCTCTGATTCTCCATCTTAAACTCCAGGACAGACGCAACAAATTAAATCAACTTATGCTTAGTCACATCTGTTTCATTTATATCAAACTGGTGCCACTGAAGCAGAAAGCATTCTTATTCTCTCCACATTGTTCAAGCTGAAAATTAACTGGCTTTGTACATAATGAAACTCATACTTCATCTCTTTAAAATGATTGGACCTGTTTTATATTTTTAAAGCCGAGTGACTTACAGTTGCCATGTATCAGTCTTTTACTAATGGAAGAGGGAGTAGTTCCTTTCATCTTCCTTGTTTACCTCTCTGGATTTATTTGTAGGAGGTCTGTAACTCAAGTAATCCCTGTTGTTCCCCAACAGAATTAGAACAGCCCCAGGTGTGAAGATCACGGACATCAGAGTCAGTGATGCAGACCAGTGGGGGGTTCAAGAAGAGACAGACAGTGCAAGAACCGCTGCCACGATCACATGTGTGCACAACGACCCAAACGCAGAGAACAGGTAAGCTTTTGTGCATTAACCCTTGCTAAAATGCTGAGAGACACATACAATAGCTTCTTTGATGAGTCGTATTGCTCTTTTAATAACAGTATTTTTTCCTCCTCAGCCTCCTTGGAAAAGCTATAGGTCATCTGAGGAGAGCTTTTTTCCTTTTGTTTCACTTTGAGCTTCAGAAGTAGATTATCTAATTAAACTGGAGGCAGCCAACTAGTCCTGGCTCCCATTTGCTTTTCATGCACCTTCAGGGCAGCAGGAGAATTCCTGTTGCCAAAAAGCCAACAGAAAGAAATGGATTAAAATAGAGAAATATGAAGAATAATTGAAAGCAAAATAGGATGATGCTGTCTTCTTTATTTGAAAAGCTATGAAAGTAATAGCTATTAAGCGCTATTCATTATTGCTGCAAAACACCTATGAGTGTCTATGAACTGTCTCATGAATGCTGCGTGCGTTTGTTACGGTAATGATCCCACAAGCTATATCATGAGAATGAGAAATTTACGTTGTTAGTCAGAATTATGTGTTTTACAATACAAGCAATTTCTCTCCATTATCATGCATTTACTCTACACTTAAAGTACACTGTGCATAAATTTAGCTTGAAATTGTATCATAATTAGGAAATCAGGAAACTTTATGTCAAAATTTTTATTTGAGAAGTCTTTTGCATCCATTTTTTCTGAAAGCTCCTGTAAGGGAGAAAAATGGGTGAAAAATTGTTTAGAACTAGGAATATTGTTGCCAGAGGTTTGGAGTAAAAGAGTTTCTACTCTGCTTAGTTTCTGAAGGTGTATTTGAGGAAGAAATGCATCCCATCTAGCTCTGTGTACCTGCAATAAAGTGTTGAAGTGAAAGCTATTTAACGCGAGTTATCTTTTTAGCAACAGGGATAAATAGGTACTGCTAAGGTGAGGGTCCTCTTGGATGTGTAAAACAGGCCTGATGAATAACAAGCGAAAAGTGCCCGTTTCTCTCCAGTAAAGATGCAGAGTGGAGGTGACTGAGTGGGACGCAGGCATTTGCATTGTAAACACATGAAGTGAGGGGAGGTGATTCCCTGCTCAGTTTCTCTGGTTAAGTCAAATGCTACAGAGCTTTCTGGCATAAAGTGCCAGGCAAACCTTTCACTTCGTTAGCTGTTTCATGCACTTCCTACCCATTTAAAAAAAAAAAAGGGGGGGGGGGTCCCCTCTTGTTTCCTAAGCATGTTTGTCAAAGTTGCAATTCTGAGGTTGTGATGTAGGAAATTCTAGCCACCTTCCATGATTATTTTGCTGGGATTTCATGGACTACTGTACTGATAGAGCACTGGCAGCTGGATTTGGCACTGTATGCTTTGTCTCCAAATCCTCTGTCTTTTGGCAAGATTTCCCAGTTCCTCCAAAAGCTGTTAAAGAAGCCAGGAAGCCTCTTTGGTGAGGCAAGAGCTCAGCCAGTGGGGACGCTGGCTCAGAGGGGAACCTTCATGCTCGTTCTGGGGCTGCGCAGTACACAGGATGGGTCCAGCAGTGAAGTCTCAACCTGAATCAGCCCATGTGGCTGATCTGGGTGGTTGTGCAGTATCTGCTCTCTGCTGAACATTGCGGTCAGATGTGTTGCTAAAACAACTGTGACCTCTGTTCTGTTCAGAGCAAGGTGGAAAGCCATCAATTTGAAAGTGAAATGCTGGGGTTAAAGGAAGACTTAAGATCATTTGGTGTTACAGAGGAGTCCCTCTGTTGAGATGAAGCAACTAATTTGGAAGTTAGAAAAAAATAGGACGAACACTGAAACTTACTGCCTTGTATGTGGTTTCACTAATCCATGAAATTATACCTGTCACAGTAACTTAGTTTTTATTAAAACTGATTTTTGCTTTGTGTTGAACTGTTAAATTGCACAAAAGCAATGAATCTCAAGTTAATTAATACTTTGACCCTTTCCTTTGTGAGATTAGTTTAATATTTTCAGATTAATTAAAGTATGCAAATAGAAACTGCTGAAAGATCGTTTCCAGATTTGCAAATATTGTAGTGCTTAGAGTAAATATCTAACTTTGATCTTAACTTTAATCTGCCTTTTTGGTCCTAATAGTGGCCCTCTTGTTTCTTTTGAAGACTACTAAGTGTTTATGTGGGGGTTCTGCTCTTTCATTTAAATGAGCAGAGACTTGAACCTGCTTCTGTTAAGGTCGATGTGGCAAAATTGTCACGACCTGATTCATCTGTTCCTCCTTTTAGTAATTCAAGGAGCTTCATTAAAGGCAGTTTACGTACGAGTGAGTGTGCAGGATCAATCTCTTTCATTGCAGAGCAGAAGCTATTAGTAAACAGAATTGTATCTACCTCAGGGGAGATGTTTTTTTCTCTCTTGGCAGTAACTTCAGTTCTGCTGACTCGCCTGGTGTTATGCTGGTAGTAGAGAAGTGGGTAAGCCAGGACTGAGCCTCTGAGCCTAGCTAGTTCTCTCTGAGGAAGAGACGGTCAAGTTTGCTGTGGTTTTGCAGCCTCCCTTGGGCTTTGTATGGGGGCAGAAAGCCCCAGCAGCTCTGCAAATTGTCTAGGCTGGCACAGCTCTGGGAGTTTCAGTGACAGTGAGAAACTCCAGCAAATCACAGCTGCATTTGCTGAAATCTCTGACTATCCTCGTTGCCCTTAGCTCAGAGAGAGGCTTGTTCTCCACTGCTTTGCATTTCGGTTGCTCTTTCTTCCCCAGTGTGCAACTCTGGTAAGAGCCACCAACAGATGCTGCCTGCAAGGAGAACAGTGGCTTTGGACTGTGACATGTTCGTAATCCAGTCTGCATTTCTTTTAGCCAACGTTATTGGCTGGAGCCTTTTCAAATTTGCTTACTTTTCTAATCTTTCTTCTTCTCCCCGCTGCAGTGTTATCATTATCATAAGTTTTTCATCTCCATTTCTCACATTTCCCTACGCAAATTGAGTGTTCATTAAAATGTTTTAAATTAAGACCTTTCCTCCTTTCATGCAGAGTGCATCATGCCTTTTCTGTGCATTACTTAAAAAAAATTCCTTATCACAATGTTCCAGGCAGTTTACATTATATTCTATTAAAAATCCATTTTGTCCAAGGTTGTCACAATTCATAGATTAAAGCTTTCCAGACTGTGTTTTGTAAGGAATACATTCATAAATTCACCTCTTTAGTAGTCCCATAAGCTTGTATTTAAAACCTCTTTTTGATAATATAGTTGAACAAAGAGCATAAAAAGAAGAGATTTATTTTAAACACACACAAGTATATATGCACACATCCATTCTGATCTGTGTGGAGACTTGCTTTACCTTTACTGCTGCCGTCTCAAAGGACTTTTTTGGTAGCTCATTGAGCGAGGAGATTGATTGTTGCCATCTGCATTTATTCTCCCTTGCATGCTCTCCTTGGGGCAGAACTCTGTGAATCTCATTTTGGTACGGTTAGTGGAAGCAGCAGTGTGTTTTGTTTCAAAAAGACACAGTTTCTACTTCAAGCACGAATACTCTTGCATTACTCCTGCAGCTGGGACCAGCACTTCTATTCTATAGGAAAGGATCTTTATGTATTTCTGCATTGAGTGCAGAGTGCATCTTGCAAGAAGTAGAGCAAGTCAGGGCTGGTGGTCTTAGGTAAAAATCGAGTGCTTTCAGCCTCCCATGCAGAATAGCTGTGTCTGTGAAGGACTGGGATCTTACCCTGTGGTGTAGGACTGTATGTTGAATTATTCCAAAAAATGCTTTTGAAATACAAGCCCAAAATTTATGAGCCTACCAGACACTAATCCTTTGTGGTTTCCAGAAAATGGATCCTATTTTTGTAAAGACCATGCAGGCTTTTTCCACTGTGTTTGCCAAAAGGTGGATTGAGCCTTGGAATTCTTCTGCCCTTCGTACCTCAGAGTTCTCTGGAAGCATCTCAGGAACATGTCACAAATTAGGCTGCAGCAGGACTACGGCAAGAGGGCTTGAAAAGATGCCCTGGGAGCATGGTCCATCTTTGGCAAGCTACGGTACCTCATAACTCAGCGCTGATATCCAGAGGAATGGGATTTCATGAACTTTGCCAGAGTGATTTATCATTTTATAGGATTAGATTATTTCAAATCATTGGTGAGCAGGAGCTGAGTTTCCATGGTCTTGTTTGAAAGTCCCCACAATACAACATATTTCATGGTGCTCGGTGTCTCCTTGCTGGAAAGCTGAAGAACAAAAACTTAATGTGACCTGGCCTTTGGTTCATGAGAGACGAGATGGGACAAACACAAAAACTTAGGCCAGAGAGTTGCAACCCTGCTTTGAAAGGGAATATATGAAGAGATCATTCTCCTTACTCAGGAAAACTGTCATTAAATTGTATTGGATTATTACCAGGTGAGGAGAGTCTGATTCTCTGACAAACTAGTACTTTATCCAGAAAGGTTATATTTATGCTAGCTGGCAAAGTTAATATTTATGCTATCTAGCAAGGTTAATGAAATTGATTTTACCTGCAGTGCTGAGTATAGTGTTACTGAGACCAGACTGGTTCTTCTCACTTAGGGATTATTTTATCTCCATGTCTATAATACAACTTCCATCTCTTAGGATATCTGTCACTGCATAAATTAAACTTGTGTGAGGGAGATCAGACTGCAGAAGTAGGGAGGGTGAAATCTTCAGAGGGATTTTTTTCAAGTGTCCTCAGAAGTATTTATGCTATGCTTGGAAATTTGTATTTTTTAATTGATGCAGACCAGCTTAGCTGTCTGGCATTTGACAATCATCTGTCTTTAAACTTGAATAAAAAACTAAGATTCCATAATGATCATTCCATTTCTTTGTCATTTTGAGAGGTGTTCACAGAATTCAAATAATTTAAATGACTTTATAAAACTGTAATTGTAGTGTGTGTATATATCTCTTTAAATCAAGAAAAGCAGTTATTTTATCTATTTATAGGTATGCAAATAGATCCTCCTATTTTAAAATAATTCACTTTTTTTTCTGTGCTTGGGAATACCTTTTGAGCCAGAAATATCACTCAAAAGGAAGATGTAAAGTTGGCTGCAGTTAAGGCATGTGCATATATTTATTTAGAGTAAATAGGTGTTGCTGGAGCTGATGATCAACTGACTGAACAAAGATGTATCGTTTTGTTTTTAAAGCTGTGGATATGTCTCCAAAATAAGAGCTGAAGGGTTCTACCCCCCCCCCCCCCCCCCCCCGCCTTGTCACTGTGACAGGCAGCGTTGAGGCTCTTATTTCTTTGTTGTGGGAAATACCGTTTTCCCCACTGCATATTCCAGTCCCCACTTTACTGAGGGCAATAAGCCAGCACTCCACCTGGAAGCCCCCTGGGTGCTGTGAGGCTTCCTGGCTGTACTCAGCACTGGCTCTGCCAGATTTGGACTCTCTCTCACAGCTTTTTTGGAGGTGTTTCTGCACTGAATTCACCACCACTCTGCTCCAGAATGACATACTTGGGTCCTGTGTTGCCTCCAAGCTCATATGCCATCAAGAAATGGCAGTGTGGTGCAGAGATTCCCACTGCCTCCGAAACAGAGCCTGCTGAGGTCCTGGTCGCCTGACGTGCTGATTTATTGCAGTGACTTGGCCTTCCTGAGGATGCAGCTTTGTTGTGTCTGGGTTGTCTGTGCTCTTGGTCGCTTCAGCACAGGGCATGCCGAAGCTAGAAGAAGAAGTTTGGCTGCTTCCATAAGATAAATAAGCCTATAAAGTTAGGTGGCTGCAGCATGCTGTAGCACACAGCAGTGTTCTGTTAGCCACGCTGGGGAGGGCATCAGGACATGCAGTGAAACACTTAGTGATGCGTTTATTGCCAGAGGAACTTGCTTGGCCCTGGGACACTGAGCATGTAAAGTGCCATCAGCAACAACAGTTGGCTGACAGAAGATCAATGGCATGTGTTGCTTTACACAAAAGAGCAGTAACTGGTACAGACAGCCTTGCTCTGTTTTATTTTAGGCCCATGCAAAGGCAGTGGGCTGGATGCCATTAAGTTCACATAGTACTAAAGTGAATGAGTAAGAGGAGCAGAGGGAGCAAAGAAACACAAGGAGATGTGTAAAGCAGACAGGAAAGAATAGAGAAGAGCTGAGGAAAAAAAGCTGGGGAGATGAGGAAGGGAAAGCTGATGGCTGTCACCTCGGCCAGACTACTGTGAAGCAGTCGAACTTCCTTAGGGCCTCTTTCCACCATGAAAGCCATACTTCCATGAAGCCATACTTCAGCTACTCTGAAAAGAAAGGTTTTGAATTGAAAAATAGAGGAGCTTAAGGTGTGGGAAGAAGTCGTAGTCTATGTGGTGCAGTGTGCTGGCTTGGGTGTTTCCCTCCTATGCTTACACACTTGGTGCTTTCCTTAGGTCAGAGGTGTCATGGGCAAAGAAATGTGCTTTGACTGTAGAGCGCCCATGACCTATAGAACCTGCAAGAGTTCATTCTCTGGCCTTTGTCCAGACCCCAAGAGAGCACTGTTTCTTGAGCCATTGATGATGAGGATTTTATCTTTAATGTACCACTTTAAGGTTGTGACCTCTGTTATGAGTGATGGAGTGTGTTCTGCTTTGTGTAAAGAGTGAGAAGCATCCACATACATTTTCAAACATAAATGACTCAACAGAGACACAAAGAAAACCTGAGTTACAGGAATTTTTACTAACCTTTATTCTTTACATGTATGTCTCTTTGTATAGAAGAACCCAAGCCTGCTGGGAAGTTTCTGTAAAATAAAAGCACTGACACCTCACAGTAGCTTAGAGAGGACATAAAAAATAATAGACAAATTAACAGCGGTAGGAGGGACAACTTATTGTAGAAAGCTGTGGTTCCAGGATCAAATAGGAAAGTATCAGTTCTGGAGGGATTTTTTTTTTCCCCCCTCTCCTTTTTTTGTCCTTTTTTTTTTTCTCCCCCCTCCATTCAAGGACAAGAACAATGAAATTGTCTGTCCATCTCCTGTTGGGAGCCTAATAGCCTGGAAACCACATGAATTCTCTCCTGGCCAGCCAGCTCTTTCAGATGGCTGTTTCTTCCTCTTTCTTACTTAGGCTCACTGCTGCTCTGGTAAAGACTCCAGTAGAGATGGGGCAGAGGGATTACTGACTGGTAGGCCAGGTAATTGCTTCCTGGTCCCAGTTCACCAGTCCAAGAAGGTAATGACTTAGTGATTCTTATTATTCTCTTTGCTGTGCTGGCATGGTACCTTTATTACAACTTAACGATACCTTTTTGAACAAAAATACCTTCAGTAGTTGGTAAAACTTGTTGTGCAGTTCAGCAGGGAACTCCAACAATGTAAATATACTGTTGTCTTGAAAATTTGGAAAATGAGGAACATCTTGCTGGAAAAACTGAATAGTACTCACCTGTGTTCAGTGGAGTAAGATGATGCAGTGCGGAGACATGAAAATGACTTCGAAAATCAGTGTTTGATAAAGATCTCTTAACTTGCCAAACTAATAGAAAGCTTTGTGCAAATCCAGAGAAATATGCAGAAAATTCCTTCTGACAGCTTTTGTTTAATTGGCATACAGTGAACTGGAAAAATATTTTTTTTATCTTCCAAGAGTTGCATCTCGCTTAGAAGGCTTGGTTATGCCTCAAAAAAATACTTCCACCTACCCTGCTAGGTAGAACAGCCTCTGCTTACAAACTCTCTTTGTACAGGGTAGGTATGTTACATGAGAAGCTTCTGACTTGGGCTATGTGTTGTATATCTTGGTGAGCAAGGGCCTGAGGAATGAAAAGACTCAGACTGAAGAAAAGAGAAAACTCCTTAACTGTAGAAGGATGTGAGCTGAGAAGTAGCAGTTCCTTCTTGCATCCCATCTTCTACCTTTTTGGTAGCAATGGGAAGAAAATTATGGCAAATAGCAGATTTATCATGAGAAAAGGAACGTACAAGTTTGACCACCTGGTCATGTTCATGCCCAGTTTTGATTTTTGGCTCAAAAAAAATGTATTCTGATTCCAGGGTTAACTTATTTGATAGATCAGGCAGTTGTTTGTCAGGTGTGTTTGTGGCTGAAGACTTTCTTCCAGAAGTCTGGTTCTTACTTCTAGAAGTGGTTTGATGGGCACACTGTTAGCTGATAATTTAAGCCCTTTCAATTTGGATCTCCTTTTTCTGTATTGGCAGTTTAGGTGGTATAAGGAAAATGGAAGCCATTTCTTAATACCTGACTTTGCTTTTGTATATAATGTGGGGTTAAAGGGGGGGGGGGGGGGAATCAGTGGAACTCCCAGATCCTTTGGTCTCTTCCTTGATACAGTAACAAATATGTAAAGAAGTGGCTTAAATAAACTCTTCATAAGTGTGGTCAACAGAAGCTGATCCAAGATCTATCTTGAGTGACATTTCTTCTGAAAGATGAGCCCAATCATTCTGAAATGAATCTTGTTTTTTAATTTGACCCAATTAGCTTCGTTTTGGGTGTATCATTCATAGATGTGAATCTTAATATTGAAGTAACAGTTGGGAAAGTTTAATTTCAGGGTAGGGTGGTCTGCATAATTAGGACTGCAAAAATATAGCAGGGAGGCTGGGAGCAAATTTCAAATGCATGCTGATGAGTGAATGACTGTTCAAATAGTTGTTCAACCATTGGTGCTTGCATGCATTTTCCATATTGGAGTGATGACAAATTCAAGAGTCAGTGGGCTTCTCTGAGTCTCTACCGGTTTACTTACTGTCTGTTATTTCCTATGCAGTATGTTTTAATGGTCATGTGGATGATTGCGTGTGAGTTACCACAGGAGGTCCGTGACAAAAATCTGTACAGTTCTGGAGAATTTCTAAAGCTTTACAGAGATATGTATGCACATTCCATCCATACTTAATTGATAACTTAAGACTGAGTGATAAAGCCCGAGTAAGCATGGCTGCTGAACTCATCACTCTTATAACAGATGTTCTGACTCAAGGAACAAAAGTGATTGTGTGTTGGATTTTTGGGTTTTGTTTCTATAATTTAATCACCTTTTTTTTTTTTTTTGCTCTCTTGATAACTTAGACTTGAAGAAGCCTTTTCTTTGGTGTATACTGGTCTGAATATCCAGGCAACACAATTCTTAGTCGTAGCTCATCTTACAAATGCAGGGTCTTCACATGTTTAGGTATCTGTGCAGCACCTTTAGATATCTAACATCACGTTACTGATGGGAAAGTTTCAATGAGCCTTATGGAGATTACAGATGGAGGAGGAAGACATGATCAAAGCCATTATGCCACAAAAGCATTACTGGATTCTTCTGTAAATATTGTACTTATTTATATAGACCCAAGTTAAAAACCGATTTTTTTGGCAAACTTAAGTCTAGCTTCAGAAGAGCACCTTCATGTACGGTGCCATTTAAGTACGTACTTGGTTTTAAGTGCCTACCTTGGTTCTGTTGATGCCAGGTATAGTGATAAAGGAAGCGTTCAGAGTCATCAATTAGAGACAGTGATATGAGGAAAATACAAGTCTTGACGGTAAGCCATGTTATATACAATGAGGGGCATTAGCGTGTCACACCTGAAAATATTGTGGAAATCAGAAACTGAAATTTTTTGTAATGCAGAAACCTTTCTGGGTATAGTGGAAGTATTGCTAAGGAATTTATTTTTGGCAACTGTACACAGAGATTTAAGTACCATAATTGGATTGTTCTTTGATATAATAGCACTGGAATAGACTATTGAATGAGTGTGAAATTGGGGAGCTGGTATTTGAGGTATGTTTAATTCCCACTTTTACCAATTTATGAGTTTGACTTGTAGTGGAGCCTACTGCACACATTTGATTTCCATTCAAGATGTGTTGACTTGCTTACTTAACAGCCAGTGCATTAAAGTACAAAAGCTAGCAACTCATTTGTTAGGCATTTAGCCAAAATTTAAACTAATTTTTTTGTTACAAGATGCTGTTGCTAGACAGGCAAATATTAAGTTTGTTGCTTTGATTTATTTGAATCCTCTGTGCCAAATACATTATAAAACATCCCAGCATTAACTTTGCATAAATTATTTTGTTTCAGTTAGAATTTTTCACTCTTTTTGCCATTTATATTTCTCACCTGTGTTTATAACTTAAAAAGTTAAAAACTTATGTAAAATGAAAAAATAAAAATTGGCTGATGCTTCTGTTAGTGTCAACATATGATTTTGGTTTGTTTCTTTTAAACCTCACCGTTTCCTTGAAAAGAATGTTAAGCTGTTAAGCAAAGAGCCTTGCATATTCATTAGTGTGATGAATCTGTAAACTTGAGCACTTGCAAGATCCCTGGTCCTCTGGGGTGTCCGAAGGATAGCCGTGTAGGGTTATACCACTCCAGAGGGCAGCTTGTGCCAGTACAGAAAGGCCAGAGATAACACGGACCTTCCTGGGAGCACTAGTCATTAGGAAAGCTCAGTGGCAAGAGGCAAAATACTGGGGAGCACATTTGACCACGGGAGCTTCCCTGTTAGAGGGAACAGCTTGCATCAGGACTGTTTACCAGCTCATCTCACTAGGCCTGTTAATAGAAGAGTTACGTCCCCTTTGCCACCTGGCTGAAAACGTAGGGCACTGTTTTATTACAAACTTGGACATACTGTCTTTGGGAACTTGCACACAGGTAGTTGAAAGCTAGCTGTTTGTTCTTTCTATACAATTTGGTCTATGTGGATTTCCCAGGATACTTGTTAAGGGGTTTGCTGTGAAATATTGCAGTCATTAAGGCAAATCACTAAACCTTTAGCAAAAATCTTTCCTTAAAACCAACTGCCAATAGCTTGATCTCGCAAAATTTCCTGTTTTTTTTTTTTTTTAATTGGTATAATTAATGAACAGGTTTGATTCTTCAGAAGTTCTTGGACTCGCTAGGCTTAAAAGCTTGGCACTTAAAAGTCTCATAGGAGCTTTGTTGCTGGGGTGTGTTCTTCTGTATGTGTCATCTAGGTGCTGCATTTTTTGGTTTTTAGCCTGTGCCTAGCCTGTGAGCAGCCCTGAGCTGAGGACAGGCAAACACAGCTTCTCCCTGACATTGGCTAAGGTTGTGTTGCTGGTGTGCAATAGCAGGACCAACAGTGTTCCACTCTTTCTGATACCTTATTTCACAGTGCTGCTGCAACTGCCGGGATAAGACTGAGACTGCCAGGCTCCCCAAGCAAATGTCCCTGTTACTGTCAGCTAAGAAGGTGGCTACCTGGCATCACCCACACGCTTAACGCATTTCAGCTCTTTAGCCAAGGGAGTGCTCAGCATTACACGATCAGAAAAAGATATTTGGTCTTTTCTCTTAGGAGTTTTCAGTGCAGAGATTTAACTCTAGAAGTTATTGACCTCAGCAGTGAGTGGATGGTGGAGGTATTTGGAGATATGGGTTCCTATTTTCCCGTTCACTCTTAGGCAATTTTCATCCATGCTGGTTTTCTAAATCTGTGGCTGGTGTATCTTTTTGTTAGACAAGCACTCTTCTTAATGGTGTACCATTTAATTTCTTTAGTGACAAGAGGAGGAAATAAGTTACTCCTCTCTTAAAAAGAGTGATTTAAGTAGGGAATGATGAATGCAAAATGCTGTCATTAAAAATCAGCAGATAAGCTGATGGATCATCTGTCACTTCCAAGCCTTGCCATAAAGGAAAAGTAGATAATAATTAAAAAAAAAAAGGTAATGATGGGTATGGAACATGTTGACTGTGAGTGCTTTAGTAATGAAAACTTATTTATTCAGTGAACACCTTGCGACTCTCTGCTGACCAACACATTGTGGGAGAAAATAACTTCTTTCAAGAGCCTTCCAAAAAGGGTAGAGCATGAAAGATGGGGTATTTTTGTCTTCTCTGTATTTCACCACTTTTTTTGTGGCAGATATTAATTATATACAGTAGAAGCATACTGGAATGAAATTGAATTTGCCACAGTATATACTGAGCTGTTTTGAGTGGGAATCACATCTATACTGGAAGAGGCATTTGGGTGCCTGCAGTGGGAGATACCTGAGTCTGACCTGCCTGTGTTCTCTTGAAGTGCTTCCAGGTATGATCCATCTCAAGGGAGAGACCTAAACCAGCCCCTCAGTAACTGTGCAACAGAAGTGCACTTTCTCTGCACAGAACATACAAGGACGCTACTGGGCTAGCTCAGATGGATATATCTAAATTAGGGAAATATTAAATGAAGTGAGGTTAATCCAAGCCTTTGTTTCTTGGAAACTTTTTTGCTTCCCATTTGATACCATTAAGGAGTTAATAATTTGTGGGATTCGTCAGCTGGGACTGTTATCTGGGGTACAACAGCTTTTCCCTTGGTTCAAGACATGGCTTAGCTGAGTGATAGCCCTTGGCAAATATTGTTTTGCTGAGTGTTGTCCTTATTAACCTACCCTGAGCTGCTGAAAATGCATTAATTGGGTTTTCCTGTTGCTTCTGTATAAACTTAGTGCAAGTGTGGCAACGGAAAAACAGTGACTTGGGTAGTTCATAGGTATGAGGCTGGTTTTCCCACATTATAGGTGAGTGCCTTTACCCCTGGTCTGTTGGGGATATGGATCTTGTAATCCTGCAGTCTTCAGAAAGAAGAGATTTCTACCTGAAGTGAAAAGAATGTATCTCTTAAAAACAGTTTTTAAGGAAAATTGTTTCCATCCTTATTCTACTTTTCACTTCTGACATATGCTGAACATTTTTGTTTGATTACTGATTGTCATCGTATTACTGTTGTTTATGAACTGTTTAATAATCAATACTACAATATTCCAGAAAGTCTTTTCCATCTCTGGCATCTGTGTTAGGTGCTGGGTGCATGTGTAGGATGCTGTCTCCAGGTCTCAGTTGCCTTGTGCTTGGTTCAGGGCCGGGCTTTTGGAGAGCTCATTACAGAGCCTCAGCTGAAGTTCACAAAACTGAAGAGCAGCTGTCTGCTCTCTTTTGCATGCCTTTGTTTAGTTTTTTTTAAATGGGATGCTCAGCTCCTCTGCAATGTTGCCAGTAATCTAGATACTAGACAAGAGAATTGTTTGGAGTTCAGTAACATTGAAAACTTGCCACTTACTTGCGTGAACTAGGACCTGATTGTCCTCATCCAGCATCTGATTTAGCCAGATACAAGTGCTCTGTTCCTCACGACACACCCTAGAACATCTATTTTTCTCATTCATTACAAGGAGACAGGGAAGGAGAGGTTCAAGCCCTCATCACAGTATATTCTCCATCCCACAAAAGCATTTCTATCGGCTGTGTTCAAAGCTTTGTGAAATGATGCTATCATCAGGGTAATATCAGTCCTTGGCCTCTGGGAAGAAGGCTGTCATAGATACAATATAAAAAAATACTTTCACTTTTGGTGGTTGCAACCAGCAGCGCTTCCCTCCCTGCACCTTCCCAAGTTTCTCAGAATCTGAACTCCATCTGGATAAAGGTGGTTCACATCATGGCACATGATGGAGCAGATGTGGTCAGTCTTGCGTGGCTGCAGGAACCACGTTTTCATTTTGTAGGGGTAGCAGCAGAGCAGAGCAGGTCAAGTGCAGGGCTGCAGCTCCCTTCCTGTTTGCCAGTCCACAATTAGCTCAACTTTTTCAATTACTCATGTTTTACATATATTGTTGCCCCAAACCAGGGGAACATATGCATGTTCTGGAAAGATTATGGTGGAGGGGAAAAAAGTCAAATATGTTCTTAGAAGCTGAAAATACCAGCAGATTTCTGTTGATTTGGAGATGCCCAGGCATCCCTTCATTTGTGCACAAGTGTTTAAAAACACTTTAGGGCTCCTTTCTTCATGTGCTACAGAACAAATTGTCTGATTATTTTTTTTTAAATATATAATAAGTATCATAAAGAGCTGGAGGACTAGATGGGTGGGAGCAGAATTTCTTTCAACCAGTTGAATGGAACAAGAAATTGATCACCTGCAGTGGGACAATTTGTGCTTTTGCCTCTTGTGGTTCAGTGAATTCGTGAAGCTTTTGGGTTGGCATTGGTTAGTCCTTAAGTTTTACTTTTTTGATGAGGGGATGTCTGCTGGACTTCTTCCCTCCTCCTCCTCCTCCACCCCCAAGCTCCAGTGGAGATCAGCAGAACTGATGTGGTGATGTGAGCTGTAATTCTGTTTCAGCCATGATTATATGTCAGTCCACTGCCCACCGTAAGTGGTACTTCTGAATTCCTGCTGTGAGCAGTTGATTAGATTCTAGTACCTTTTATTCTATACATAAGGAATGTTTTTAACAAAGCACAGTAACACACAAAAGCCTCAGTTTATTCTTTAGTCTCTTTTTTCCACTGATACCTCATGCTTAAATACAAAACTAAAATGTTTTTTGGCATGCCTGACTTTCCTTAACTCTGTCTGTCTTCCCATTCGAAATAAAATGCAATTTAAATGTTTGTGTTGACCCTAAATTGTAGGATAAGTCTGTGACCTAGGTAGGAATTTCCTACAAAATGTGACTCTTAAATTGAATTTTGAACTCTCTCTGACAAAATGAATGCTAACTGCAAGTTTTTGTAGTCCCGCTTGTTACATTTTTCTTTGTCAGCAGAAGCCATATTCCTCCAAATACATTATTGAATGAAAGAAAGAAGCTATTGTTTTATCTCTTAATGCTGATGCCTGTAATCTCTCCTGCTCATGTTCTGTGCTGCTATTTTCTTTGTATGGTTCTTCTCCAGCTTATGTAGCACAGAAAAACTTAATTGCTTAAGTCTGAGGTAGTTTGCTATTCCTGGCAACAGTGTAGGTTGCTAAACCATTATGTGGGAGATGCCTTCTGGAATATGAAGTGTGTGTTGCAGTTGGGATATGGCAGGGTTAGGGCTCAGTCTGGGAGGAGCCTTTTAATTAATTTTTTGGATATTTTCTATAGAGTTGCCAATTAGATTGTGATTTCCTGAGCAGTTTTTGCAAGTGGAAAGTGTTCTTTCTGAAGGTTTCGTGTTACAGGGCTTTCCTAAGGTATGTGGTACCATTTAATTTTGAGAGATCAGGGGTGAAACCTCTGAATTTACACCAGCAGCTGATGTTTGACAAAAGCCAGGAAACGACTGTTCATCTGATGACATAAGGACATACCCATCTCCCTTCATAGCTAATCACTTTTGATTTATTGCTGCTCAGAGTTTTATTAGGTTGTTAATATTTGCAAATAATATGCTTGGTGCTGGGTAGCATGTAACACTGGAGACAGATTGTGCCCCAAAAGGCTAGGGCAGCTTATGTTTACTCATTTGCACATACTGTACCTGAGCCTTAATTTTTGTTTAAATAGAGCTTTAATTGGATCTCTGGATGAACACTTATGTTCACTTCTGGCCAGGTGCAAAATGCTATCTTGTATAATGAAGGCTGTTCAGAAACCCAGACCCTGGGGTTGGTCAGGATTGAATTATTCCCTGATCTGCACCTGGCCCATAGGCAACTGGTTAAACTCCTCTGTAAGTTTTCAGAACACTAGAGAGGAATGACTTGTGCAGGACATAAGCTCTTTGTGGATTACATGAAGGATGTAGTTACAGCTACAATTTCAGCTGTAGTTCTTCTAACTTACCATAAAATACTAGGACAATGCTGGTACTCCTATGTACAGCGGAGTCTTATTAAGTAGTGATGGTGATGCGTATTGACAAGTCTTGCAGTTTTTATCATGTTTTTTCAACTATTTACATTCTAATTCTAGGAGTCACCTAGAGTCAAGTGATTTTGAAGAAGGATTCCACTTGCATTAAACACAAAAGTGAGATTCTGCTTGCTGTGATTGATGAAAAGTCTTGAAAATTTCATGAGACTCAGAAGATGAGAGGTCGAAGAAACAACACTTAAATCTTTAGGAATCCTTAGGATAAGCGCATGAATGTACAGGGTCTGATACATGATTTTTGCACGTTGGTGATGCAGAGGAGGGCTGCTTTTAGAGCCCTTGCAGTAGGAACAGCTGGACTGCATGCTGTGGTAAGGAGGACTTCCGCTTGTTTGGGCATAAGTTATCTGTCTTCTGAAAGTGGTCTTGGCAATTGATGATGGAGCAGACAGTCATTTTAAGATGAGCATGGTCAGTCTACTTTTTAATACACCATGAACACAAACATTTCAGTTCTGAGGATCCCTGCACTGCTAATTAGTATTTCTGTGGTTTGACTAATCGCTTGAACTGGGAACTTGGCCAAAACTAACAGAAGAGACTTCGAGTACAATAAATTGTTTTAATTTTGTGATCTGATCTTATGCATGGCTCAGTGTTTCTGAAGGCAAGGGTAGAAAAAAATCTCATTTTGCATGATAACATATGCAAATCAGAACTTTTTGGTCCCAGATGAAGCTCCACTTCTATTGACACGATGCTACGAAAATGCTGTTAAGAATAGAGAGCCACTAAAACTTTATTTTGCTGATAATATTTCATTATTGCTTTGTAAGCTACCTTATCCATAGGGCAAAATCTGCCAGAGAGATAAGATCCCATAACTCCTGTTTGCTTGTATCATTCCCTTTATGATTTATAGAGTGCCGTAGATGTTCATGGCATTTTGCAGACATATAAAAGATTGACATGTTCTTGCCTCAAAGACTTAAAAATTCTGCAGTTTAGCAGCAGTCAGCAGTTCCTCCTATCTGAATTCTACTTTTAATAGCACTGTATAAAATCACTATTACACAGCCACCAAATGAAATGGCATTTTATTTTTAGTTACAAATGTGATGTTTTAAAATATTTGCTAAAGCTTCTAGACTGTCTGCGTGGTGGGCTTGAAGGCTCTGTTCCCTGGCCTGAAAACAAAACAGAAAGGGTACAAAATAGCCTCCTGAGCCCTGACCAGGGGAGATTACCTGAAATGTCCCTGTGACTGCCAGTAAGGGGGCCACATAACACTACACGTGGTAGGGACATTTATGGGATGGGTAAGACTCGCTGCTGAGGAGGGGAAGATTCATAGCTCCTTTCACAGCAGGAGCCAAGCTGTGTTCCCGTGGTAATGACTCCTGGCCGTCACTGGTTTATGCGAGATTTGAACTAGTGACCGAGCAATGAAATACTCTGTATCCTGGTATTAACTTCTGGAGTCTCAGAACAGGCACTGCAGACTTCTAGCAAGGGGCTTGGGATGATTTCTGTAGCTCTTACAGAGGTCAGCTGGCTCATTCTTCACAAACTACCCTGAAAATCTTTCCATTAAAGTTTAAGGGTCTAAGTGAGTAACATTTTTGATGTCCTTGTCTGAAAGAGAATACAGTCACCTCCTCAACTCTTTACTTAATTGTATATAAAACCTTTTCCCACCATTGACTTGAAACAATTGGATACCATTTTATTACCAGTATTTCGAATGTCGCTTTCCTATTTGACACATCTTCACATTCTGCATTATATCCTTATAGTAAAATGTGAGTGAAGTTCCACTTTCATACATACAGTTTTAGGATTTCCAGGCAGTTATATAAAGTAAAATCCTTCTATATCCTGCCCAGGTAATTTAACAGAATTATATATATAAACATAACATTAAAAGCAATTTTCTAAGCCTCATGATTACACTGATTTTGTTTGTCACACACCTGCATGTACTGACTTACCATATTCTGTCACTCATAGTAAACCCTGTCCCACAGCATAATGTGACAGATGCTAATGAATAGGATACATCATAATTTTTCGAAGCAGAGATACTTGGAAAGGACTTTCATTTTAATAAATGCTTTGAAAATGAATTTTATTGAGAATAAAGTAAAATTCTGGGGCTTTTAGAGGGCTATACGCTTCACCCTAAGCATAAATGAAATTCACTTAAATTCTAGGGGTTGCTTTGATGAATTCCAGCCTAAAAGATTTTTGAGCAGCAGATTGGTAGGAGGCTGGAATTATTTGGAGGGGTTTTGTTTCTAAGGAGGTGAGTGAAAAAGCTCCCACTGATTTCAGTGGGAACTTGAGCAAGCTGTTACGCTGTCGTCCAGTTACATTTTTTTAGTGCAAGACAGCAGCAGGGGTGGTTTTGTCTGGATTCTTGGGTATAACATAAGGCACTCAGAGGATCGCAAGGTCAAAACTACTTGAGTTTGTCAGACACCCTGCCTTTCTCTTTGAACAAAAGCTCAGCAGAGAGCTCAATGTAACAGAATTAACAAAATACATGGTTTCAAATACGACAAACTTTCTTAAGAACTTTGGGAAAGGAGGACTGCTGTTGAGTCTTCTGTCAGTCTTGAAGTGCAGCACTACGCCGATGCAAATATTCTCACGTGGCAGTATGAGGATAGAGACGGGTATAACAACTCTCTTGTAATTCTCTGATACGCAGTTTTTTGTTCCATATTTGCTGTGGGAGATCAGTACGTGTGTGCTGTGACAGGCAAATCACAGGCTCCAAATCTCCATGCATCCACAGGTCTGTGTTTCCCTTGTTTCAGTTTTCTCTCTTTGTATTTCTTTGTTCTTTACCATCTCTGGTTGCCTGCAATGGTTAATCATGCTCTGGTATCAGCTTTTTATGTTTTGCTGGGTGGCACCTTCCTTTTACGTTATCTTTTTCAGCACAGTGAGTGCTGATCTTGTTATCTGCAGGCTTTGCTCTACGGTTAGGGAGAACTCGTGTTGAGCAGGAGTTGTTTTTTACCCTATCTCTATGCTGGTGAAACACGTTTTGACTCCTGGTAGCAACTCAAAGTTCCCCAGTCGTGTCCTTAGTCAAGGCAGAAACAGTTGAAATAGATTTTAGTAAACCTTTAGCTGCTTGTCACCAGCTTTAACCAGAAGCGGGTTGGGTGAGGAGGGCGAGGCATAGCCTGAGGGGAAGAGGTAGAACATTCAGGAAACAGGATGCCCTGCTTGCACAGGCGCCCTGGAGCCAGAGTGCCTCCCAGGGGCGGCACACCGTGCCCTGGGGCGTTGGGAAGAAGCACCAAAAAGAGCAGAGGAGGTGAGCAAGGAGGTGTTCACGCGTGGCTGGGCCGAGGCACCACCCTGCGCGGCACTGCTGGCACTCCTGCATCATCCAGGGCGTCTCGCTCGAGGCTGCCATGGTATGAACCAGATCAGCGTCTCTCTGATATGCACAAAGGTTTTATCAGTCATGCTTTAAACTACAGGGATCGTCGACTTCTCAGTCACACACTGCTGGGGGGAGTTAATATCCTTCCTGACTGAGTACATTGCCTAGAGGGGACCATTTGGTGTGTAACACTCTGGTAGAGAGAGCGATACCAGGTGCTGAGCGGCACAGGGTAAAAGACTAATGTGCACTATGTTAAATGGTGTCTTGGGTTTTGCTGGGTCCCTATTCATAAAACACAACAAAGTGGCGACAAGGATAAACCTTGTCAGCTAAAGGAGCTGCTGGGAATACCAGAGAGTACTTAGTGACTAAAACAAATCAAATTTTGAAATCCTCCCTTCCAAAGGAAAGCACAGAGGGGATTTAACTAGAGCGAACAAGTGTATTTGCGGTAAAATGGCAGCGTACGCATGAGTGGGGCGGGGGGAGAGGAGGCTCTAGGATTAGCCTGGATGCAACAGGGCAGAGCACACTCTTACAGGGTTGGTGTGGTGGCTCCAGTAGGCCCTTCAGGAGAAGGGACGTGGAGAAGAAGGGCTGCGTGGCAGTTGCAGGTGACCATCTTGAGCAGTGAACCCAGGACCTCGGTTATCACTGTACCCTCGGCCTATGCTGTGGTAGTGGCAGTCAGCAGCAGGCACTTTCCGAAACTCTTCTGCATGGTATGGTAAGACCCTGCCTGCTCAGTGTAGGGTCCTGCTGTAAGGGATTAACTATAAGTTGTGTGCTGCTACCCTATTTAGGCCTGGGAGGATTCCTTTTTAATTGTAATTAGGCTGTCCTTGTGTTCATGGCTTGTTTCCATATGGGAATTGTTCCTGACAGAAGCTGTTCCAGGAGTTTGGCTGCTTGCCTGGCACTGGGGAGCTGGGCTTCAGCTCTCTGCTAAACCAGATGCTCCCTCTGTGACTCTGGCCAAGTTGCTTAGACTCTCTGTGCCTCAGTTTCTAATCATAAAATGGGACTATTAACATCTACCTGTCTCACAAGGGACTTAGGAACACAGTAATCAGAGAGAATTGAACACTCAGAGTGCTGAGGGGAATGGTACATGTTCCTCAGACAGGCAGAGAGCAACACCCACGGATTTGACTCTGACTCAGACCGTGACCTTAGTTGAGGCAGACTAATGCACCACTTACTAGTGTTGACTTCAGTTCTGCAGCAAAGCTTTGACTGAACCTCAAGTCTTTGATAGCCATAGAAAGAGGAGTAATCAAGAGATATGAAATAGATGCTCTGTTCCTTTTCCTAAAAATGCAGATAAACTTCCTTGGGATTTTCAGGAATACTTTGTACCTAACTCTTGTTGAAGTTTGCAGCAGTATGACAGAAAATCCCACTAGACCCTTACTGTTTATGTCTTCTGGTAATTTAATTTCATGTCATTCATTTCACCCTTTAGTCAAAGGCTATTTATTTCCTTGCACTGTTCCTTGCAGTGTTGCCTCATGAGCCTCAGTTGTACCACCATTAGTCACCTCATGGTACTTGACTGAAGAGCATCTCAGTCCTCTCTGGCAGCCATTGGTTTGTCCAGTACAGCCTGGTCACTGATATTGTCATGCTCTGGAGGTGGAACATGCACTGTCTGGGTTGGGACTCTGAAGTCCTGCCAGGGTTGGGTCCTATCTTTGAATAGGCTATGATGGTGTGTTGTTACTTGTGTAGCCCAGAATACTGGGCTGAAAGTCAATTTGTGTTTTGTGTCTTGATTTAACCTTTCTTTTAAATTTTTTCTCTGAGCTATAGCATTGTATCCCCTAAGGACAGGATAGGGCCTTTGCTCTCTATTACATGGAAAGTTATTGAAAAGTTGTGGAAAATTATGTTCCCTTTCACCATTCTCTACAATTGTATTAACTTGTTCAAAGAGCTCCATCAAGTAACTGAATTTCCTCCAGCAGAGACTCTGCTGCCCCAAGCCTATCATGTTAATCTCCCTTTAATTAGATCCTTCATCCCATTCTCAGGAACAGATGGGAGGCTCAGGGCTGTGAAATATTTGGGCTCTCCTGAGAGACCTGAGGAACATCCTCCACAGTCCTCCACCCCTTCACAAGTTTGATCATCAATAGCAGTTACCCCATCGAGGCTTTCTGTGAGGGTCCATTCAAGTGCAACGTGGATAGCCTCTCTGCGGCCTGTGGAGTGCTGCAGGCTCATGTTGATCTTACGGTGTTCCCCTCCCTCCTGCTGCCTGCATCTTTCTCCCTGCTCCTCCGCAGCTCTATGGCAGTGGCAGGGCGAGCTGCCTTCTTTCCTGCAAGGATTTCTGATCTTGTAATGGATTTTGGCTTAGCAGGAGCGCAGCCTGTATCTTATTTAATCTCCTGCTTTGTTACCAGGGCAGATGTCATCTTTTCACATGGCTGTATGAACTGGCTTCTGTCCCTTTTCCTTCCTCTCAAAAATCTGCTCTCTATCTATAGAGTTCCACATGACAGCTTCTGTTGTCTCTGTAAGGTCTTTCTCATGTAACACATACAATGTCACTGATACTCAGTGGTGCTCACATATTCAAGTAATGTCTTAATATCTACTAAGACCAAGTGGAGAAATCACCTCTCTCATTGCTTTAGCATTTGCTCCAAGAGTCAGTGGCTTACAGGACTGATAAAATGGGAGTCTGGTACTTTGCGGCTTTGTGCTAGATGTGAATGGGTACCAGGGAAAAAGCAGTAAACCATGCCTTATTAGGTACACGATATGGCAATGCATAGCCCACATTATTGATGAGAAATCCAATTACCACTGGATTTCATGAGCTTTTCTACATGCTGCTTTGGTATAGCATTGGAGTAATCTGCCAGAAATTCATAGCAAGGTGTGTCCTTGTCATGCATCCGTAAACTAAGCTAGATACAGCACAGCTGATGAAAAGTGGATGTTGACAAGGGAAAGAAACTGAAACACAAGAAATCTGACCCCTTTCCTCCTAGATACTCTTAAAGAAGATGTACTGCTGTGTGCTCGTGGTGACAGTTATTTTTTGTCATTATTGTAGCCTGTTTACTTTCTTGGCTTGTCAGCCAAACATGTACTAGTCAACAGTCATCCCTGCCTTTGGATGCTACCTGCTAGGAGCTGTAGTTTCTCCGATAGAAAACCTGATGTACAGTTTTGTTGGTTTATCCCCAAAGGCTTTCTTCACCATACTAAGCCTTTGGTCCAGCTTTGCAGATGCCAAAGGGTTTTAAGTGAAACACCTACATGCTTGGATTTTAGTCTGGAACAGAGCATCACAACCATCATTTGGAAACTATGAGAGATGGTTCAGACACTGAA
This sequence comes from Phaethon aethereus, assembly GCF_964289735.1. Lineage (NCBI taxonomy): Eukaryota > Metazoa > Chordata > Aves > Phaethontiformes > Phaethontidae > Phaethon > Phaethon aethereus. The sequence goes on from NC_138593.1 coordinate 4,592,375, forward strand.
CTCAGCCTGTTAAGAGTGTGTATGTAAAGGACGAGGAAGAAGCCGTGAGTGAAACCCCTTATGGAGGGTTTTTGATCTGTTTTGTTTGCTGGGTCTTGGAATACAGACAAACCCATTAAAATGAGACCATAAAACAAGCCGCTGGTTTTGGTATATGTGTAAGTTTGGCAAGACCCAAAGCAGAGAGCAACAAGATTTAAATCAAGTATCCTTCTGAAATTATAGTTTTGAACAGGGAGTTCCGTGCCAATCGATGGGAGTCTGCTTTTGTTATGGTCACAAAAATAATGAGTCTGACTCTTGCTATTACAGTGATGCACAGTGTTGTCAAGGTAATGGATTTGGGCACCTGGCATATACAGGAAGGGTGTAAAAGGCAAGGAGATATTCCACAGGCTTCTAGGAACAAGCTTCATATTAATGATTTTTTTTTTTTTTTTTAATGGCTGAGATAGAGAATACTCAATTTTTGTTGTAGAAGTGAGTTTGTTGTCATCCACATCACCCATGGGAATGCTATTCTTTCCCACACATAGCAGGGTTTGTGAGCTTCTGCTGCCTTGCCTCCTCCTGCTGGTACTTAAGAAGCTTCCCTCCACAGGGATTAAATGGAACTTAGAAAATGGGAGAGAGTAGAGATGTCGTGCATATTTCAGTTCCCTAGGAAAAGAGCTTGGCTGTAAAGGAGTTGTTGGCCTGAATTTTGAAGAGACTGAGGTAAGGAGTAAGCCTCTAAGGACCATGTTTACAATCTATCAAGACCTTTTTTCTTTTTTTTTTTTTTAATAGTAGCAACAGCATTGTAACTGTTTAAAGAGAAGCTTGAAAAGATCAACCCAAAAGGCAAGAGAAGTGGGGTTTCTGTTATCAAAACTTTGCAATCCAGTCAGCCTACTTAATTGTACTTTGATAAAGAGAGAAACTGATAAGAAGAAGGGGGGAGGGGTGGAAAAGAAGAAAAAGAAAGAAACTACCTGTTAAAAATTATCAAGATGAGGGCTTGCTGTCTGTAAAGCTTCTTAAGACAAATCCTTCCTTATGTAACTCCTTGTCTTTCTTTCACTGACTTAAATGAAATCAGAAATTTTCAGTAAAAGCAAAATGTCTGCACTAATGAGATAATCTGATTTATAAGGATGAATAAGGCAAAGGATGTGTTAAGTATTTGAATAATAGAGATGAAGACTTGTCTGGAGAAGTGAATGCTTTGTGGGAATGCAATGTGAGAGCAGAGTCAGGAGCTCAGAGGAGCAGCAGTGGGTAGTATGTATTAGCATATATGCAAAAGTCATTTCAAGACAATGCTGCGGGTAGAGCTGTCCAGACGACCAGTTTTGCCTACTCTGTAGCCTTTTTTTTCCCTCCTAGAAGAGACAAAGAATGGCAAGGGATAGGAAACACATAGAAAGAGAAGAGAGAATCCATCCAGAGGTTTGGAAAAGGAATATTGTCTGTTTTGGAGACTAAGATATATTGACATGATATAATTGCCAAGAGTAAATGGCCTGTTTATCCAAACTGTTCCTCTACTGAGGGTCCTAATCCAAACCCCAGCAAAGCTGGTGGGGAAGCTTCCACTGATCCCTAGTTTTTAGGATCAGGCCTTTGGTGAGAGAAATTTGGAATCATGCTTTAATACAGGACAGGACTTAAGTGGAAAGGAAGTGTGAGGAAAGCACTTATGCCTGTGTTTAACTATAAGCTTACAGTTAATTGTCATGAGCATAATGGCTGAGTGTTTATGAGACTTCCTTGAACAAAATCCAGTGTTTGTTTTTATGTGGTACCAACAGCGTGCACACAGGTTATCTAATAGCCTCTGGTTTAGCCTTAGATGGGCAATAGCTGGGGCTGGCATTTGTTGATCTATCTTGAGGGGTGCGCTTTCTGCAGCTCAAAGTAGATGAATTAATTTACAGTTTGATATGTCAACCTTTTACATGAGTGTTTAGGATTCACAAGCACTTTTATATTATAAGACAAAACCCCCCAAAATGGCTTTACCTTTTGGCAAAAGAGAGGTAGCCACTTCAATCCAATAGTGCCTGCTGGCGGTGAGGCACTGGAACACTTACTGCTCCCTAAGGAGCAGTCAAACAACCACTGCTAAAACAGAGCTTACAAATGGGATAGTACAACATGGTAGCCTGTGGTAGCTAGGAAATGGCGCCTAGATGATTCAGTAGGTCACCTCCAATACTACTTTGTCCTTCCTTGTGTATTAGGAAATCTCTGAGTCAATTTAGAGTGTCCTGAACTATGTTAGCAGTGCCAGCATTTTACCTTCCAAATAACAACACACAATGAAGTTGGATTATACATGTAACAATTCACTGAGGCTAAATAAACTGCTGCTTAAAATAATATGGTGATGGACATTTAATCATCACAACCTAACTGTAAATATAGCAGTAATCATTTTGTTTCAGTAAATTAAATGCCAATAGGAAAAGCAAAACGAAGTGAGGCTGAGGCACCATGAGAAACATGGCACAGTACATTAAAAACCAACTATGGGGAAAGGCGGTTCATTAAACTAAATGCCAAGTTTGAAAGAAAGACTGTAACAACCTATTACTGTCAAACAAATAATAGCTTATATATGGTCTTTTGCCATCCCATATTCTGTTATTTCTCCTTTGTTAGGAAATACAGAGATCTGACAGCAGGGATGGAAAATTTCATGAGGGGGAAACTTCAGATTGCTTGAACAGTGTCGGCATTTGTCAACTTAAATAAAGATATTAAAAGTCAGCACACTACCTTTAGAGGTAAAGGTTTGATGTTTAGGAATTATGCTGAGCTCAAAGTTTGACCAGTGATGCCAAATCTCAGATATGTTGCTAATTAGCTTTGTAGAGCTGCAGGGACCCACTAAGATTTATAGCAGCTGTAGAAAGCTACAGATTTTATATGATGTCTTTCTGTTTTCAGTGTTACTTGTGCAGGAAGTCGATTTCTGTTTACCTTAAGACTTGAATTTTTAGGTGAAAATAGTTTCTCTAGCCAAAAAATAAATGAATCCTTAAGCTCTTCGCCTATGTTGGAATGTCAACTTCAAAATGTATTTCCTAAGAGAAATGATGGCACACCATAATATTGACATCAAAATACCTTACAGTTCAGTGTCTTTTATTTTGAAGTATATCCAAATCCTTTACAAACACTGATCCACATTTTCTTCTCTGATCTGCAAAGTGTATTTCACAACTTTTACTGTGTTCTCTACAGTACTCGGAGTGCTATTGATGTTGATTTATCGTGAGGACTGTAAGGGCTGAGTTGTATGTATACATTGGGACTCTCACTTCCTCTTCATACCATATATATATGTTTGAGCACATGGTAGATGCTTATAAAGCATCTCAGTTTCACCAGAGCAACACAGAGGGACAGTAATGTGGTCCTTTCATTCATCAGGGAAGTATACTCTTAGCTATGTTGAAAAGCAGCCACTCTTTAATAACACATAGGAAACCCTGCAATAATCCGGCTGTCATCCCAGCATTTTAGGAAGCAGAATAATGCAGAGTACCAGAGGCCAGAAATGCAGCAGATACAAATGGGCATAGTTCAGCTGAAGCTGGGGGAATGATGTTGATTTGTGTTCCTTTCAGTTGTCATATTGAGCTAATCAACATAACATTTTACTGCTAGCTGAGATTCTGGCCCAACATCACACTTTCCAAACCATAGTGGACTGAATACAGAGTTTTAAATATAGTGTTTTATTATATGTATGTATGCATGCATAAACACCCAACTTTAAAGAGCTTTTCTTACGAATCTGTTGCGAGGGAGTGAAATGTAATTTCTTGTCCTGGGCAAGTAGATACAAACTACTGATTTAAGTGCTAGGAAATATGAGGAGTCTCTCACAGAAAACCAGTGTCCTATGGAAAGATTTTTTTTCCCTTTCTTTCTTGAGTCTGTTTTCCTTGTCTTGGATGCCTTTATTTCATCACCTTTACTATTACTGTATTTGACACGTAGTCATAGGCTTTCCAAGGCAATGGAATACTAAATTCATGGTCATGTAAGAGAGCTCTGTCCTGATTCATCCTGGGCATGTAGAGCATCACCATGAGTCTTTCCTGGCTCTTAGCTAAAAGGGACTGTGGGAATGGCCAAAGGGAAGGGATAGAAAGTCTCTCTGCTGTATTGCCAGCAGACAGGCCTTTCCTTTCTGCCACTGGGAGGAGCATGAAAACAAGAGAAACCAGATCTTCCTCCTTAGGAACAGAAAGCTGCAACTCCCAGACTGGAAAGACTAAAGCTGACATCTGTGTTAATTTTCCTGCTGATATGTGGGCATAAATGGTCTCATCTTTTTGCCCTGAATACTGAGATTATTGGGGCATTGTGCTTTTGTTTCGTGTTTCCAGCCTTACAAACTGCATAGGGATGTTGGACGTTTGTCTAAGTATGCTATTAAAAATGGACCAGTTGTCACTTTGTGCAGTCCCAGCCCTGTTACAGCTCCTGGGCTGGGATGTAGCTGTAATCCTGCAAGCCCTGCTTTTGTTCTGAGGCTTCCAGAACAGGTTTGTGCCCCCTCAGCATGCCCTAAAAACTTCAGGGCTAGAGGGATTTTAAACTATTTTTAATATTTTTTTTAATTATTATCACCTGTTACCCTGTTTTCCTGTCTTTAGTTAAATTAGTTAGGCAGCTATAAGCAGGTTGTAGAAAATGGATATTCTCCAGTGGGTTGAATTTGTGTTCTCAGATGCAATCCTGCAGTCTGAGAGCTCAAGGGCAGAGGCTCTGTCTGTAACAGGAGTGCAGGAAGTGCCATGCTTATCGAAGGAGGAGTGATGCTGGGAGTGACTGTAGTCCTGCTGTGCTAACATTTATGTTTCTGGACAAAAAACCCCATCAAACTGCAGTAAGTGAATGAATGCAGACTGTTTTCGGTGCATAGGAGCTTTCCCTCCCTGTGCAGTAAACCCATGCTGATTATTTAAGACCTGCCTGTAAGGTTGGAAGTTTTGATGGCTGCCTTGGATACAAATGCATGTGTGTATAAGGCAGTGTAATGACTGGTATTCATGATGTGGAACACAACAGGATAAAATGTCAGTGCAGTCACTTTGATGTTCAGTACAGTAACAGGGCAGCACTACAGGGATGTGTTCCCATAAAATTGAGGTTTAGAAATGACAGGAAGGGTTTCTGCCTGATGCTTCAAATTAACAATAAACCTCAGGGGCATGGTATAATTATTTACTTTGCTAAATAACACAGAGGAACTATGGTTTAATTACAGTAGTTTAGCTATGCAATAGCATTGCAGAGACTGTAGCTTCAGTGCATTCCATTAATGAGCCTTGCTAACGGTTTCTTCTAATATTGGGTAATGTTTCTTTTGTTTTAAATCATCCTTTTAAAATGAGTTCCATGCAGATGAGAAGGAACCTTTCCAGAGTATCACAATGGATTGTTTTTGTTTCCAAAAGACACAGCCCAACAACGCACTTGATATTACATTTATACTTGGTAAGCCAGATGCATTTGGCTCTCCTCTTGTGTCATTGGCATCCCTTTTGTGCTAGCTTTTGATGAAATTTAAGCAAAAAAGGGTGTAACTGGGCATCTTCAGATGGCAAGAGTCTGTATTTCTCAATCCTATCATCAATCCAATCAACTCCTTTCATTTAAAGAAGATAGGAGAGGAGAATAATGCACATTAAGTAATAGCTTTTTCTGAACATTTAGGGCATACTAATTAATAAATAGTTCATTACAACTTTAAGGCCCAATTTTGTTTCTATTGAAGTCAATGGCCCAGCTCCCTCAACTGATTAAGAATAGTGTTAGCCATTGTTGTGGTGTCCCAGAAAATAGATCCTTCCTCTGTTGTTACTAATCCCTCCTCCTTCCTAGCCTTTTCTCTAGCTTGTCTATCCTGCCTGCTCTAGGATGATCTTTCTCCCCACAATTACAAGCCTGCAGACACTTTTTTAGGTGCTGGTATCCCACTGACAGCCCAAGAAAGTCCCATTTCAGATTACAATTTTGTACTCTGTAGTGGAAGATGCCATACAACCATTTGTATTGCTGTCACCATATAATTGTTGAAGGTATTTGTGGTTTTTTCTCCCTTTTTGCAATAATTTGCAGTTTCTTGATTTTTACCTTCTTACTTCTTAACCCAAAAGCTCTGCTTGTCTCTTGTTCTCTGCTCTTAAGAGTTTCTTCTAGATTATCCTGCATCAGTTTGCTGTCCTGTACTATTTCTTTTCAAGGGAGGTGAGGGTTGTTTTGGTTTTCTTGACACCCCCCCCCCAGCTTTTATTTTCATTATTATCAAACCCTTTTTATGAGCCCAGAGCCTCCCTGCATTGTTGCAGCCTGAGCAGCTGTTCTGCATTTTTGATGGTCTATATGGTACAGGAGATGGTTCTTACCCAGCTGGTTTGAGCTGGGAGCCCTCTTTTTACTGTTCATCATCAAAGTCATGGTTAGAGCCTGCTGAGGAATGCTCAGCAAATTGTTTTGTGGAAATGAGAGCAAAATCTTTCCAACTCCAGAAATTAGTCATTACCCTTTAATGAAATTCCTCTAAATTCTAGACCTAAGTGGTATCTTGGGCCAGCCAGTTACTCAAATAAGCTCTACAATAGATTATGATTGAACTGTGTACAACTCAAAATATTTCTAAAATACTGTTGCTTTTAAGTTCAATTACATGTCCCACAGTTTCTTTTGTTATGAGAGGAAGGAATCTGGGTTTTTTATATTCATCTGTTTGGTGCTGTACCTTATTTTATGTAGTTGTGTCCCATTCTCTCTTGTTCATACCCTCATCAAACTTTTAAGCTATGACAATATGAAGCATGAATAGTGTGTGAATGGAGCAGGAGACTGCGTGTCAAAAGTGGTTACTGGAGGAGGAGCTGGCAGGAGCCGGCAGTGATAGACGTCTGCATTTCTTGATCAAGTTGGCTGCCTGCGAGATGTAGGGCCTGGGGGAGTGAAGATTAAAGACTGGTCCTTGTCCTTATTTAAAAGTTGTTGGTGGGTTTTTTTTCCGCCATAGGCTTTTCACTTACTCTCAGGAGAACAATTTATTTGCCTTTCTCATAGATGTTACTTCAAGCTGGACTGGAGGAGCGTTTAGAAGAGAGAAGGGGATTATGGCTAGGGCCTGCAATTCACACCTGACAGACTGTTCATTTTATTGTAGTTATGGATGCTGATCTGAGCTGTGCATCTCAACTCTGCATGGTAAATTCATAGTTAGGCAAAATGTGCTTTCCTTTTCCTGCTTTATACCTCTAAAGAGATTGAATGCTTTTCACAGACAAGCTGATAAAATACCTGAAGTGCTTTGTGTCGAGCAAGGTCATATTAACATGGAAATCTAGGTTGTTCACTGATACAGCTGTCCAGGCTTAGTTAAGTTTCATGTATTGGGAGCTGGTAGTTCTTCAAACTGTCAATTTTGGGGGTGGATGAGTGACTAAAACAGATATATTAATGTCTGGCAGTTGGAGTACTGTAGCCTGTGGTTATACAGACTAGGTTAGCATCTTGCCAAGATTCAGAAAATAACTTGATTAAGTGGTAAATAGGGGAATGCTGTGTATACCAGGAGAAACTCTCATGTTTCCTCTCAGGAAGAAAAGGAAATACAAGAGTGGTTTAGTGCTAATTTTTGCTGACAGGTAAAGATAAGACTGTAATACCTAGAGATACAAGAGAAGTCGGCATTTTCTTTTTAGCAATGTGGCTGTAAGTCCCCATGTCCTGGCCCAATTGTGGTTTGTGTGATAACATTTTATAGATCAGAATTTCCATTGTTGTTTCAGTTATCTGAACCTATTGATTGTTCAAGATTATGAAGTTAATTTTCGTTTCAAAATGCAAGTGAATGACACAAAATCACTTCTTAATGTTCTTGCTATTGTGGTTGTGAAATTTGGCATGGAAAGAGTATGTCAGGCACTTGGGAACTGCTGTGGTATACAGGGAGCTAGAGAGAAGAAAGGAGTTACCTTGCTTTTTTGGGCTGGTTTGCTTTGTTTTGAAACAATCTCATCTGTTCTCAGTTATCTGTAGTTACTGGTGGAACTGGACAAAAATTTATTTCCTCACTGAAAAAAGTGAGTTTTTGTGTCAACCAAAACTAGTTATATGTTTATACTATTTAGGCTAAGAATAAGGAAAAACATTTGAGCCATATTTTCTCTAGACGTTGGAAAGATAGATGGGTTGGGTTGTTTGTTTGTTTTGGTTTTGTTTTTTTTTTTTTAAATATCCTTGTTTTGAATTGTTATTTTCTTTTATAATTTTCTTACTGTGGCTTTCAAAAGGTGCAGGCTCTGACCTTCCAAGAATGGTATAAAATTTTTTATTTTGGTTGATCTGATCTGAAGAAATACTGCAACTTTTTTCTTTATCAGATTCATTCACATGAAAAAAATCAATTACTTGCACAGCTGTATGTATTAGGGACACTTACAGATCCAGAAGTCTTATTTTCAGAGAAATAGCTCTAGGACCCATCTAGGGTAAGACAACAAGGGCACAACAGTAAACTGAGTGCTGTATTTCTGTCAGGTTTGCCTGAAGAAATGCCAAGGGTTGTGTACGAGGAAACCTTGTGCAGGTGGGAAGGACATCTGAATTCACTCTTGCTCAGGGGCAAATACAAGCAGTAGCAGGAATGAAAATGCAAAAAGCATTCAGACAAGTCTAAAGAAAACTGCAGCAGAAGCAGTTAAACCAGCCCGTTTGTCACCAGGACCCTGCTGTATGCCTCACCCATTTCCTGTTCTTGTGACTGGCACACTGTACTTTCAGAGTTGCAGAAGTGGTGATCCATAAAATGTATAAATATAATAAACTCAGACAGCAGCAGCGGAGTTAGAGAAGCCTCATGCTACAATCTCCTGCTTCCCACTGTTAAAGACGTGTAGCCAGAGCATTGTTGATCTGCCTGGTACAATCAAAGATGTTTGCATGCTGCACTGAACATATGCTCTAGGTACTCTCCACAGGGGCTGGCAGTTTGCTTCCTCTGTGCAATCATTTGTGTTGCTGCTGCTGCTGCTACTCTCCTGCCCAAATGCAGGTCTGAAACAAACACAATAATTTTAAGTTCTGATTTAAGTATTCCTGATGCTGGGACTCTCAGAGGTCTGCAGTTTAAAAAGGTACTATTTCTGGGCCAGCCCTAAAATCAGAAACACCCAGAGATCTGGGGACTTGTATTTTGAAAGTTTTGGGGTGTTTTTTGTTTGTGGTGTTTTTTTTTTTTTTTTTTTTTTGTTATTTTGGGCTAGAAATTTAAGAGTATAGCTTACCAGCTGTTTGAATGAAAATTCAAACCTTAGCTCTGGTTTGGCTTTAAACCTGAGTTCTCCCCTAAAACTCATCTTGGCGCTGAAGACAAGCCTCTGTATTTAGCTCCTCCAAATGTGATATATGAGCAGCTTATGAAGTGTACTCTTTGGTAACAGCTTGATGAAAAATTTTGCCTTATATAAATAGTGTCATGAACTCAGTGTGCCATTTTGCCTTTATTAGATGTATGTGGGCTGCTCAGATCTGCAACATGTGCTCTGTGGTCCCAGCAGGTGTCAGAGGCCCCTCTTTGTAGGAGGTTGGGCCCAGAGAGGGGAAGGGAAGAGGAAAGAATTAGAAGAAATTAGCTGCTGTATTGTACAGCAGAATGACAAACTTTGTTTATGCTGCTGAGGTTGTTAATCCACTTTCTGTATTGGCAATCCCTCTTTCTTTCCAGCAGAAACAACCCAACATTTTACTCTACTTCCCCGCCGTACACTCTCTCTTCCCCCCCCCCCCCCCCCTTTTTTTTTTTCCAGCAGCCATATGGGCATTTTGGCTTTGAGTTGAAGCAAAGGACACTACGGTGCAAACAAGCAAACTTTGCATATGGGCTGCTGCTTTGTTACGGCAGCTAATGTCTGTTCAACTGTGAGCAGAAATCTGTTTAAAGAGGATATCAGATAGCAATACAGCTGGTTAGGCAAAAGTTTCAACTCAGAAAATTCTTGAGAAACTTCTTAAGAAGAAGAATTGACTAGGTGTCAGAAGAACAAAAGAAAGATCCTAACTGACATTGTGTTATTAGGATAAAATCACTCTCTGGATCCATTCAGGCAATGATGGATGGGATGTGTACACAACATTGATCACTGCACATTTTATTTCCTTAGCCTGTCTGCTACCTACCAGGAGGGTGTAATACCGGATTCTTAAGCAGTTTCTACTTGTCTATTAGAGGCCCAAATTTCACCTACACTGAGACTCTTTTCCGCTATTTTGGCAGTGTGAAAGGTTCTCTGTATGGCTCAGAATCAACCCCAAGATCTTTGTTAAGCTCCTTTTCCTTTCCTATCCAGCATCAAGCCAAAATCAGAAAGTGTTCTTTTCTTTGGCGAGTGTCAGTATCTGTTGGACCCCTGGGGTTAGTCTCCTATCCCTGCTCACATGAAGTGGTAAGGGGGCTTGAAAGGCACGGAGCCGTTGGACAGGCAGGCAGCTTAGGGGATGCTGCACCCTACCTGGATGAAATGGACTAGAAGTCGGAGTTGAAATCGGATGAAATGTCAAGAAGTCAAAACCTCAGTCTCTCTGTAAAACATCCCTCTTACCTGATTCTGAAAGTTGATTTTTTTCAGGTAGTTTTTTTGTCTTTTGAAAAATTATTTGTATTTTCCTATTTGTCTTGGAGGCCTAACCAGTAACGGTCCCAAAGATCACCAGAGATTGCTTTTGCTGGGAACAAGAACTAGCCCTCCCAGTAAAGTGTGTTTAGAGGTTGATTTTCAAGGACGTAGGTAGGTTCCATTTCAAACAGACACTTCTATGTCTTCTAGGAGTGGACCACAGGGAACTATAGGATATTTTTCAATTGATACCATAGGAATATATTGTAAATGCTCTAGGGAGTGAAGAGCAAATTCTTGGGTACTGTGCTGTAAGCACCACAGAAAATCAACGTCAAACAAATCCAAAATGTGCCAAATCTAGCTGCTTTTCCATTTGTGCTTTGGCTATCTCTAGACGCAGCACTGCTGCTCAGCATGTGATACTTAAAGAATCTATTGAATTTTAAACAAATCCAGAACTCCAGATTGTGGCTCTTGTTCAAGTGAAAGCCACAATTATCTCCTCTATTAAATATGCTAATGAAGCCAAAATGGGGTTGGGTGAGGGGCAAAGCTATTGTTTGATTTTAATGAAACATATTTTCTTTTTGCATTTTATTTTAATGAGAGATGTCGTATTAAGCTTAATACAGTCAAACTTCTGATAAAAGCCCTTATCAAAAACCATGCCATAGGAAAATAAATTAATTTAATTGTGGCAGCTAAATAAAATGGACCATTTCTTGGGTTGGAAGTGAAAGGGAATATGATCTAATAACACCACACTTATTAGTATTTCAGATATGTAAATTATAAGCATTAAGTGAACAGCAAGCTGATCCATAACTTCCCTAAAAAGGGTAATAAATGCAAGCCTTTTTTTTTTTAACACAGAAAACTGATATAATTAGAAGACTGTTAACATTTTTTTTTTTTTTTTTAGCTGCATGAAATGAACAAGCCACAGGAGACCAGTTCATCATAATAATTAAAGTTCAGGAATAGTTTTATATTACCATAAGTGAGATTTGATAGATATCTTTTTAATTTACTGCAAATAGCTACTTGTTTTTCTTTTTTTTAAGAAAACTTTTTTTTTAATTTTAACAGCAATACGTCTCATCTTTGGGTGGTGGTTCTGTTTGTTTAAAATCTTCCATAGTCTGTTATTTGCCAAGGGCATACATTAAATACCTTCCTAATGTGAGGAACATATGGGTTACCACTTCATAACAGCAAACAGACACAACAATCTCTCTCTCATGTAGAGTACACACTGAGCATGATCATTGGATATTGCTGAATTTCAGAATTTCTTTAAATTCCAAATGCATTCTTTACAATAAAAGTTTATGAAGTGTTGAGTATGAATTCATGACAAGAAAATGATGTCTGAAATGGACATACTTTATACTCTCTGGAATTTAGTAACATTTACCATTCCTATTATTTTGGTGTGGCTGGCATGATTTGCATGATGTAGTAGGCAAACACGGCTGTGCGGCACCATGAGACCACGTGTCAGACACAGCCGTTCCTCAGCTTGGGCGTTGGGGCTGGCTGCGTTACAACACATGCTGAACAACAGCCCGCACAGGAGCTGGTGAAGCTCTCGGGACAGCGTTGCACGGGGGCTGAGGAAATCACACCAAGGCTTTCTGTTTCAAAATGTTTTTTGTTTTGGGGCATTGTGAAATGAACAAGATGGTAGTTTTGGTTTGGTTGCTGCAATGAAGAATCCCTTGGATGGCTCTCATGGTTGTCCCTTTTTGAGAAGGGGCAGGGTCTGCTCTCCAAATCCTCTGGTGCGTACAGAGGCAGGGGAACTGTACTGACTGCCCCTTTGGCCCCCACTCTGTTTTCAGGATACGTCTTGAGCTGCAGGTCCAAGGAAATAAGACTCGTGTCCCAAACCCATGTACAAAACATGCCAAAAAGGGAGGATCTCTGAGATAGGAAACTTTTACTAGCTTGAACTTGAACTGGGTCCTTCAGTAGCTGTTAGGGTCTCTGAAAACCCCACCCCAATCCAGCATCCCCACAGCCTGCAAGACTGTGTGATCCTTCTGGATGGTGCGTGGCCTGCTCTGAAGGTGAGAAGTATCTTTGTGCAGTGCTCATAGGAGCACTGGAGGCCAGATTGCTCTTCCATTCTAAAATATGTTGCTTTCTGCACCCCTGGCTCTTAAACCTATCTTCACTCATATTCTTTCGGTGTATTCAGTCCTGTCTTTCCATATTCAGTCCTAAATCCCTTCTTGATATATTTGCAGGCTTTCTTTAGTTGTTCCTGCATGGATGATTTAAGGCCAGCAAATAACTTTTTCCCAGAGTATGCAAGTGTCTTCCCCAATAAATAAAAACTGCATCTCACATCAGCAGGCACCTTGGGACTTGTGTAACAATTCCACCCCTGTTTAGTTCAGATAGCGTGGAAACACAGTTCAATTGTGTTGCATGTCACAAAGGCCTGCCACTTCAACATAGGACTGATTTTCCACTTTGCTTATAATGGACAATAGAACATCACTGTGTTGGGGAGGGAAAAACAAGAAGCCATTGTAATCTGCTTTAGCTTGTGGCTGTTCTGCTCTATATAGGTCTTCAGCAGAGTTTTAGTAACTTTAGTTATGTAGCACAAGTAGTGCAAGAAGCCAAACCTAGAATTAAAAGGATTCCTCCACAGTTGTTCAGAGCAGCTATGGGTGCTGTGAACCCATAGCTATTGTCTATTCCTAAACATTGACATTCGATTTATTTTGGCTTTCAATCATCATTTAAAAAATAGATATCTGTGTCAAGAATCCTGTTTTCTCAGTAATGCCCAGGGACATACATCCGGAAGCACGCGTTACAGACTATAGAAATGGAAGTGGAGTGCAATCTTTCTTTGTAACACTAGCAACACTTTCTAGACATGAGCTAGTGAACAGCCATTCTCTAGGAGCTATATCTCAATTACATCTTTTAGCCCTGTTGTGGAATGGAGAGCAAAGAATAGCATAGATGGACCATAAATAAGAGATGTGAGTTAGTATTGCTTAGGAAACAAGCATCTGGAGAAAAGGGTAAATTCAGGAGTCAAAGAAAATATTACTGGCAAACAGAAACTTTGTCTGAATATATCAATTTATCTGTAGATCATAAATAAGCTGGCAGTTTTGATCTTTCCAAGCGCTTTAAACTTGTCATGATTCCTTCTTCCTAATTCCCCGAAGAAGAATTAAAAATTGGTCTGGGTTAAAACTATAGGGAAAGGTTGAAATGATCTGGATTAAATTCCTGGATCTGTTGTGGACTTCAGTGCTGTGCTGGGTACATCACTAAATTACTCCATTTTGCCTCAATTCTCCATCTTTACGGAGTAACAGACATTCCCTGAGATAAAGGGCTGGCATGACAGGAACTGAAGCCACGCTTGCTAGGCTGATAGGAACTAATTGACATAAATGTGAGAAAAATCTCCTAAGTTGACTTAATAATGCCTGTCCTCAGCAAGGTAAAGCCAGGAACCCAAGCAGATGTTTGTGTGGCAGTCCCCTCCGCATACTGCAATGGTAATTGTGCTATTAGTTTAAGTTATGTCAATGTTATAGCCCTTGCTGTAAAAACAACTGTAGAATTCTGCTTTACATTAAAACTCCTGATAGAAAGCTGCTACTTGGGAGGCATTAGACCTTGGTTGCAGTTCTCAACTTTGAGAAGGAGATGAAGCAATGAGGTGGGGTGATAGCCCTTGCTGTCTTCCAGCATGCTTTCTAGCATGCAATCACTGTGCTTTAAAGTAATGAAACTTGTGGTGGTGCAGACCTGCTGCTGGTGCCTCACCCTGATCTTTCTCTGGATGGTACTTAATGATGGAGGGGAAAACAATCTGCACCCTCCCAACAGTGGAGAAGCAGTTGTCTGTGGGCACCTGGGGACTGAATCTTTGAGAGAGCATAGGGAGAGAGCATCCTGTATGCTCCACAGGAACAGGTTTTCCAAGGAGACTAAGCATAGTTGTATTGTAGGTTCAGATTTTTCAAAGGAAATTCATAGCCACCATGGAGAGTGATTTTTTTGAAAGCCCAGCCCTGGTAATGAGTGCCAGGCTCAAATTCCTGGTAGACCTAATATTACTATTAATGCTGCTGCTACCTACTTCAGAGGATGATTGTGAGATAAAATTTCTTCTTTGCATAAAGATCTGGAAGATTGGGGGTGACGGGTGTTCTGCAATCATAGCTGATAGGATTAAGAAGATGCTTTATTGATAAGGATGTATTTGGGGAAGGTAACAATTTACTTCTGAGCTCCTATACAAGCTAGCCTTAATTTTTGTCTGCTGTCTTGAGGCACACTAGGTGGGAGAGTAAATTCCTCACAGTCAGACTGGAAAGAGCATTCCTATAATTCTGATTTAGTACCGCTTCCTATTAGTCCCAGCCTCTCATCAGCTATACTCAGATGATAATTTATATTTTAATGGGCAGAGCACTTTACTGCCCACAGGGTTCTAAACCAAGCCAGAATTTATGTCCTACCCCTCTGAAATACCATGTATTTATTTCCCTGGCATTTGGGGGTGGTGGAATTGAACCTGTAAAGACCCCTGCTCTGTCCCTGGGCTTTGCTGGGAGGGGACCTCAAATGTGGTTTTTGTTTGAAACCAGAGAAAAGTGGCAGCAGATGCAAGAGAAAGCAGTTTAGTCCTGTAATGAGGATGGAGAAGGAATCCCAGAAGGGAGCACTGTCATAGAGTGGTTATCTGTTTTTACCTCTGCTTACTTGTAAATTTATTCTTTGCTAAAGGTACAGCCTTCTGGCTTTCCTGACGGAGGGCAGGGAATTGCTGCATGCAGCGGCCGCGGGAAGAGGGCCCTCCTGGAAGCACTGTGCTCGGGGCTGGCTGCGAGCCGGCGCGCAGGGTGCTGGGCTGGTGCTCTGTGCTTGTGCTTGCCCTTTGCTTTTGCATTGTAAGGAGTCCTGGGATGATTTTCCTCAGCACAGGAGTGACTGTAGCAGAATGGCTTTTTTAAAGAAATGGGAGTATTATGTGTATCTAAATGGGAGTATTATGTGTATCTAAAGCTATTTATATTTATGCAGGCCAAAATCCTGCGAGAGGCAGAGGCAATGGGAGAAGGCACTGTGCAGTGCTGAAGCAGCATGAGAGTGAGTGGTGAGGAAGGAGGGAGGCAGTGAAGCCTGCTAGATCTCCTCTATTTTCAGGCCTGTAGCATGCCAGCCCCCGCCACCATGTTGATTTAGAGCAGCCAACTAGTGTTTGGGGCTGGGGTGGGAGTTGGTGCAATTCTCAGAGCACATTTAGGCATTGATTTCTGTTTTCAACTGTTTTAGGGCTCAGCACACCCTGATGGCAGAGATGGGGAAAAGCTAGTCACGTGCCTTGCCTTTGTCTTTGACTCTGCCAGTTTGCTTCTCTCTGTCCTGAGGGGAACAGAAAAGTTAATTTTCTCAACTATCCTAAAAGTTGGAGAGGTCTTACCTTTCCTTCTAGCAAAGAGGTGTTAGGATTCCCATTTTTAATGCTGAAATTATCACTGTTGCTTGGAGCGGAGTGAAGGTGAAGCTCTTTCGGACTGATGCTATCAGGAGGGACAGTTTGGCCATGACTGCAGTGATACCAGCCCTTGACAACTTGTGATGTGTGCCAGTCAGAACTTTGAGCTCTGCAGTTAATTGTTTCTGAATTATCTGCAGGCTTCTGTTTCCCGAGTCTCCAATTCTAGTAAGTCTCAATTAAAACTTGCCACTCAGGCTAGCTGACCATTAACTGCTTTCAGTAAATCTTCCGCTAGTTTCCAACTAGTAAATTCTACTGGGCATTTAATTTAAATATGTTGCAGACAAATTCCTTGCTGTAGGTGTGGGGTGGGATTCTTTTATATAATTTGTAAAGATAAGTTGTATAAAATTAACTGTGGCCTGTTTGTTCCATTTTATTAGACGCAGAAACTTTTCCCAATATTTGAAATGCTGTCAGGCACTTAGTGACAAGAAATGTGTTTGTGTGTGGCTGCACGAAAATAATTACTGTTTGTAGCGCAGAAGACTGGTTTCAACTAAAATAATACAGAATTTTTTCTTAAAAACCTATTACAGCTAAGAATTAGATTAAATTTAAGAAGCTGGAAAGAAAAATAAAAAACAGGAAAAGAAGTCACAAAGGAGAAAGAGAACTATGATGGTAAAAAGGAAAAAAGTATTGTTGGAATTAGTATTTACAGCAGATAGTGCTTCAAACCGTTGGAGAGGTGAGGAATTATAAATGAGAGGTGCTGTAGAAACAAAAAAAATAATCCCTACTGCTAGGCTTTTGTGAATATGGTGTGAGGCAGAATGCAAGGAGGTGACAAAGCAGGCAAATGGGAAGAGGAAAGGTGTAGGTTTGCTAGGAAAACAGAAATTACAGCTTGCCACTGACGAATATCAGCAGGGGCTGAATTGCAGTCATCACAACTTGAACTTTTCAGAAGCTTTGCAAAGAAACTGGGGTTTTGTTCTGGCTTAAAATGAAGTGCTGTTGCTCAAAGTAGGAGCTGTTGGAAAGGCTGACCAAAGCTTTGACAGACTGGACTAATTCTCCAAATCTGAATTTAGTTCTGTCTCTAAGTGGCATCATTTATGTGCTGTGATGCATAGCAGAAAACACAAGTTACACCATGTTAGATGCCTTTCTGTTGCCCTGAGGACTGTTTGGAGTGTCCCCACTTCTCACAGTCTACTACCAACTGGCAATCCTGTGCAACCTGTTTTTGTTTTTATTCATCTGCCTTGGGAGTGCCAGCTCTTGGACCAGGCTGGAGGCAGGCAGCTGGCCCTGCCAACATGATTCCCAGTGCTCTGTCACAGTCATTCCTGTGTCATAGAGGATGGTGACTGGTTCTCTCTCACAGAGACGGCATCTCCTGTCGTGTGACATGCTCAGGTTTAGAGGTATGGTTATAATTATTTTGTTAAAGGCATTTCAGCCACTGAACATCCCATTACTGTTAGCAGTTCTATTTAAAACTCAGTAGTTTTGTAAATATATTTTTAAACATGTGCAAACATTTTTCTGGCTTTGCCCAGACTCACATCCCCAATGTTTGCTTTGTATTTCATGTTTAAGTGAAATCAGTAGCGAGGTTTAAATAATATAAACCCACTAAAAAGGCCTTTCTTTGATTGAATAGCTGCCAACCTCTTGCGAACCTCCTAACTACATTGTTCTTGGCTGCTGACTTGGTAAGGGAGCTTTAGTCAAGGTGAGGTTCATATGATGTGATATTTCTCAGAGGAAGAATTTTTTGCATCCCAGCAGAAAACCAGACAGCTGCTTTGTGTTTTACTGGCTCCAAAGCATGGATCAATTGCCTATGACTTGGTGTGCAACCTTGTCGCATTCATACGGATATGGGATGCAGGGGAATGAGTCAATTGAAAGCTTCTGGTGAGTTTGCTGTATTTTTTCTGCAGAGAAAATGTGGGAGATTGTTTGTGCATAAATAATTGTTAAACCAATCATTAACATATAGACCTCCCCAGCTAAAACAGTGGCGTGCATGATTCATCCTTGCCTCTCCCTGCACCTGACTGCTGCAGCTGGGCTCAGGCAGCCATTCGCTCTGGGGTGAAGGGAGGATACTATCTCCATTCACCAAGACAGTGTAATAGTGGATGACCAACACAAGGAACTAATGAACTTGGCTCTTTTCTAAGAGCTCTTATCCTCATGTCCTCTTCCCAGCAAGTCCTATCTACCCTGTGCTGGCTTGATAGTACCTCTCCTTCCCTGAAAGAGCACTGCTTTTGGTCTTTGATGAGCTGCAAGTTGCTCCTTAGACTCCTTTTTGGGGCTGGATGCTGAGGCTGACCTGTCCTGTGTATGTTACTGCACTGAATGCAGGTGCTTTGAAGCTGGAGTTAAAAGGAAGTCAAACCTTTCTTTCCTGACACAGGATCATGCCCTTTTCTTACGAAAGCATTTTACATTTATTACATTTTACGGGAATTTCTCTGAGCATTTAATACACATTATTGTTGAGAAGCTGTTAAAGAGGTTTAATTCATGTATATTCATTTATGTTATATCACAAAAGAACATCCACTTCCCTCTAAAATTACATTGTGCTGAGCACCAGAATTCCTTTCTTCTAACACTTTGTTGAAGGTTTATTCAGTCGTGCTGTGGTTACAGGTTTCATAATATTTGGCAGTCATTGTTACTCCAGGATTTTGCTGCTGCAGTATGGGACTGGAGATACCTGCCTCTTTTAGAATATATTAGCTTATTCTAGTAACAGGTATCTCTCCTTTCGGGTCCTCCAGTTCTTTGCAAGACACATTGCTTGTTTGTCAAGTCAGCACTGTCAGCCTTGTTTTGTATGCTAGTATCTCATCTTCACAATTGCAAAAATTAAAGACTTTACACTTTGAACAGGTAGAAAATCTTCTTCTGCAGGAGATAATGGTGGCAGTATTCATACAGGTCCTCACCAAGATCAGCGCAAGCTTGGTTGTTTGGAAGGGTGGCTGGTGGACCGAAACGCACACTTACCGATAGATAGGGTTCTTGGTAAGTAAAACCAAAGCTACTCTCTTTCCTTAGATGCAAGAGCCATTTAGTTCTCCATCCTTATATGAGGTCCAATGACCTGAATTAGCTGAAATTGTCAGGTTGACTGCATGAAATGCTCCCATGTCGAAAAAATAACATGATACCATGTCTTTTGCAGCCACAGAAAGAACAGACTTTGGAGTGCTTTCTAAATTGGAAAGAAATTATAATTTTTAGCCATTTAATTTCCAAGTATCATAATTTCAATTGACTTTAATGGAGATCTTTCTAATATTTATTACTTAAATTTACCTATTTTCTTCAACTGGACTTCTATAAACTGCATTACCATCAACATAAGAGTCACTTAGTTATAAAACTAAGGATGCAGAAGGTAATTTCAATTAAGAGAAAAGATAAAAATTAGCAGCTAGGAAGGCAACATCTGTGTTCTGCAGGAAAGGGAATATATCTGCTGGTATGAAGATGCCTATCTCAGTGAGAATGAGTCAGGTCTGAAGAAATTAACATTGCATCAGGTGAATAGGGAAATTACTATCTTTTCCAAAAAAGAATTGGTGACATCAGTTGAAACTGGCAGGTGGCAGATTCAAAACGAAAGGAGGTACTGCTTCACCAGCTGCATAACCTGTGGAAGTCCTTGCCAGAGGATTCTGTAGATGATAAAAGTTTACGTGGGTTTGGAAAGGGAACGGATATCTTTACAGAAGAATAATCCATTCAGCAATACTACATTTCTTCCCTCCAGAAACTCCCTGCGCTGCAGGCTGCTGCGGGCTGGCTGAGGGCTTGGGGTGTGTGTTGCTGCATGCTTGCCCAGTCCTGATACTTCCCCTTAGACTCCCCCAGGGATCTCTGGGATCATAGTAAGGAGAGAGATGTGCCTATGGTCTGACCCAACTCCTAAGCAGAACAGTCACATCAGCACAAAAATGATGTCGAAGACAGGCCTAAGGTAAAACGAATAGTCCCTGTTCCTTCCTCTGCGCAGCACTGCTTTCTTGATTTATTTTGAGGTGGTGAAATGAGCTGGAACTAGGTAAGGATGTGACCTGCTGAACCCACGGCATTTCTTGTTTTCAGTGCCTCAAGAAGGAAGGAACAG
This sequence comes from Phaethon aethereus, assembly GCF_964289735.1. Taxonomy (NCBI): domain Eukaryota; kingdom Metazoa; phylum Chordata; class Aves; order Phaethontiformes; family Phaethontidae; genus Phaethon; species Phaethon aethereus. Next base: position 4,612,668 of record NC_138593.1, read on the forward strand.
TTCAGCAAATGGGAGAGTCTGCTCCATGCGGGATGTTTTCTCTTCTTCTCCCTCGCCTCAGTCTAGCTGAGTAATGGTTATTTATAGTGTGCAGTTCACTGGCCTGCATGTGGCTGTTTGGCTGCAGAATCACATCTTGTCCTTTAATATGTCCGTAAGCTAGAAGTCATCTGATAAACTGCTGACATAGGATTTGAATTTTCCTAAGGCAAAGCTTCTGTTTAATTCTAACACAGAATTAGAGGTGGTGTAGGCATGCCTCGATTAATCTAAATCCCTAGAAGGAAAGTTTAAACTTTTCTGGTACATTGTTATGGGAAGATGTAGGCTGCAAGCGTCAAAATGCAAAGCATCAAAATGATTGCTTGCTTTAAAGCATTTAATGTATAAAGTAGAGACAATGCATTTGCATGAAGCTACTGATCTCCATTACTGCTCACCCCTCTGCATAGCAGGCTACGGCAGAGATAAGCAGGGATCAGCTTGCCTTCGTTTTTGGTTGTAGCACATTGTGATCACATCATTCCCGTTTCCCAACACACCCTCTGTGGGGCCTTGCTCTTCCACCTGCCACCCAGGGAAACAGTCTGTCAAATCACGCGACTGCCATGACTTCAACGTCAGGCTGCTCCATGTTCCCCATTAACCCTCTACATTACACCCACTTTCAAAGCGTCGCTGCAATTTTCTTCTTTTCCTCGGAAGTTAAATCAGCAGATGTTGTATCATCCACTGCAAATTTTAATCTGCCTTTGCTTTCTGGATATCTTGGTCACTTAAGACTGAGTTAAGTAGAAGCAAAGCAGAAGGAAGAAGAGGGAGAGGAGGAGGAAGAAACAGATGGTCACCACTGTTGCTGAACACTATCATCCATGAAAATCTCAAATTGGCAGCCACAAAGCGTGGTGGTGCCAGACTGCAGATGTACTGACATGGGCTTCAGGCTTTCCATTTATCGTGGAGCTGCCCTTGCAACAGTAAAGGCTTAACGCTAACCCAGAGACGTGTGTGCACCACCCTCAGTAGTGAGAGAGTAGGCCTTTCTCTGCATGGCATTGTGTGCGTGCTTCAGGAGTTTCTGAAGTTTTTATGGTCCTGTTGAAGAAAGGTTAAACCAAATTGAAGGTAGATGTAGTTCCTGCTCTTGCTTTGCTGCAGTTCCTGTGTGATTTTGAGCAAGTCATGAGAGGCCCGATTCTTCAGCCCTTGCACCTCCTGGGAGCTGTGATGCCATTGATTTGTTGGCCATTCATGTGAACCATCAGGTAACGATGGCAATACTGTGCCCTTTTCCCTCGGCTCTCTGGAGCGAGGCAGTTTCTTTTGATAATACATATCAAGTACTGATAAATTCCTACCTCTCTGTCTACCAGTACTTTATTCTTTAATTCTGTTCCCATGTAAATTCCTCCGGTAGTTAACTTCTTTTTCTAGATTATCTTGCTTTTATCACTGATATCCCCCATAAAACATGCAACCTTCTCCTTGTGGTCCTGCTTGAGTCTTGTCAGGAGGGAGATTGTTACATGTCTGTGCTGTCAAATGTTTCCCATTTGTGGTGCAAGCTTTGCATCAGCTTTTTTTGCAGACATAATCTACTGGAAAATCATGTTTCATTCTTGGTATTGTCTAATCTCTTGGCTTGGTTTTGGCCTGCTTTCCTAAAGAGATGAGATGGAGAGGTGTGTGTCCTGTTTTCAACCAAATTTGACAAAGGTAGAGTTTTCAAAGATACTGTAAGTTTGATGAAATAGAAAAGCTAGGTGAAGAGAGTCTGTATCAGCTTCTTCTGATAGAAAAGCCACAGCACCATCTCAGTGCCTGTCGGACACCAGAGAACCCACCGAGCAGAACACTGTTACGAAAAGCCAATGTCGGGAAATGTCTCACTTAGATCTTAGACCTTGTTAGATCGAAGTCTGAAGCTCAGTTTCATTAGTTCTGCTGCTCCCTAAACCTCTTGGCATTATTGTAGCATATTTTACAGAGATCTTCCTGAGATGTACCACTTTGGTTTTATTTTTCCATGTAGATGGTTATTTAGTGCCTTTGGATATCATCTCTTTAGGTCCTTTTTTCGGATTCTTTGCCCTGGCTAATGTTTGAATTTTCTTCTAATTTAATATTGTACATTTTATATTACACGTCTTTATGGATAAAAAGAAAAAGGCATGCCAAAATATATTACTGATTTAACACCAGTCCTGTTTTTCTCCAGAAACTGAACCAGTTTTTTGAAACTGAGTTTATAAACTGAGCTTGTTTATGCAACTTATTAAGGGTCTTCTGCTTAAATAATTACATACTAAATGTCTTTACAGTTCATATTTTCTTACCATTTCAATTTGTGTCCCTTTACAGTCTTCAGAAGCATCTTTATTTCAACTGAGTAACAAGCATGTGTCTACTTTCTCTATTGAAAAAAAGCGGCAGTTATCCAGACAGTGCCTGTTTTATAAGACTGTTTATAGAGATCTATATTTCAAGCAACAGGGATCATGGTCTATATTTCACCCGTGACCTACACCTGCAAACCATATAAAATCATTGCTGAATGGAACTCTAAATAGGATACATTCGTTCTTCAGCAAAGATTTTTGCTCTGTGCTATACCATAACAGGTGACAAACCAAGACATAACAGTGAGTTATTCAACCTAATTTCTTGAGCTGGATGTACAATTTGTAGCAAAAGCTTTGTTTTGCTTCTGGTTGTTTTGAATTGTTCACAGTCTGTTTGTGGTTTGACTACATTACTTAAAATTTGAAATAATTTGCCAAGTAACTTTTGCAAATTACTTTAGTCTGTAGATCTATGTGCAGGTGAGGTACTGTGAGTTTTCTTGCCGCGTGCAGTAGTCATCTAGAGTAGGAAAGCTCATGGGCAGTGCCATTGCTTATTGTGGCTCTGAATAAAACCCTTCTTGAAAAGCTTTTCACACCCGGAATATGTGAAATTCTTGTGAAGGTGTTGCACGGGCAGTAAGTGAGCAGCTTACTGTGAATAGGAGGGGTCCTGCAAATGTGACATAGGGTCTTACTTGGTGCACACAGGTTCTTCCGTCTTGCGCATCCATGTCCGATCTGCTTGTGGCTGAATGACAGCGGTATTTCCTCCTGGCGCTCTGTGATAACTGCTTTTTTGGTTTGCTGGTGACAACTCCAAAGCTGTTACTAAAAATGGTGATAAGTGGATATGAAGTGATGGATATGAAGTGATGATAAATCAATTTTGAAGGAGTCTAGGGCCAAACAGGCCAAGGTTTCATTTTTTTTTAACTCACAGTTAAGTTGAAATTAAATTGAACCATACTCAATTCAAATTAAAAGATAAAAAAGTTTGATTTTTAAAGCATAGGCAGTCTTTTAAAACAACAAAAAAAAGGACTTTTAAATTTATTTTGCTTTTCTTCACTGTATCAACTGAGGTACAGGTACCTGCAAAGTGTGCTGCTGCAACAACACTTTTTAGCCTAAAGAATTATTTGCTCTACATGCACTTTTCTAGCATTGGAACAAATTTGTACGCGTTTAGCTGAGTAAAATGAAAGCATATATGCACTGTTGTCCCTTAAATGAAAATGACTACAAAATGGTATAAAGATACATATAGAAGACATGATGAGTTAAAGGCAATGCCATGAGAGCATGTTATTTCTAATGTATGCAAATAAATTTACTCTGGCAAAGCTGTCCTAAATTTTTAATTCATGAGTTTGTTAAAATAGTGAAAGGTGATTATCCTTTTACTTAGAACAGATTGCAGATTGCCGTGGCAATAGTTAAATATATTTCCCATAAATTTATTATGGTGATCGTAATGACTATTAGCTTTAAGTTGTTTTTTTCCTTTTTTTTTTTTCTTTTTAATTACAAAGCATATGATTTTTTTTCCAAGTTAAAGACCAAAAGTAAAGGTGTGGGAAGGAAGTATGTTCTATGTGAGAGAAAAAGTCTCATTATGCTACTGATCGTAGTACTGATGGTTCAGTTGGTAGCAATTGCTCAACTGTTCCAGAACTGGAGCAATGATCCAGGTGGATCAAGGACATCTTCCTTATAAATCAGAAAATTATGGCCCTCCTGACTGGTTCTCATATCTATAGGTCTCTGGTATTCTTTGCAGAAACACTTCTATTAGTTCCCATGTCTGATTTGATCGAGTACACTCCCTAAACTTTTTTTGTATGCTCTGTGGAATATGATTCACTTCCATTCTAAATTCATGTGGAGTATAGTAGTGTGGCTGTTATGGGGCTGCTGCCTTCCGTGTTGTGAGTCCTCTGATGTTTCCGTGGCAAGCAGAGAATCAAGATAACAGTGGCCATTCAAGTCAGAAGACCAGAGCCCATATGCCTTAAAGTAAATGGCCAAGCCCTACTGAAGGAGTCACCTCTGCAACAGAGATAGATAATAGATAGATTATAGTGATAAATAGAACTGCTCAGCAATTTGTTTTTAGAATAATTTACTAACAGGAAATCCAAGATATCCTAGCTTCTATGCAAGTGCTTAGTGTTCGGTCAGGAAACCATTAATGCAATGCCTTATTTCAGGTAAATTTGTTCTGAATTGGAGTATTTCATTTTATTGGACTGGTCTCAAATGCTTCAATGGAAATCCATTCAACAAAACCATTAAAAAGCTTGATCCCAGCAGGACATTGCCGTACTTTCTTCCTGTTTTCTCTGCTGAATCAATACTTCTAGATGGAAAAACCTTTTTCCATTGATGCTCTGGGTCACCTTGGAGTCTGAAAGTCTTTTAATTGTAGTCAGTACATCAGCTGGAGAGCCAGAGAGATCTCGTGTTTGGGTATCTGGCCAGGAGTTCCCACAGAGAGGCCGATGTTGTGCTCAGTATGGCAGAACCGTCGCTTCCCTCCGTGGTCTGGGACATTGGTGCTGAAGGGTGCTGCAGGGCGCAGCTTGTGTCTGTGTAGCACAAGGGCTGCCGCGAGCGTGTATGGCTGCCGCCCCGCAGGAGCAGGATCAGACCTTTGTTGTACGAGTGGGGTCTCAGAGGGTATAACTGAATGGGGACTCAACTTAAAGGAAGCAACTTTGTGCATGTCTTCAAGAATGAGTATAGCATCAGTTATCTGATCTTACCTGGTTACTCTGCTTTATGGAAAATCTCCTGTGCCCGCAGGCCTTTGAAGCAGGTGGCCTCGGTTGTTTTTTCTTGGCAGCTAAGGACATGAGTGCATCTATAGAGACCATGACCAAAGCACAGGAATCATTCTGAAGAGACTATTTATGCATTTACCTTCATCAAAAGCAAAACCACTTCATTAAGCACCCAGGGAATGCAAAAGTGAGGGGAAAAGTGGTTTTCTTGATGAGATAAACACATTACAAGTTACTCATTATACATAAAATAATACTATATACCACATGTTCCAGGGAGTTCAGGCTGGAAGATGTGTCACCATTACCATGTTCCTCTCATTTCCTGTGTATTCATCTAAAAGGTACTGATTCAGCCTCTAATTGGCTTGTTATGCACTTAAAAAAAAAAAAGCCCCCCAAATCCACAACAAAACTCTTCAAACTTTTACACTGAAAGCTGTGCTGTGTGCCTGTATGTGTTTCGATTTGAATATGAATCAGAAGAATGAGAACTTGAATTTTCAGTACTCCAATGGATAGATGAATAGATGAGTGAAGAGAGGAAAAAGAGTAAATAAAAAAACCCCCTAAGTAAAATAAAAGGCTTGTAATAAGCCTCGTTTTTGTGTACCGCTCCGGGAGCAGAACCATCTGTCCTTTTGCCACAGACACCATCCCTTTTATTCACATGGTCCTCACAATTTTAAATTAAAAGAAAAAAAAAGTTTTTAGGGATGCCTCATTATCTGCATTTTCTTTATGGAAACAACTCCCAGCGCAACTTGATGTTTGCTTCATTGCCTAGTCTCTGAGCAGGGGCTGGATGGGAAGGAAAGCCTTTTGGATACATTTTGCAGCTTGCTGTTTTAATTAGAGTATTGTCATCTCTTGGCTGCTTGCAGATCTCCAAAGAAACATTGTGGCCTGCTGGGTTATTCGCTTAGACATTTGTGTGACTGATCTTCTTGCAGTTTTTTCTATTGTGATTCTTTCATTTCTGCAAGCGCGTTTCCAGTCAGGCTTTGGATGCTTGGTAAATAAGACTTGAAATGGAGTGGGGAAAAGACATGGTCCTTGCCCAAGTGGATTATTTGTCTTTTCCTTGCCACTTCTGCTTCCACAGCAGGACCTGGGCAGGGCTGTGGCCAGGGATCTGGGCTCTGCGTCTCCGCTTCTTGCCGGGAGCTTGGTCTGATGCTCCTGGGGCTGACCTGGAGATGAAGCTCTCGTGTCCCACACAGATTGTGTCACTTGTATGGGACACGGACCCCTGTTTTCCTCAGAAAGCAGAGGAAGAAGGGTCTTGTTCTCAGTGAATTGAAGGGGCCTTTGGAGAGATGCCATCAAATGGAACACTGCAGCTCACAATATGCTGGTTTTCACTCCCTGGAAGTTGTTTAGAGGAAGGTGATAGAGAAGTAAAGCCTAGCAGGCAAAAAAAAAAAAAAAAAAAAAAAAAAAGAGAGGAGACTCCAAGAAAATGAAGCTTCGACATTAGACTGGTTCCACAAAAACCTTTGTATTCTCAGTCCTGCAAGCCAAATGCAAACAGTTTGTACAGACCAGTATTGGAGGTAGTTGAAAACCAATGTGACTTCGTATTGTATAAAGGGAAAGGAGCCTTTATCTTGTGTGTTTTGCTTTGTAGGTCTCCTTGGAACACTCGCATTTTAACTTTCAAATTGAAAATTGTTTTATTTTAAAATTAATTTAAAGTAATAGCTCCTGCAATCACTCACAAATGGTAAAAACCCCTAGTATAAAGATGGATTGAAAAAAGGTGTTAGTAGAATGCTCTATAGACTGCCTTCAAATCTGCCTTCTGATTGTAAAGGTTTTTCTGCTTTTTTGCATTGCCTCTGCTGAAAATGATACGCAGAAGTACAAGTCTTGCAGCTAAAGCTGATGATCACCTACCTCCCACAGGCTGCTTTGTTTATATGGTGCCCTGGTGAGAAATATTTTGAAGGGTTGGGGTTCTGAACGCAAAAGGTTTGAATAAAAAGGGATGCTGGAAAGTACTGTGTTGATTTTTCCTTAAATAAATAAATTCCCAGTCTCTTTTCCCTCTGATTCTTCCTTTAAAAAAAATTTCCTCATTTTTGAAATCTGTCATTCTTTTTATAAATTCTTCCCACTCTGATGTTTCAGTATATCAGGTATAAAGTATAAAGTATAAAGTCAGTATATCAGACTTTCTCAATTGTTCTACGGTCCTATGCTGAGGATGTCATTGTTTCACCCCAAAATAAATAATCTGGCATCACTTCATTCTTTAAAAGAAGCAGACTTATAAACATGCAATGTCTGCTTCAGTGCCTCTAGTCAAACTGCATAAAACTCATTAACCTGATGTTCTTATGTTAAAGGCAATTTAAAACCAAATATAACTCAGAAACCTAAGAATGCTGTTTAATACCATGTTGTGAGAAACATGGTAAAGGTTGCCTTCCTCTTGTATCCCAGTTTCAATATTCAGCTTATGAACAGAGGACAATACCCTCAAGGTTTTTTTTGTCTTTCAGAAGTAATTTTTCAAAATGAACTTACATTTAAAAAAAAAAACAACACCCCTACCACTCTTCAGACCAAATCTGTGTCAAGAGCTAAATTTGACCCATGGTACAAGATTTAGGTGCTGTAAGCAGCTACACAAAGCAGGTAAAACCTGTAATTTTTTAGATGTTTTCTTGTCTGTGTTAATTGCACTAATAATAATTCTTTTTATATTTGTGGTCAAGGTATGGCAGCCAGTGCAGCACTTGTGTTTGCTGCTGTCTCTGAAATCATATTAGAATGTGAGCTGATAAAGATTACCCTAAATTCTGATACAACGTTGAGGATTACTGTTGGTCCTTCACCCTGTTTAGCTTATGCAGTTTCTTGTGCTTCTTGGTGGTGCTTCCCTCTGCGGTTAGCATCCTCTGTCTTCTGGGTGATGGTCACTAAGTGTTTCAGAAAGCTGCAATTTGGTGATGGTGATTATAAATGAGATTATAGGGGGTGGCAAAGGGGGCCAGGCCAAGGGGACCTGGTGGTGCTGGTGGAGCCGCAAAGAGGTGGCAGAGTGGGCATGATGAGACGGGGTCGGCATCAGAGGGCTGCCAAATGTCAACAAAAGGGGAAATGGAGGTGAGAGGCCAGGGCAGAAGCATGGAGAGGGATGCTGCAAAGAACAGTGGGTATCTCTGGGGACAGAAGTGAACTTCAAATGAGCAAGAGCAGAAGAGAAGCAATTTCTGTGTGTTTCTAAGGCCACTGCAAAGGAGCAAAGCCAGAAGGGATAGATGTTTCCGCCTTCTCCTAGTACGTGTTTGACTCCTTATCAAAGCAGTTTATCAGCTGATCTCATTTTCAATTATAACCTGCAGAAGCAATCATATAATTAGATGTGCTGTTGTAATCCTCTTGAAAACAAAAGATGGGCATGGTGCAGCTGATAAATTGAAGTAGTAGGGAACAGCTAATATATATTTTAATAAGCAATAAGTCTAAAGTGTGTATCTAATGAATTCTAATGGTATCTTGTTTTTCTTAAATTTATCTTGGAAAGGCAGAAGTAAACTTTGAACTTGATATTCTAACCAGAATTTATTATATTTAGATTATTAAGTTTTTTAATTTATGGTCCTCCTTAGGAAAAAGGATTAGATTTAGATGCAAGTATTTCTTCATCTTCTGCCCACTGAAAGCAGCTGTAAAGCTCACATGGACTTCAGAGAGTTAAACTTCCTGTGTGGTCCTGCCCTGTACATTGAGCATCTACTCTAGGGAGTAATGTCCTTGATACTTCTTGGTCAAACAGCTAGTAGATCTTTGGTCACTGTTCTGACCCCAAGATATTGTACAAGGATGCTGAACTGGGAGGCCATCACTATAATCTAATAAGGGGGGGCTCAAAACCATGAACTGACAGTGAGACTTGAGTATGCTCTGCAAAAAACCTCCCAGGGAAGGGGGGATGTGGCAGTGTAGTGGGGCCACAGCATGGAGCTGGTCACCGGTGCCTGGTGCAGAGACACGCAGGGGAGCAGGAGCAGGCAGCCGGCTATCGGAGCAGGCAGAGGGCTATGGAGGGATCTGCCTGGGGACTGCCAGGTGTGGGACGGGGTTTGCTGCAGCTCAGGAAGTCTCTAGGTTAGCTGGGACCGAGTGTTGAGGACCTGCCTGCAGTGACACCCTGGTCTAGGGGGAGAGCTGGGTATAAGCCTTTTTATTTCTCTTCTCTTTTATCTAGTTGCTTTGAGTTTTCCCTGTTTAATAAGTTACATATTCGAGGTTTATTGTGATGAAATCTGCCTTTATTTGAGTTACAAAGGCTTTTGGTCTTCTTTAGGGAGCTCATTATCAAGAAGAATCGCGGGCAGTGGATGTCAAAGCTCTGGCTGACCCAGGAGCTTATTATACCTGGTTAAAAAAAAAAAAAAAAAAAAAAGTGGTCACAGCATGAGCTCTCCCTCCTCATTTCGCAGGGATTATACAGGAACTGGAATTTCCTTCCAGCGTGAAGAATGACCCTGCCTCTTTGGGCATAACGCATTCTGAGCTATTTGTGCTGGCTTTATGTCCCCTCTCGCCAGAGATGCCGAGGCATCGTGGTTTTCCTTCCAGTGGGAACAGCTGGAATAGAACTCTTTCAAAAATCTTCCAGTAAATCCTTTAGTAAATAAGTCCTGAGCAAACATCAACACCTCATTTTCCCTCTGTGGGTGGAATGTGAGAACAAGAGCGATGAAAGCTGAGAAACAAATTAATTTCATTCTTTAAACAGTATTATTTGCAGGGCTGTGGGGTGTTTTGCACTCTGTCTCCCTGCCCGGTGCAGATTAGTTGGGGAACACAAGCTGACTGGTTGAGGACAATGCAGGAGGGTGCCAGGATCTACAGGGCCACTTCTGTGGTACAATCTTCCTGACAATTAATTTACTCTAGGGCTTACCTCTTGGGGTCTGTTAATTCCCATCCTTTTTTATTCAGCGTGAAGTATTGCAGTGCTCAGCCAGGACACCAGATTTGCTTTACAGTGGTTTTGTTACTGAAGTGGTTTATGTTCTGTTCTGCCATCAGGTTGTGCTTTGGATGATTCCCGTGCCGCCGCCCCCCCCCCCCCTCCCCCCATTCAGTAAACAACATCAAGTTGTTCTGTCCTGCTATTTAGCAAAGAGAAATTATTTGGGAAACTGAATTCTCCCAGTTCAGCTGACTGTCCAGAATAAAATTACAAACATGTGAGATAAGATTAATAAAAGCACCAAACTGCTGTGTGGATATTCCCATTACTGTATACAAGCTAGACAACATCCTCCTCCACCGGTTTCCTAATTTGATAAATGCCTTGAGCTGATTTAAAAATGTGTAGGTTATTTTTAACCATGGTAGCAGAGCCATCTGTATTGTATCTGATGAAGTTCTGTGATAGAGCAAATTGATTTATTCTATCTCCTTACAAGTTATACTAAGCTTTATGTTATAAATAAGCTGGTTTGAAGTACATGATGTCATTGAGCTTGAAAGTCTCTAGATAAATTTGTACTTAAAGGGTTTGTGCTTTCTATATGAATTTAAATTGGTGCAGATTGTTCTATCTCTGTTCTGTCTCTGTCTTGTGGACTGCAAGCTCTCTGGGGTCAGGACTGTCTTTATAGTTGTGTTTGTATGAAATAAACAGTGGACCCACATCCAAGACTGGTGCTGTCATATGTTGCAGTGACAAAAATAAGTGCAATCAACAAAAACAGAACCTCACATTTGATGGCAGGATTTTCAGAAGCACTGCAAGGAATGGTGTACCTAAATCCTACTATTTGTTGTTGTAAAATACAGGGAGTTGATGAGGAGCTCATTTCACTTGAGGTATAAACAGTCCTGGCTATAGTAGGGGCAAGCCTTATGCCATGGCAAGTCTGAACTGAGGTCAGATTTGAGATCTCTGCTTTGATTTCTGTTCCAGGAGGTGAGTGGGGCTGTTGGCAGCACAAACCTGGGTCTTCTTCCTTTTGCCTTGCTCTCAGGTCACTGGGGCTTCTGTGAAAGTCCATGGGAAAGGTGTCCATAGCAGTAAGAAGAGGGAATTAATCAAATGCTGGGAAGAATACAATGAATCCTGTCTTAGTTCTGCTTACAGAACCAGCATAAATGCTGGCATAAATAAGGTAGGACTTCTAAAAGAAGTGGACTAGAATCACTGTCCCTGTGTTTAAGGATAGTTTTTGAGAGATGTTGAAGTCAGGATGTTGCCTAATGAGTGCCATGTATGGTGCAGATTTCGCTGTAGTTAAAAAGAAAACGAGCAATGCTTTAATTGAGATCTGAACATTAAAAGTTAAAAGCTCAGTATCCTCTATTACTTATTGTCAGATAGGAATTACATTGCATATGTGTAACAAACCATTGCATTTAAAAAATGGAACCATAAAAAAGCTTCTGTAATTTAAAAGCAGCCAATTTACTAGGAGTACACTTTGCAGCTCTGTCACTTGCTAATCAGTCTGTTAAACATAATAGCCATTCTTGTCTGGAGGCAGTTAATCATGTTGTGAATGCACTTATCAGTGCATATTAGAAATACAATACAAGACTTTCCGACAGAGGAATGGATGCAATTACTGCAATCAGTATACATTTAGCTACTGTCTTATCATACCATGTTTTTCTTTCAATTTCTTTTTTTTTTTTTCTTTTAAGTGGTCCAGCAGTGACAGATTTTCTCTTAGAAAAATATAAAGGACACACTCGAAAGTGTTGTTAAACTGAACAGAGATGCTCAAATGCAACCTGTCGATCTGCCTGAGAGTTGGCTGCTGGGTGGCTGAACCCTTCCTGGACCCGGCAGTGTTCGAAGCTGCTTTCTTTGAGTGTTGTGGTCATGGTTTTCAAGGCCTTTGGGCATTTTCGCTGATGGGCTGGGAGTGTGTCTGTGGAGGCATGCCTTATGTGGTGAGGAGCTGAAGTTGCTGCATTGGAATTAGGCTGAAGGAGCTTAGCATATGGATGAACTCTCCTCCCCCCCCCCGTGCTTCTCTACATCTAAATCAACAGCAATGAGGGATCTCAAAGTTTTTGAAAGAGGATATTGAAAAAGCATGAAAGCTAATTGCTTCCAGCATGACTACCCACCAGCAATGGGTGTAAATACAGCTGTCTCAAAGAATGCCAGGACTCCACAAAATCTAAGTATTTCAGTTAAACAATTTCCCAGGGCTGAGCATATTCTTGTAGGGGGAGGAAGGGAGTTGGGAGGGGGACAGGACGAGGGAAGGGGTTATGAAATCCTGAAAAGATTCAGAAAAGAGAGGAATAGAGGGAGGATGATTTTGTAAATTCTGCTTTACATTAGCCCTTAATGTTAGGTATATTTATGTGGCTTAGCATGATTTGCAGTGCTTGCAGGAACCTGCCTTCTTTTTCTAGAAATCCTTTTATCTGCCTATTTGTTCTTCATGACAGCTGGTATTTTTGCTTAGGTAACATTTTTAATTGTAGCAAGGAAAACAAAAAAGCAAAACAGTCCCCAAGTTGTGTGACTATTGCAGCAGGTAATCAGGGAGTCAATATAACATCATATCCACCACACCAGTACTTTTGTTACTCTCCTGTTTGGGTCGTATATTGCCCAGACTCCCTGAGAAAATGTGGGAAGTCCTCAGTGCAATGTCCTTCGTGGTGATTCTTCCCAACGGTGTGGGCGTCTGGCCTGGCGCACATCGGTGAGCAGCTCAGCTGGGACAGCCGCACTCCATCCGCAGGCTAGTAAAGCCTTCATTGCTGCAGAAATTCATTGAAACAAAGTACTGGTGGGACGTTTCATCATACAAACCGGGGAGTGAGGAAGGCGGGATGGAACACCACTTCTCCCCTTTCCATTCCTAATTATTCCTTTTCAGAGCCTAAATGAATTAACCTCACTTATTACTCACTTGTGCCTGAGCTCATTTATTCATGGTATGACCTTAGCTCTAAGCAATATGCCAGCAGCACCCCATTAGCTGTCACTACATTTGAATTCATCAGGTGTTGGGAAATCATTGTCTTGCAAGTGTGACAAAGTAGTGATTACCCTTTGAAAAGGTGACCTGGAGACATTATGTGGTGACCCTTGTGTTGACCTTACTTTCATGCCATTAGAAAGTAATTGTGGAATGATTTTTAAAAAGAGAAATATTAAATCCACCCCTCTGCTTTTTGTTATTTGGAATTATCTTTGCACTTCTAGGGAAATTTGAATTCATTTTTTAGGACGAAAATAGGCTTTTAATGGAGTGACTTACATTATAATTGCTTGTTTCTCTCGCTTTTAGTTCTGCTGTGAAGATCAGGACTTTAAGCTGATCTCAGCTAGCAAAGGATGGAGGTACATAGAATTACTGCATATGGCTCTTCTTGTCCGTACACTGAATGCAGACCCTGATCCACCCTGTGCTTGCTCATCTGGATGAATTAATCTTGTTTATTAATTAAAACATGGGAAAGGGATGTTTATATGCCTGTTTCACGGTTTTACTGTCTGTTCAGTGGGTATCACCAGCGAGAGGAAAAGCTTAACTCTTTTTAAAAAATGTAATTATCAGCCTATAAAATAAAACAATTTTATGCACACCGTGTGTCTCTCAGGGAAGTGGGGAGAGAAGAGGACCCGCTTGTGTTAATGTTACTGGGCTACACTGATCCCTGCCTTAACTTCTTTGAGGATGTTGTCATGGCCATTTATTTCTTAGCAGAAGTGTGAATTAGCCACAGGACACCCTGCACCTTATCTCTCTGTCTAAGAGTACATTAGGTTCAAAGAAAGCCAGGTCTAATTCATTAAATGCTTAATCTTGTTTAAATCTGAAGAGAATGTAGGGGGAATAAAATAATTCTTGCCTATGTTCCTATTTTGATTTGTTCTTTAATCATGCGGGTGGTATTACAGTAGCTTCTACAGCAGACTCATGAGTTTTGTGCACTCTTAGAAAAAAAGAAAAAGACTTTTTTAATTTCATATTGTCCTTGCTAGCTGCTTGGCATTCTGTTATTTACTCATTTAAACTGTCTGCCCATTAAGCAAAGGATTAAGTTCAAAAGGTGTTGAATTAGGCTTTTTAAATCTTCAAGAGGAGAGCACCATTTGTCACTGTTCATGTATCCTCCGGCACATTAGGTATATTTGTGTCACAGTCTGCAGCTTGTCTCCCCTTCCCTTTCATTCATAAATTCAGCACATGGGGAGTTTGCATCTTTAGATCCCCTCTGGTTGATTTTTTTTTTCCCCCAAGGAAATCCAGCTGTCAGCCTCAGTTGTAATTCTGAAATCAAAACAGCAATTGGATTGCTACTAACTTTCTCCTAGGTCTAGTCGCATTTTTCTTTGCTGATGCACTTGGTGTATACAAAACAGTCTGATCAGTTAATGCTAACATCAGGCATATAAAAATCATAAGGTGTTTAAAATGCCAAGGAAACATGTTTTGGAAATGTGGTTTGGGCCGTTAGGGTGCATCCAGATCACTTACCCAAGCTCTTACCTCTATCTAGGAAGGTGAAGAGGCTGCATACATATTTATAAATATAAAATTCAAGAGCCTTACATAATTGTATGAGTTCAGGAGCTGTCACGTAGGGTCACTCTTCCTGAGACTCACAATAAATTTGGAAGAGCATACAGGTAAATTAAACTGTTTCACATCTTCCATTTCATAGTTGGCTGGGGAAGAGCAAGACTCTGAATGAGGCATCTTCACCTATGCTGAGCTAGTAGCCAATAACCTACTGCAGGGGTAGTGGAGGAGCTGAATTGAAGAATGGTCTTTTTTCGCTTAATTACCTGCAGGAAAGTGATTTCTTTGGCTGTTATGTGGTGGCATTATAGACAGACCCAGAGTCCGTCCCATTGCATTGCAGTGTGTCACCAAGGATTTCCAGCAGGTAACTTTTAGGGTGTATTCCCCGTCTCCACCGTGGACTCTCTGGATGCCCCTGACCATCCACTCTGAGGTAAAGTGAAGTGTTTGCTGCATTGACTTTACACGCAGCTTGGCTGAAGATACCCTTGGGTTATTCAGCTACAGCACCAGCCATGGTAAAAAAGTGCCTCCCAGGATTGTATTCTTGTTCTTTTAAAAGTCTTTTGAGAGTCTGTGGAGGGGAGGGGTCTTTGTATGTGAGTTCCTGCATTGCAAGGAAGTTCTTACATCACTGAATTTATTATCTTGAATTTTCAGTCATCGATTCTTGAAAAATCCATCTCTGCTTTATAATATATTTCATCTGCTTGCACAGCAATGTTGAAAATACACCATATGATTATGGTATGTAAATATGTAAGAATTTCTAGATAGTTGCAGACAATTATAAGCACTATTTGGGCCGTTGATATTTATTAACTGGTTAGGATTCAGCATAAATCTTTCATCATAAAATCATTCTTATTTTTCAAACAACAGTAGCTCCCTCTGTATTTGCATCCAACATCAGCTAAACCCTGGTCCCAATTTCTTACTGGATGTGTTTGTTATATTCCCCAGCAAGATGCTTTTTCCTGACAGAGAAGCTTTATTTTAAGGAATACACAGCACAGCAATAAAGAGGTTCTAAATAGTAGTGAGAAAAATATTCCAGTGCAATCAAAATCCTTTTTTAAACCCCAAAGGATTGCATGCTGTTTCAAAAGGGGAGAGTCAGGATAAAGGAACAAATGGACTCCCAGTGCCCAGCAATACATGTTACCAATGGAGGACACCAATTACACCCTTACTGAATTTGGTCCTGAAAAGTCCTGCTTTGTTAAAGGCTAACTAAAACAGTACCTAAGGACTCTTTTACCAGTAGAATTTCTGTCCACTGTCACAAGTCTGGAAGCACATAAAAATAATTGAAGCAATTGTCTCAGTTCTCTCCAGGGTTGTCATGATGATGTTGATAAAATCAAATAAAGTGGAAGTTATTGCAAGTTGTTAGTGAGCAGCACAGTTGTGAATTGGCAGTGGAAGAAGCTGAAGAGCTTAAAAGGTTTGCTCATTAACTAGATTTATTGTTTTCAATTGTCGGAAAATGTTGACTAAGCAAAATAACGTGAATAATATGTGGTCTTGGTGGTGTGTTTTGAACAAAAATATTTTCTTCTTGTTTATATGGCTTTTACTGGATTATTAAAAACTGCTGTGTCAATCCATACATTCTTAACAGATTTAGCAGCTTGGTTTTATCCTCTGTAGCTATTTACATTGCCTATGCATCTGTGAAGAGCATGGATTTTTATGGCAGTCAAAGAGAAACAAGATCAGGCACCAAGGAATGCTTTGAAAAAGCTTGTTGTTGGTATGAAGTAAACTGGACAACAGAGCAAGTCCTCTGTTGCACAACAGAGAAAACTGTAAATTGTGATTCTGGAAATGTATCACAAGAGGAAACCAAGCAAACATTTTCCATCCCTGCAGATACACTTGCAACCTGCCATACATCCTGTCTTTGTTCAAAGATTGTGACTTCTGCCTTGCACTTCTGTGCTGTGGCATGGAAGAAGAGTGAGCAGGGCTTTTTTCAAGCATTTGTGCCTGCCTTGCAGCCCCAACTGTCCAATTTCCCCCAGCAAAACAAAAACCTCGGGGGGCTGCGCAGTCAGGGGTAGTGGCACTGTGTCATCTGAACGTTTTCACATTGATGCAAAAGCTTGCAGAAATACTCAGGACGCACAGGTAGTTTGCCCTGGCTTCTAGGGCCGTTCGTCCATACTACAATGCTCGCCAGGGATACCTGCACTTATTTATGCAGGGCTCCAGCGAGGCTCATCTCCAGTGCTCCTCAGGATGAGGCCCTTTCTCAGCAAACCACCTGGGAGAAAACTGTGAGTAGGCTTCTTCTAAGCTTGCATACAGCTTTGTGTCCTTATATGTGCTGGGAGAAAAGAGGTTAGACTAGCAGGTTTTAACATCCATTATCTTCATCAAGTCAAACTTCCAATGTAACACAAGGTGTAGCCATTTCTCCCCAGTAAGTTGTTGTTCTCTAGTAGGTTCTGTGCTTGAGGATGTTGGATTTGCCAGAAGATACCCTGGCTTTAAAGGTGTTAGCTGCCGCCAGTTCCTGTTACCCAGCGCCCGCAGTCAGGAAAGCGGCAGTCAGCAAAGTACAGGGGCTGACAGTATGCAAATCTTTGGAATTCAGAAACTGGATGCTGCTCCGTTAGTAGGTATTTTCTCTCCTTTCCTACATCTTGGGCTGCTGGGATCTTAATTTCCTCAGGGCGAGAAGGTCAGGACCTTTAATCTGGATCTTTTCCCCAAGAGGTCCTGGCTGGCTGCTGCTTCATTTGACTTCAGCAGGAAATTAGGGTCTTGAGCACTTCCAATCAGTCATTGAAAAGCCTCCTCTTGTAAGTGTTTGCTCTTCAGTAAACGTACTTAGGAAATTAATCCTCTTGAGATCAAAGGTGTGAGACCTGTATTACTGAAATATTTTATAAACTAATGTACCTTGCTTACGGAATCCTGTTCTCATTGAATTTGGTGACAATTTGTCAGAGAGAGTAAGAACTGACCATTATTAACCTTGAAAAGATTCTCAAGCAATGTGATACCAGACATTTTATTATTTTCAATTACCTAGTGTCTGCCCCATTTTTTTAGAGTTTTGTTTATACTGCTGTGGGCTTCATAAACAGATTGCCATTTACCGAAAACATTATTTTATGAGTGAATGAAACTCATGATTTCCTGTAATAGCCAACTGCACTAATAGAAGGGTCTGACTTTTATCAACTAAATTGTTGATGAACCAGCAGTGGGAGCCAGCAAAGCCTCCATGGGCCAGTGGCACACCCAGCTGGATGCACTGCAAAGTGCCCTGCACTGTCTTCCTTCACTGTGGCATTCTGCATATTTCATGCTTTCTAAAAATACACAAGGCAGGCTCTTCAGTTTGGGTAGCAATGTACATTTTTCTTAATAGCTAATAATAGGCGTTTGTTTGTTTAGGGTAACTACTAACTATTTGGACTGACACTGGCATCATAACATCAGTCACTGTGTATTATTCCAGTAATTCAGTAATTCCCTGTTTGGCTTAGACAAAAATTAGCGATAAATTAAATTCAGTAGTATTTCAATGCCAGGTGATTTTGTAGTGCTTATAAAAACCTCTAACATTAGAGTGATGGTGGGTCTTTACAGTAATCTATTATTTTGTGGAAAAAAAAGCCGATGCAGTTCCATATAAATACTTAATAAGGTAATAAATGTAGCAAAACAAAATCTGATATTGGATTTTTTTAGATTCAGATTTAAAATACATATATTTTTCCTACTCTTGCATACGCTAGCAGATTCAGGAAGGAAATCAATCAGAATATATGTAACAAGGTAACACGATAGATAGCCCTCCAGAAATGATGTGAATCTTTACAGCGCATCGGAGTGCAGTAATGCAAGAGTTCTCTAAGGTGCTTAGGAGCACTTCAAACCCAGGCCTTATTTTTCTAGTGGTTTGCGGAACCTGTGAGTTGGTTCTCCGGGAGAGTGTTTTTAACTGAGGCGAGGCTCTGGCTCTGGGTGGAGTGCTCGCTCCTCTGTGGCTTAACGTACACCCAGAGGAGACACTTCAGGTTCAACTCGGCAAGCCGAGCAAGGCAGCTGGGCTCGGCAGGCCTGCAGCTGCCCGCCTGGACGTGTCCCTCGCGGGACAGTTCTGGGTCTTAGCGACGTTGACCTGTCCTGATTAACTCTTCTTGTTCTGGAGTTGGTTGGAGCTAGAGTTGCCTTTATTTGGCATGGATTTACCATTCTGTGCTAAAACTCCGTTCCTTTCCATTCCAGGTTGGGATCACAACCATGCCTACTAGCTGCTGTGTGCAGAATGAAGATATATATGTTACAAAGCTTGACTGGGCTATTGAGGACCTGGTTTGAATGCATTAGATATATATGAGGCTAGGCAGCAGGAAATTGTGCCGAAATCTCAACGTTTTGGGGGTTCTTCTAGCACCTAGCAGAGGCAGTATTGTGAAAGTACACAAATAGGATTATAAATTGCAATTTGAAGAAGAGAGCCTACTTACGTTTGCGAGAGGAAGTAAATGCAAGCCCATGGTTTCTTTTTTTCCTCTCAGCAGAAAGAATAATGTGTAATGAATGTCTCATGTCTGAAACACTGGGCTGGATTCATCAAAGGGAGTTAGTAATTACCAAATTGAGAGAATCATGAAGCGCTTTTCTAAATTTGAAAGGCTCATCAAGAATAGATCAGGAGCAGGCAAAATTAATAGTTATGAACTCATTTCCATAGAAATGGACTTATTAGCAAGCATGCCAGCTGCCTAAAATTATAAGGTCTTTTCCTTGTGCTTGCAGGAAATAATCTTTTTTTATAAAAGTAATTCTGACTTTTTATTTTTTATTGCTCCTCTAAACTAGAGTTTGGCAAAATCCTTCTAAACCAGGAAAAGATTTCACTGAACAATAGAAATATTTAACTAAAAAGAGAAGAAAGATGTGGAAAGGGGAAGTGATTTATAGTCCTTCGATTCCATCAGACTCTTCCCAATAGTGCAAACTTATTTAAAGAGGAAAATGGAGTAAGTCTGAAGAAAAAGCTGAAAAATCTTTATAGGATAAGTTTGGTTTAGCGGGATTTAATGGCTGATAACAGCATGAGTTACAGTCATCGTCTTCTCTGCTAGTGGATTTTCCCACTGGTAGTGTTTTGTCTTCACCAGGCAGTTGCAGATCGACAGTGACTACAAAGACCAACGTACTGGCCACCAGCTACAAATCAGACTAAAAGGTGAAGACTTGCCATGGCAGGGTGGAACGACTTGTTTTAAATAGTGTTATAGTGTAATGCCGCATAGCCAGGAGAGAAATTTAGATACAGGTGTTGCAATGTAGATTTATCAGCTAATGGAGCTAACCTTTAAGGTCTTGATTATGGTTTAATTGATCTCTGGTTTTACTTTAGCAACCTCCATCCATTTCAGTGGAAGAAGGCAGTGGTCTCCCGCATGGTATTATAGAGGATGGTTAATCAATTGCAAGAATTATGAATACAGTACCAGTCTTCCTGCTAGGAAAGAAGCCTGTGTAGGATAAGAGATGCAGCAGCCAGTAGGAAGGCACTAGTCTGAGCAAGAAAGAAATTCACTTTCCAGGCTTTATCATGGGCCCATTATAGTTGTAACCTGGGAAGAGACTTAGAACAAAGAGGGTTAGTCTGTGGAGTACTCTGTGTCCCAGATACTGTAACACTTGGTGTTGCTTGAAGGCTGAATCTTTGTCCTAAAGAGAAAAAAAGGGAGACAATAATTTTAGAGAGAATTCATTGACCTGCTGTTCCATAGGTAACTAGAAACCTGCTGGTGAATAAAGGAGTTCAGAAAGTTGAATACTGGTTTGCTAAAGCTATGTACTCAGTGGAGAAACCGTAAGTGAAAGGTGGTTAGATACAGTAAGTCCATCTCTTTCAGAAAAAGTGGATCCTTCTTTAATCAATAAGTCATGCTACATGAGTTGCTTCTGAGACAAAGCAGAAAACATTTGACAAGCAATGTTGTTTTTCCAGGTGATGATAAGGAGGATTCTCTTTGGAACCAGGACCCAGGAAGTCAGCTTTACTTCAGTTCATGTTAATGTGAGATCTGAAGAAGGTTGTATGTATGTGAGTTGCTGCTCTTTTCTAGATGCACAGAGACTCATTTCTAATCTAGCAGTGTATAACCATGTCTGCCTTTAAATGAGACTTATGTTTTTATGCTTTTATATGTTTTTATGCTTCTGTAGCTATACGGCCGTGCTAAGCATGCAGTGAAGGTCTTCGCATATTTACAGGCACAAGAGTCATTTAACTCCCTGGCAATTACTTCAGCTTTCTATATAGGCAAGACACATACATGCTTTTCTTAGGGAGATCTGAGTCCCAGTCTGTCTTAAAAATATAAACGCACTATTACGGTTACTATTTGGATGCGTAAAAAGAAAAACAGGGAAGGAATAATTGAAGGCATGATGGACCGAGCTCAAAGAAGTGCAAATCAGTGGGACATGTGGAATGGATTTATCAGTGTAGACTAACCCTGTATTATTTAAGTGGTGAATCTAAAGCAAAACCCTCCATCAGTGGTTTTGTTCGGAATTTGGGACACTTGTTGGTGTTTTTGTGAGTGGCAACTATTGACTTTAACAGATTGAACCTAAATTGCAGATCTAAACATACCTTGACCCGCCAAATATGTAGATGCATTGTTAGTGTAAAGCTCATCTCTAAACTTTGTGTTGTGAGCACATTTATCTTCTGTAATTTAGATAAAACAAACTGCGAGAAGTGCTATGCAGAACACTATGAAGTTGAGTACCACATCGTGGTGCCCACAGTGGTTATGTTTTTAACAGAAATGGTTTAATTACATCCCTAATATTGTGTAATAATATTTTTCTTAAAAGTTTTTTGCTGATTGTCTGGTTGGCCACCCTAAAGATGCCTTAATAGCATCTAGTTTTGCCTGGAGGTAGATATTCTCTTCTGTCAGCGTGGAAAATATTTATCCTCCAGGCATTGAAGCATATGTTTGTGGTGTTTGTTGTCAGAAAGAAAACATGAAAATCAATAATTCCTGTTCAGATTTTTTTCCTTTACAATGCGCCTTCAGAAACATGTGGCAAACCCAGATTCAGCCTCTGTGCAGTTGGGAAGAGGAAAGGGATGTTTGTAGTGGCAAACAAACTCTGTTCTTTGTAGCGGCAGGCTAAAACTGTCTATGAACACAGCTCTTGGAGTCGTGATAGGGTAAGAGCACACAAATAATGTCCCGTGGGACAGGCTGGAGGGTGGGTGATTACTGAGGGGTGCTTGCGTGCACAGCACATGTCCTTGGATTGCGAACAAGTGCTCTCATGCTCACGGTAAGAGCACATTCATGTCATTACAGAATGCCCTAACATGCTGCAAATTCAGACTTTAACCTATTTTATGAGCATTTACCCTGAAACTTCAGTAATATTTATAACATCGGTTGTCTCATCAACGGAATATGATTAAGCAATTGGGTCTGTAGTGAAGTTAGCTGCCTTTCCCATCCCACCTCCATGTTTTGAAGCTGCATCAGGTCTCCACACTGCAGGTGTCTGTCTGGGAAGTTGCGGCAGGAACTTGTATGCTGCTTTGTAAAGTACCTTAATTTTTGTGGGAGTAAAGTGCTGGATGAGCAAAGGTCTGTTTTCTAAATAGGTCCCTGCTGTGGATATGCCAAGTGGTGTTGGTTAAATCTTGGTGTCTGTTTTCTTCTCTGCAACATGAAGATAAGATCTGCCTTTCTATTATTAATAGTTACATAATGTTGGACCAGAGGAGAGTGCTAAGTGTTGTTGTTAACAAAAGAAGCAGAAGTAATTTTTAAATATAGTTCTGAATACTATGCATTTACATCCATTTCTTTACCTTTAAACGTTTATTTCCAGGTGAGAAATGTATAATGATCACCATATAATTACAAGTCTGCACCACTGATGAGAAGAACGTTTTCATGAATTGAAAAATAAGAATAATCTACCCTCCATTTTTTGTCATGTAGAATTTCTGCAAATCCGTTTTTTCACTGAGATAAAGACAAGTTTGGGTTTGAAAGACTGCTTCCTCCCACCCCACCTCCCAAGAGCTCATTTCTGATACAGCATAAGGAATGACCAAGTATTCTGTTGTTTCGGAACATCAGTATTTGCAGAAACAAAATTATAATAATGCTATATTAAATAATTTAGCAACATCTGTGCAATGCAGTTCCCAGGGCTTGGGGCTTATTCTGTAAATTCATTGTGATTACAGAGAATGAATGCCTGAGTTTAATGGGAAAAATACCTCCATTTCAGGAAACTAAAAGTTACAGTGTCCCCTTAGCTATAAAGTATAGCTGTTGCCCAGTCTGTAGTTTGATTTAGGTTTCTGTCAGTGTCTTCAAGTTTGCATGTTGAATTTAATGATTACTCTTCTGGTGGACAGAAAAGAGAAATCAAAAAATATTTTGTTATTAACATCCTGCTGATGTTGTGGGAAATTTGTTTTTTTTTTTTTCCAGAGCAAACATGTCCTCCTACGAGATCCTGCAGATGGACTTCGAGATCGACAACACTAGCAGCCTGGCAGGGGCCCAGCAAATTACTTGGCAGGTGGAATACCCTCGAGATGACTCTGTGAGTGAACTGGTGGTCTCCGAGATCTTTGTCAGCCGAACAATGTTTGTGGGAATTGTTCCTCTCGCAATGGTAAGAATCTGCTGCTGCTTCTTTTTGTTAAATGCTTCCGTTGATTCTCGTTAGTATTCAAGGGAATGTGAGCCATTTTATTATATGCTACTTCCTGTGCACCTGCTGCAAGTGATTTAAATGCAAAAAATACATTTCAATAATATTTTATTTACCTGATATGCCATAATGGCTCCTTGGAAACCATTTGAGTCTTTTGTGAAAATCCTTCACCGTTTGTGGATTACTGGCCTGGTACATGGTAATAGCTCCTTTGGAGCCATTGTCTTCTGGTGTATTAATGTGACTGCCATGCATGTGCTCTAAGGGTAAATGTTGCAATTAGTTGGGACATTTTCAATGAAATAAATTAGCAGGCATGTGTGAGGAACTTCATTGTTAAACCAAACAACTGGACTGTTTTCTGCTTTGCTTTTCCCCAAAGAGCCACACAATCCAGTGAGCTGCAAAGTGTCAATTTAATAAAAGGTCCGTTTTGAGTTACAGAGGAAGGACAAAATGTCCTGAAGATGTAGGTGTTGGACCTATTTTCCAGGCAGGTTTTAAGGTGTATGTGTGCAGAAAGCTTAAAGATGATGATTTATTTACAAAATGCAAATACTTCCTTCTAAAATCAAATGCACCTTTTTTAGGAGAGACCTTTGGCCTATGCTTGGGCCTGATGGACCTTTTAGTACTAGAGCTTTAAGCTTACACACGACCAGTGATTTCATTGGGGATATTCTGGTGTAAAACTAGAGAAACAGCCAGAAAGCCTGGATGTTACACCAGTTCCCTCAGAAACACTCTGTTAATTTTTGTTTACTTTCTTATGAACATTTGCCCTTCCTTTCCGAGTCAGTCTCTGCTGGCTTGCTTTCTATTACACCATATAGCCAACAAACAGTGATGTTCTCCTCTGCAAGACTGCTAGCTTCTCCTACTAGGACAGAAACAAGGAAAGATTCTTGTAATGGTAAACAAGACCCTAAATAATTTTAATTTCCAGTTCTCACTGCCAAAGGCTACACTTATGGGCAGCTCGTTGATAGAGGAGAAATTATATGCAGAAAAGTTAATAGAGAATTTTCTTCTAGTGGTTTTGGTGGGGTTTTTTTTCAGTGTGTAGGGGATGAAACAAAACTCTTAATTGTGTGGATGGAATATTACCAAGTAGTAATGGTGAATCAGATATAATAATGACAAAATGTGGTCATGAACAGTCTTGCATGTAGCATTGCTGGTTTCAAATGGATAGCATGGAGTTCGTGCTGCGCAGAGCACCACAGATAGAAACGAAAAGCGAATTCAAACCAAAAGCCCACTGTGAATGTTTAATCAGAGCTTTGCTGCTGTCCCTTGCAAGGGTTTTGCCAGGGTTTTACTTATCTCTTTGCAGTTATGGCAGATGCTGGCAACTTCAGTTGTCTCTAAATGTCCTTGGACAAAATCAATCAGGCTGAACCTGAATTCAAAGTGGAGCTAATCTAGTCTCTGACTCTTTGTCATTGTAAACTAACCATGGAGTAAAGGAAAAATCTTCTTTTGTGAATTTATGACTGTAGTCCTTAAATGGGGGTCTCATGTGGGCTATTACTTGGTTGTTGCATGTGAGCATCCTTGACTGGCTTGGCCCAAGGCTGATAGGAGGACTGATGACAGCGATGGCAGAAACAACAGCTTGTATTCGCATTATGTTTGCCAGTTTGCAGTGCTGCTTCATTTGTCACTAACTGGTGCAGGTTCTGGCACTGCATTGCCCAGTCAGGAGCAAAAAATAATTGCTCTATGCATTATCCTGTGTTGTTCAGAGAAACACGTTCCCAAGGCCCAGAGTTCTGAATGAACTAAATGCATTTTAATGTTCGTTCCTCTTCAGGATTTGCCTCTCTCGTTGGTGAGGCCTTCTGAGTGCCGGTGGTATCTGTAAAGGAGAGTTTTGTCATCTCCTGGACTTTGTTCCCCCAGAAGAGCACCACAGAAGGATCTAGAAACCAGTGCGTTTCCATGCCTTTGCCATTGCACTGAACATAAATTACTTGCTGCTCCTTTTCAGTGTAAACATTGAATATTTATAGATGAAAACATAGAGTTCCTTAGACAGTTGAGGTTTGAGCAAAACATTCAGTCCTTGATTTGCAGGAGTGAACGTTTTGATGGGATTACCAAAACCTCATGGTGTTTCAGTGGTAATGACACCAGCGTTTTCATGAAGAAGCGCAGCTCAGTGTCATGAAGAGGAAAAATTTCTTTCCAGTAAGAAGATTGAGGTGGATTCAATAACAGCTCAGTGGAGGAGAAATTAGCTGTGAAATCCTGCAAAACAAAAAAGAACTTTAATGTGTGGTTCTCTTTCTGTAGGCCACTTTAGTTCTTTTAATAAAAAGACATCCTCTTCCATATAGGTTGGAACAGCATGTTTCGTTGCTGCAGTTGGTCATGAGTTTGTCTTTGTTTTCTGTGCTACTTTCTTAAACAGGAGAAAATTGAAAGAGCCCCCAGATAATTTATTCTGTCATTGCATTGTGGTGACTCTGGAGACAGCGATGGGGATATTTTTTCATTACTAGCTTGCTTTTTTTTGTAGATAAATATATGGGAGACTGCATGGTAAACGTTTGAATAATAGCCTGATGAAAAGAGCTGATCTTTTGCTTTAGTGAGTTTATGAAGCCCTTAACATCAGATCTCATGTTCTTAACATTTACATCTGATAGCAAGCTTGAAAGGCTTTTTTTTTGTTTGTTTGTTTTTTCTTTTGGGTTTTTCAAAGTGAAGATACAGCCGATTTTTGCACATTATGTAGCAAAAAATAGTTCCTTGTTAGCAGACAATCTTACTGTAATGAATCAATATTGCAGATTACTTCTGACTAGTCCTTTGGTATGAAATCAGCAGTGTATTAATAAGCACTGTTTTGAGATGCATAGGAGGAAGCAGAGCCAGGGAGAAGAGTCTACAGGTGAAATCCTGTCCAGGATAGCACCCATCAGCTGTGCTCTGTGCCTCCTCTTAGCCTGCTTCTGAGATGAGTTTATCCAACGTAACTTGGTGAAAAAACATTATGATAAACTGCAATGCCTCTATGCTGTAACTAAAAGGGAACAGAGAGTTTTAAGCCTTGATACGGACATGAGGAAGTAACTGGAAACTTGTTAGGTGTGAGAAAAGTAGAAATACTTAGTGTAGCAAAACCAGCTGTTCTTCCTTCTGTAGAACTGTAAAAATAATGTGGGTTTCTTGAGGGGTTTTGCATATTTTTTGGAAGCGGACTAAGATACAATCTTGGAATATTGGGAATTCCTCCCAAACTATCCATTTCAACTTGAATGATCCTCCATATAATAAATCTGTGTGTTATTTATTGCCAAATTCAGTGCATTCAAAATATGTAAATAAAACATTTGCACGAATGAGAGAAAGTAAAATAAAATTTCATATTGAAAGAGAGCGTGCTTTCTGCATCATCTGACAGTTCTCCCCAAATCCTTGAGCTCCTTCTAATTGAAACATCCAGTTTCAACAACTACACAGGGCCAGACGGTTGGGACTTCCAAGGGAACTACATCCAGATGGAAACAGCACAGTCCAGTAATTTTAGGGTTTGCTTTCTGAAAGTCGTATCTCTACTTCTGGGTGAGCGATGTAGACTCTGTGCACAGAGAGGATGCTGCGGGAACGCAGACCACCCCTGGCTGGCATGGAAAAGAAAAGAGAAATTATCAGGATGGGTGATCGCGACTGCATGCAGCCTGCGCTCTCGCAGGAGCTGGTTTGGATGACACCTGTGATAACCCTGCTGCTGCTGTGAGGGTCGGCTTGCTTCCTGGAGTTCTTCTTATGGCTCTGCCTGTAAATCAGGTGCCTGCTGAGAGGCTTCGGTCCTGTAGCACTTATTATAGAGGAACATAATGGGGAATGCTCTCGCTAAGCTATAGTGTCATTTCCATCATTCCCAGCTGCTGAGAACAGTGTGGAAAAGGAGTGACCCAGTCTGTGTGCGTACAGCCAAAGTTGCGTGGGAAAACACATTCAGTTTTACTGAGGAACGTTTTGAGATGTGAAAGGACAGCAGAGTATCTTTCAGCCTGTCCCCCCCCAAACAAACAAACACCACCCCTATTTTTTGTTTAGTCCAAACATGACCCTGTTACTGCTTAGCAGGTGACCAGAGCACCAGTTCAAAATCAATTCAGAGCACAAAGCGCTTCTTGTCTCGCTGGCACCATTTCCAGCCTCACGTATGGTCTGATCCCAGATGGTGTTGCTGTGTGCATCTTACACCACTTTAGAAACAGATTGTTTATTTTGTCTAGTATTCAGTTTTCATTTCCTTATGCTGAGATGAACACACAAGATTCTGCGCCTCTCAAACCTACCCTACCTGGTCTTTGTTTTATAAACTGACTGCTCTCCTGAAGTGCTTATACCCATAGCCTGCATTTTGTTCCTGGAAGGTTTTGTTTCTGAAGAGGAGGCTAGATTGGGAAATTCATCCCTTCTGAGCATGAAAATTGGATATACGCTTAATTGTCCTCTTGTATAGCCGTAGAGGTATAAAAATATATGTATTGAGACAAGTGTCATAAAATACCCAGGTATCTTATGTATGTAGGGAAAGTATGTAGGAAAATACAGGATTCTTTCTTAGTTACTTTTTTTCAGCCTGCTTTAGAAGTGGTCGGTGAAAGTCTTAAGTTCTTTGGACAATGGGCTGAGGAAACAAAAAGCTCAAAATGTAGCAAACTCTGAAATCCCTCAGGGTGCTGCTGGTTTAATCCCGATATGGTTCCTGTTAGGAAGGGACAGTGGATTTGAAACAAATGAAAACTGTCTATGTGTGTGTATTCCTCTATAAGTGCAATTTTGCAAGTCATTCACATTAATTTTCTGTGAACTGTGGCATATAAAATACGCAAAGATGCGGTGTCCTGTAACTGCTAGAGCATTTTCTGATAGCTAAAAGGGATGGGATGGGCCTGCTTACATAAGGAAAATAAATAAATGCTAATTCCTAAATCTCCATGCAAATTAACAAATTATTTTTTCCTTAAGTACTCTATTATTATTTAGTATTTATGTAGTGTTTTGTATTTTCAGAACACTTTAGAGACATAAATTAATCAGACCTGAATAACCCAAGCTTGATGAGAATGGAAAATTAAATGGAAATTAAGTCACTCTTACTCAGCTTTACCCATTTCTGAATGATTTGTAAGTCACTTTTCATACTCAAGGGTACTTCTTAAAACACTTTAAAAAAAAATCTTACAATACTATTGCTTATTATCACTAAAAATTGTTTTGGTTAGAAAAGAGGTAGGATTTATACCATCAAGAACTAATGACAGCACAGATGAGTGGCTTTGAAGAATGTAAATGCTGTTTTATCACCTAAAGCTGTGCATAACTATTTAAGCCGATTTAATTCAGGTAAAAATGCATGGATGGGAGGATTGCTCCCTTAATTTGGACCCTATTTAGAAGCCGGAATATTTGACTCCTGGAGGTTTCTTTGGAGGAGAGCCAAAGGAATATTTAGTTTTGTCTAAGTTTTTACCATAAGCTTTTAAGATAAAAAACTGTTGAGAAATTTTACATATAGAAAATGAATGAGATTGAACACCGTGCTGAGGTGGCTATTTTGTGCATAGCATGCAGGCTTCTAGCTTGAGCATTACTGCACCATCCTCTTGCAAGATACAAACACATCCTTAAATACCTTTGAGGATCTGGGCCCGGCTGTTCAGTTTAACTTTCCATGATGCACTGAGTGTCAGATGAAAACGTCAGCTGCTCTGCTCCTGTGAGGCTTATCTCGTTTTCTTTTTGACAATAAATGTCTCCGATAATTGATTATTCCAACATCTGGTGTTCAGATTAACATGTGGAACTAATGTCCCAAAAAGGAGCAAGGTGATCCATTTTCATCATGTTGAGTAGAATAACAGATGAAGGTGAGGAAGTGGAACACAACCCTGTTTGAAGCTCTTTTTGGTTCCACTATTTTGTTATGTTACTGAATGTCAAGCGAAGAATCTGCCTTCTGATACTACAATTACTAACTATAAATGCTGCAGGTGATTATTTCAAAATAAGTTTTATGGCATTGAAGTAGGATGCGAGTTGTGAATCTGGTCCATGTTTAATGCATCAGATGAAGGTGTGTTTTAGGCATCCAGCAGATCTGTCAGAACATTGTAAAGTTAGATCTAAACTAGATGCCTTGATTTGTCTTAATATAATAATGTTGCATTATAATAATCTCACAAAGTGGAAGTGTATGTCCTGCTAATTATAGAAATTGGTAGCACAGATAAATCTATTCTATCCAGTGGCAATACAATTCTCACAGTTATCTCTCTTGATTTAAATAGACATAACCTGCAATTTCCATAGTTATGGAAAATTGCTGGTAGCAAGGTAGTCAGTGGAGCCTGACTCCTGGGGTACGAGAAACAAACACTTCACCAGCTTTGAGCCTGTCATCCAGGTTTCTGTCACAAATAGATATGATTGGATTAATCTGTTATCTAACTAACGGTTGGGAGGGGGGAAGAAAAATCCAGGTCTTTCAGGGAGCGTCTAGGCAACCAGTTTCTGGAACTTAGTCAAAGTAAAGAACAAGACATTGAAGAGATGCATTTTAACTGTTTTTGTAAGAAGGCTCCAGCTGAGGCTGAAGGCTTGAGGAACAACAGGTTTAATAATACACAAATATCTAGCTTTCTCTTCTTATCTAGGAAGATGATGGCTTGGTCTGTGACTGGCAGTACTGGTGTTTTAGATATACATGCTACAGATCCTTTCTTGTATAGTAAGAGAATTGTAATTCCCAGACTGTCATTATTCTAAAGTGTTTTCCAAATGCAACAATCAATATTTCACCAGTGCTCTGAGCCCCTCAGCCTGAAACATTTCTTTATATCCTACGAGTATTCAATCTGTGTCTTCAGAAATCTTGTTTCCTCCCAAAAAATGTAAGCTATTGGTTGACTCATGGTATACTAATGTTGTGAATCACTTAGAACCACAGATGGCTGTATATACTCCAGTGAGGTTTCTTTTAAATGAGAGGCTGAATAATAGCATCTCCAGTTGCTGCTAGCAAACGTACTGACAAGAACACCCGGAGAAATCATCCTTAAAGATGCCCATTTCTATAACTCAGGCTGAAAGGGAATTGCTGAGTGCAACACTTTGCTTATTTGTTTAGAAAAAGCTTTTTTTTAATGTACTTCTAGCTTTGGTTGCCAAGTATCCAGTGAGGAATAGGAGGGTAAATGCAGTTTGGTGTGAATGCCACCAAATCCCCATTTGCAGAGGAGATGGCATGGCCTCGAGCTCTTATTCATGGAGAGTCCACTGCTGCCCTATTCTGATCTATCTTGCCTGGTAAGGGCTGCATGCTTTTCCACCTTAAAGGTTCGATTAAAAATGTAAAATATTTTTAAGGGAAGATTTTCCAAAAATGATTGACTAAATAAAAAACCCTCTCTAAAATATTTGGGTTTGCCTACCCTGCATAAAAGAGACAGGACTTGGGTGCCTGGATTGTGTTGGGAATGTTGTCACATGCCTGGAGAGCAGTAGTCTCCATATGCAAGCCCTCAAGCAAGCTGTGGTCATGGCACAAACTCAAGACAGGTCCACATGCAGCCCCATCCAGCCATGGTCTGCAGTGGGTCCATGCTGAGCGATGCCTGTGTGAGCCTCTAGTCAAATAAGCACTTATTCTAAAGTTTAGAAACCATGTGTTTCCTGGTACTGCTTCTCTTGTTTTGTAGCTTTTGTCTGAGAGTCTGTTGAGATTACATCCTGTTCCATTATTCAGATTCTGCCACGGCTTTCATTCATGATGATTCTTGTGCCCTTCTTTGGGGAAAAGATTTTTCTGTGCATTTATTTTAATTCAGTACAAGTTAAAAGATGTTTGAAGTAATGTGAATTTGAGTGTCCATGTTCCTACCTAGAACACTGTTGAATCCAGCTACCAAAAAGGGAGTGTTTAAAAATAAAAACTTTAAAGAATTTATTTTTCCTACAGAAATAATTTTTGCTAACGGCAATGTAGCTTATATTCAGCCACCAATTAAAGGAGCACATTCATGCCAAGATGGAAGTTGACCAGACTTAGAAAGAAGCTTAGCTTCACCTTAAACTAAAATAAGAAAATGTCAAGCTTTAGCAGGCTCTTTTCTTTGCTCTCTCTGGGGTCAGTTATAAAACCCCAGAACACTTAATCCTGGAGTGTCAAAGATACCGGAATAGGATCAGTAATGTCTAGCAAACCTAGATGATTTACATATTTTTTAGAGGATGGTTAAAATGTATTTATGTGCAAAATGTCCCATACGTGTTTATCCTTTGCACTTAATGCGTATTTGTTACTTGAAATAATTTTGGCCTTTGGCTTTCCCGTTCCCTTTAAATTACACAGTGCATCTCCGTTTTATTTTACATGCAAAGTGAACTACACAGAACATGATTTTGTCATTCACAAAGTTCACCATTTCATGGGAAAAATATTTAAAGTAAATTCAATGTAGAGTAGATCTTCATCCCAGAAATATCGGGGATTATCAAGATTTTTTTAAAATAAAAGTGGAATCTGTGACTCCCAGATCACAGGTTTCAGTGTGAGTTTTAACATTAATTAAGGGGAGCAGTATTGAAGCCTTGAGCTTTCCTAAAACCCCGCACTGGAAGGATTGATTTTAAGCTCAAGGCAAATTAACTACTGTGGAGAGAGTACAGAATAAGAAACAAAGAAATTCTTCTTTATATTTCCCATGCCCATAGCAAGTGTTTTATGTCTGTGTAGCAGAGATAGTATCTCCTGCAATTATTACCATCCTCAAATTAATTGTCATAGGGAATTAAATGGTTTTGTAAGGCTGTTCTGACAACCACAGGGTGAATTTTATGGAGAAAGATGAAATTTTAAAAGATTTCTTGAGAAGTATGAGCCAAAATACAAACCACTGAAGATTTTATTAAGTTTGATCCAGGGGAAGTCTTTGACTCTCAAACGTGCAGGAAGAGAAATGTGTGGTGAACGCATGTCATGAAGAATGCCCACATGGGCTTTGCTCTGACTGAACAAAGATTTCAACATGCTTTATGAACATGCATTCAGAAAAGCTATTTTGGATTGATCAAAATTGTTCAACAGCAGAAAAATGTGTTTCCTTGTAAGAACTGAGGTGTCTGATTAAACTCGATTAAATAATGTGCAAGTCTTTAATTTTGAAAAAAAGCTTTTTTTCTTAAGTGAAAATGTCCCATTCTGAATATGACAGAGTAGGACCATTTCGATCATGTCAGCCTTCTTTCTCGGGGTTCTTCCAAAAATGAAATTCCAGCCAGATCTCTTCAATTTCATGAACTGCTCCGATTTTAACTGGCGTGTATTTTCCAAAGGGTATCACATTTTTTTCTCTTTCAGTCTCATTCTGGGCATCTGAACTAGATTTTGGAATTGCTCCGTATGAACCATTATCCCTTTTTTTTCTGTGCTCAATTAAACATACTCTACCATTTGATTTTGAGAGTAAAAAAAGAAAGAAAGAAACCAAAAGAGAATTTGCTGTTGGTGAGACAAAAATAATGGCATTTTGAGTGTTTCCATGAAAGCAATGTGACATGACAAATCTTAAGAAGCTCTGTGAATACTATTAATATTTATGATGCACTCAAGAAAACAGCTATTGTGTGCCACATCCATCAAAGATAAGAATTGTATTCAACTGTGTTGGATG
Source organism: Phaethon aethereus (assembly GCF_964289735.1). Lineage (NCBI taxonomy): Eukaryota > Metazoa > Chordata > Aves > Phaethontiformes > Phaethontidae > Phaethon > Phaethon aethereus. Next base: position 4,645,739 of record NC_138593.1, read on the forward strand.
ATAAACATTGAATGACAATAGCTAGAGATTATATGAGGGATTTCATACTCATGTTTTATGCCTGCTTGAGTAAAAGCACCATGTTATTCCACTGTGAAGCAATAATTTTCTTTCATGACATTAGATACACTTGCTGATACTTGTTACAACCATAGCCCAAAATATTAATGAATATGCAGGGATTCTTGATGCCAAGTGCTTCAGAGCTGGTGTTGCAAGCTACTCAGGATCAACTCCTAAAGGCAGCATTTTCCACTAATCCTCCTCTTGGGAATCAAGCTTACCAAACTGCAGTGATTTGACCACATATTGCTAGTCGTTTGCAGTTTGGGTGAATGACTGCCCCATGAAACAAAGGCCCTTCCAGCATATCAAGCTGACTTTTTATATCCCACGTTTCTCTTTTAAAAAATTCTATCTCTCCACCACCAGGAATGGGGCAGAATTGCCTGTGCCATGGGAACACCTGCTCTGATCCCACACCAGCATCTCTCTTTAGATAACGTGCCCACAAACGTCCCAAATCTGGCATTGGTTTTCTTCATTGTCAATGCTGTAAAATGCAGTTTTGAAACTAATTTATGCTTATCCAGGCAAGCAACTGCTGGGGAGAGATAAACGGGACATCTCTCCCCACTCTTGCTCTTGAACACTACCTGCCTCCTCCCTGTGCTGTGTGGCCATGCCTGGCAAGCTGCATAGCCTGGTCCTCCCCTGCTCCCGGTCAATGCTGTGTCTACTCCTGTGATTAATCTCTTTGACAAAGAGGCAGTGTGCATTGCCACTTCCATGTTCTTTCTGCCCTGCCTTCTTGCTAAAAGTGTAATGCTTTGGAGAGACTTCTTTCTGAAGATCACTAATGATGCCTGAATGTGCACTGCACATCCTCATCGTTGGAAAGAAACCGTAATTCAGAGTTGATTGACGAATACTTGTAGCATCTTTGGTCTGGTGTTTCTAAATAAAGCTGTATTTGGAAGAGTTAACATGCTCTCCATATATCAGGGGTAGGAGCACATCCAGGTATTCTTGCAGCCAGCGTGATCTAGGGTCTCTTTGATCCATGAGGAGAGTTACTGTTCTTAGAAACCCCCCTCCAAGGATCCACAGGCACTAAATTCTTGTTAGAAGTAAGTGGTTCCAATAATAAATGTGTAGAGAAAAATGCTAAGAGGTACTCTTTTGCTGAGCTGTGCTGCCTCTGGAGAGCTATTTGGTTACCTCTGTTCCTTTAGGTTTGCTTCTTCTGTCTTTATGAAAAATTTGCTGATGGGAGTTCAGCGCAAAGTGATGGAGGGATCCCTTGACAGACTATCAAGAGTGGTAGGACCTCCTGCAGGCCAGGAATAAGGGCACAGTGAACCTCTTGACAGAGTGATTGCAAGAGGGATGAGCTGAGCCAACCTGAAGTGATTTTGTGAGCGGTACAGACCATTAACAGGACCCAGACCAGGGAAACACAGTGTGCTGGAGGGAGCTGCAAAGCCTTCACTTTGCCTAAAATGAGACTCTTCTTGTTCCTTAACAATTACCCAATAATTTGGCTCATCTGTAATTTTTTCCAGAGTGTTCATTCTGGTTTTATTGCCAGTTAACTTAGCATTCTAGTCTTGGCTGATTGGCCAGTAATTTGAACTAAAGCCCTCATCAAAAGGGCATCATTTGTAAAACAGAGAAGAAGTCTCAGAGATACTGAAATTACTGTTAATTAAATCAGCACATTAATGTAATGGGCACACGTGAACAAAATTATGTTTGTTTTTGAGCTGTTCTGCTAGCTGGAGAGTAAGTCTTATTAGGACTATGTAATTGTTGGCCTGTATTTGTAAGATGTACAGTCAGCAGCGTCCCTTCTGCATGAATTAATTTTGTATTGTGTATACATGTATGAGTGATACATATAGTTCTTAGCTTATGCAAACATACCGTGTTCTTGCCAAGCAGATGCTGTACTATGTCTCTTATGTACAGGTTGCACTGAAAACATTTCTTTTTAAAGGGTCGTTTGTATTTAACACAACTCTTGTTCAAAGCTGGCATTGACCTTAATGTAGTTACTTCTGATTTACAAGGCCCCAATATCAGTTAGTCTTAGGAATTATTTTGCATGTAACTTCTATTTTTTAAATTCATTTAAAACAGCATCATAAAGATGGAGCAGAGCAGCAATCAGAGAGCTTTAGAAGTTGTAATGTAGCCTATAAGCAGCTATTGTGTATAAAGAAATTTGTTCCAAAGGTCCCTCAGCTTTACTGAAAATGCTAAAACTACAGCTTCATTAAGATAATCAAGATACCCTAACATGGTGCTTTGGGACAGCTGTATAATATTCTGTGTTGCTCAGTTCTGAAGTTTGTGAATTAGCAGTTTCACAGCTCTGCCTCCTGTGGAGCTGGAAGGCAAAACTGCATTTTGTACTGCTTGGCACTTGTCTGTGAGCTCTTTCAAGATCAGTCCTACGCAGAAGACAACATTCCCTTGTGGGGATGGCAGAAGTGAGGGCATCAGCATGAGGCGGAGAGGAGCAAGTGTTGCAAATTCCAGGTTATTTGAGAGGTAATAAATGCATTCCCTGCTGTGGCTAGGGGAAGAAATGGATCCAGTGAGTTTCAAGGGACGAATTGTTGGCAACACGCTGAAACTGTGGTCAAGGACAGGAAGAAGCTAATTGAGTTTTGTATAATCTTTGGGACCTTCTAATTCTGGGCTGGTAAATGCATTGAAATGGCAATGACTCTTGTCATTCCAGCTTGCTTTCCACATCTTCTGGGAATACCACTGCCCAAAACCTCAGTGCCATGATACCAATACTGGCATGACTCCTGTACTGGAGCTTGGGAGAGAGCCCAAATCTGCTCTTCTCAATTCCTGCAGAGGAAGAACCTTGCCCTGACTTACACACCGATCACAGCCAGTATTTGCTGTTGCTGCTTGTGCAGTCTCCCAGTAGGGTTGTAGTAAAGAGCAGGAGTAGGAGGAAGAAGGCAGAGAATATAATCCAAAAATTGCACTTCATTCATCCCCATTCCTGCACATGTCCTCTCTCCTTGTGTTTCCTTGTGGTCAGGAGCAAGCTAATTCCTATAGTGTTGGCTTGGCTCTGCAAAAGAGGAGGAGCTACAAGAATTGAAGTTCGATAGGAAGAAAACGTGGAGCCATTTGGACACTGCAGCATTTTGGTGTGCCAAGCATGGGTTAAGAGGCTTGATGCACTTTATGTTGCTAGAGATTTAAGTGACAGACAGAGTATTTGATCTCTGTCTCTCATTAGTGTGTCATTTCTTCCTTGGAGTACAGATGTCAAAACGCATTTGATCTGCTGCAGAGTTAAAAACACTCATTGTTTCAACCCCCATTTTGAAGCTCACCTAATGAAGAGCAAATTTCAAAGGGAAAAATATGCCATTAAATTCTGTGTCAGAATCCGGAGCTGTAATGGTTGTTTAGCTTTTTACCTCTAGATTGCCAGCTTACATCTAACTCTGCCAATAGAAATCAGAAATGTTTACCATGCAATGTTGTTTGGTTTCTAGGGACCAGCAACTTATCTTAAAAGCAAAACTCCAGCCCTATGAAGTGTGATAGCCCTGTGACTGTGAAGTACTGCGAGTCATGTTTATAGAATTTGAGATGAGATTTTCAAGAGCAACTCATGGCTGGATTTCTGAAACTCATTAAGACGCCAGGAGCTACAGATAGTCACTTCATGGGATTTTTGAGTGGACCTTGCTGTTTAACTCTATTAGATACCTCTCTGCAAACTGTGGCCCTTACAGATACTAAAGAAGGGTATTTTCAGTGTACTTTCAGTGAGTTGTGTCTAAGTCAGCCCAGTTACGTTGACAAGAGGACAGGGCACAGTGGCACTGTGATTGCTGTGAGCAGAAGTTCATCTGCCCAGTGGTATCAGGAGTCCTGTGCTGGCTCCCCGGCACCTCCGAAGAGCATCCTTCAAGGTGGTGGGATGCGGGAGCTTCCTAGTGGGGCCAGTGCTGAGAAGGAAAAAGGAGCGAGTCTTACGTGGAGCTGGGCAATATCTTTTAGTCAAGTAGTGATGTCGCAGAGATTTTAATAGAGTATATAGTTTAGGATGGTAAGGAGAGATGCAAATACCTGCTTTCATTTCAGCCAAATGACAGATTTTTCCAGTGCTCCCCCGGTTCAGCTATTCCTTATTTTTTCCCTTTGCTTGTGGGCTTTTAAACTCAAAGCGAAGATGATGTACTTCCTGCTTCATCTCTAGTTTATGGACTGTGAGGAGCAGTCTGCTCTCAGTCCCTCCTTTTGAACCCTTCCTACTCTACTCAAATGTTCACAAAATGGGTCTAACTTAAGTGGTTAGGGCAAGGGAGAGACGTCTCTCTTCCAGTTACTTTTCTAGAAGTTTGTAATGCACATATGTACCTAGGGACTTCAGTAGCTCAGCTTAAAAGGATCCTATGCAAGGATTTTTAGTGAGGTACTTGCATAACAGGTATGTCCTTTAATAAAACCTTAGCTGCATTGGAAGCTCCCACCCAACATCCAGGTCTATGCTCTCGCAAGGACGGATGCTGTTCAGCAGCAGCAGAAGCTCAAGTGAATAGGAAGTGACCAACAGGTAGTTTGTAAAAATAAGCGTGTTGGAGATCTACAACAGAGCTAGAAGTACTATGATACGTTCCCAGGAACACGTGCATACTTGACCTTTTGTAGAACAAATAACAACATTCACATAGGTTCATATTTATCAGTTATTTTCAGTTGTAAATTTTCCATTTAAAATTTAGAATTAGTTGTTGCTTCTAAGTTGTTTTCTTAACTACATAACTTATTTAACAAAATGAGCTGCAAACTAGGGTTTTTTTTTTGGCAAGAGCACTTTTGCATTGTTGCTAGTTACTTGATTATCTGCTCAAGAAAAGAAGAACAATCCCAATGGTCTCCATAGCTTATATCCCATAATGTGAATTTTAAACCACAAGTTAGAATAGTTTTGTTTGGTGGAAAAATACTCAGGTTAAGAATTATTCACAGAAAATAATTCTGAGGAGTACATTTTCAAGTTTTCCATGGTCATGATCAATTCACAAAGAGGAAAATGAATGCAAAATTCATCAAATAAATTATTCATTATACTCACTCAGCTATAGCTAACAGTGAATTGTCTAGACAGTAATTACTAATTTTTAACCTATGTATGTTCACATAACACTATTGTGTGAATAGCTTCAGTATACAGCGGCTTGAGATAATAGTAATGGATGTAAGTCAACTAGCAGGTGATTTTAATTGGGAAATTATATTGGATTTTTCTATTGAACTTCGATAAAGCATTACATAAATATTGAATCTTCTTAATGATTTTCTCCAGTTGGAAATACAGGCACACAGAGTTCTGTGCTAATTTGATCATTGGAGATGCAAACATTTTTTTTTTTTTAATTCTGCTGTAAAATTCTCAAAAAAAACCATTAACTTCAGAATACAGCAAGAATCTACAAGGAGTCTGATGCAGTAACAACGTTTTCCACTTCAGTGATGATTTTCCACTAACTAGTTTGTATGGCTCCTTAAGGAGGGTTCACAACTATCTGTTTCAGTTTACTGGCGTGCTGTAACGCACTCCTGATGACGCAAGGAACAGAAACCTAAGTCCTTCCCCTTTATTGCTATGGCAAAAAATCAAGACTTTGAGGGGATTCCGTTTGTTTCCTAGGTGATGCAAAACCTCTGCAGTGACGGATCTCACCTCCTGCTTAGCTACCAGCTGCCCGGGCGATGTGGTTGCTGGGGTTCGCATGGCGGAGCTGGTGCTTGAAAGAGGATCTCAGAAGGGTTGAACAACGAGATGCCTGGCCACAGCTGTTGGCAAGCTGGTGGTCTTGCAGGTCCGTCAGCACTCAGCAGTAGCACAGATCTGTGCTACTGATTGTCAGTTTTGTGGGTGTGACAGTGAAGAAAACAGGCTTTTATATTCCTTTGACTTTTTTTTTCAGAAATCTCTATTGCTATTACAGTTAATTAGAGAAGAGTTAGACTGAAAATAAAGCAGAAAATCATAATCTTGAATGGCTTTGTTATTGAAGCGTGTGCCCTGTGGACTACTTGCAAGTTAGTAATTTTGTGGTGCTCAACTGCTCTGAGTTGATCAAAACCTGTCATTTATAAAGCTTTTCCATTTCACTTAGGGTAACTCACCTTAAGAGAAAAATAGCAGGAAAGCCACACAAACGATTGGAAATGATGCAAAAACTAGGACATTGTAAAGGAATATTTGCATAAAATTTTTGTTTCATGTATGTCAGTTTAAGCTACATCCTTTGGGGTACGGTTTATGGAGAGGTGCATTAAAAACTAATCACGTGTAACTCCCATTAACCCTAATACAAGCTCTGATTCTGACTTCCTCTGTGCTTAATGTTATCTTAATGCAATTTGATTTGATATTTAATTGCAGTAATTTAATTAATGGTTCTGTAAATAAAAAGCCTAAGATGTGCCCTCCTACACACAGAGATATGCACAGCAAGCAGCTCTAGTGGCTCCCATGAGACTTAAATTTATGTGTCTTAGAGCAGAATTTAACCCTAAGGATGTATGATAAAAAGCCCAAATCCCAGAATAACACTGTAATGGTGTTTGTATTTGAAATGTTGCAGTATTAGTTCAAGCTTATAGGAGAGTGGCATTTAAAAAACAAACCTACAGATTCTCCCTAATACTTGTCGATGGGATAGGTCACAGAATTGCTTCCCTGTATAACATGATTCCATTTAAAACAGTTTACAAAGACTTAGTTATTAATAAAAGTGTTATTAATTGGGTAACTTGCTATTAAAATTGTTACAGAATCCTATTGGCTCAATGGGTTACCTACAAGCCAGAGCTTATAGGCATTTATAACCCTTCTATTGATGTGCCTATAACCTCCTCTAACTCATGCTACTCATGTCTGTTGCACACTTAAAATGCCTATTAAATATTGATTAGTCTCCCTTATAAACCACTTATAAATAGACGCATGTAACATAAAATGTAACCTAAAATCATTAAGGCTACATGGTGTGCAAGTTAATAGTGGCAATCTTTAAAATTTAGGGAGTGCATGAATTAAGGGAATTGTATTCATAAACTATTTTCTTAGTACAAGGCAGTGGAGCTCTAATGGAAGGCAGGGATTTCCCATAGCACATACTGAAGATCTTGCTCTTTTAAAAAATATATTAATAAACAAAAAGTGACATAATGGAACTTCAGATCTACCTGAATCTTTTCAGATCTAGCTGAATTCTTTTTCTGTGTTTTTTAGGATAGAGTAGAGCTGTAGGCTCCAAATATTTATGGAAAGGAGGAGGATCATCATGTATTCACGTACGGAAAAGAGGTCCACGTTCCCTGGGGCTGCTGCTGTGAAATGCATAGGTATTCCCCTGCTGTTAATGGAATTCTACCTTATTCTCTATAAAATAAATCACAGACAGCTGTTTCTAAATCAGCCCCTAAACTGAACTGAATTCAGCATAAATAGCATCCCACTTCAGCATAATTGCTCTCTGTTAAGCTTGGAGGTAAATCACATTTGTGTCACTTCAAATCCATACCTGGTATAAGTGAAATATGAGTAAGACCTTTTGCCTGAATTTGCCTTGCCCTGAGTTTGCATTGCCATTTAACTTAGTATTATACCCCTGACATGTACTTTAAAAATAGGTTTTATTTTGGAAATGGCACTTGACCCCTAAGCATAGACCAGATTTGTGTGTACCACCATTCTGTCGTGCTTAGCAGGATACTTAGATAGGCAAGAGCCAACGCTGGTCCAAAGCCTGATGTACTCTGAAAACCTACAGAACGCCGGAGAACCACAAGTACAAAACCCCCAGGCAATAATGGCAACCAGCAGGACTTTTTGTTATGCATAGGAAAAAAAATCAGATAGATGGCAACAATAAACCAACAATGATTCAAAGTGTTTTCTTTCAAAACATCTCGCAATTTCCGGCTGCTTCCCTTCTTTGTCACATCTCACTTCTCAGATAAACAGCAGAATTGGTCAGACTCTTACTTTGCCTGTGCAGTTTTCACTCATTACTCAGTGTCTGTACCTGACCCCCAGCTCTTAAAAGCCCAATAATTAAGCAAATTCCAAAGAGCATTACAACTGAGAATCAGAGGGTATAAATGTGATTTAACATGGAGTGCTGAGCATGACAAATAATTTTTGGGCTTAGGTCTTACTTGTTCTGAAATGAGTTTCATTTAGAAACACAGAACAGATTCAGCGCATCCCAGTGCCAGGTGTCAGGTGCAGCCATGCAACTTCTGCAGGTCAGCTCCTGCAAGGCTGACTGAGGCTGTAACCCCTTTCCTTAAGACCAAAGTGCCACCATTTTTGTTAGCTTCTGTCTTGGGAGGAAATAGAGACATGCATGCACAAACCAACCTCCCAGGTTATTTCCTTCTCTTTGAAAGAGCTTGACTGAAGGCACTGCGTTGTAGAAGGAAAGCATAAAGACGTTGCAAGGTGGACTCGTGATTATTTATGTAGCTAGAAGAGACAGGAGATCTTGATGCAAAAAGTTTCCAAAACGTGTGGTCTACGTTTACAATGGAGGGGAAGAGTTTCCTGAATGTTTTCCTGCTGTGAGTTACTCTGTGAGAAGTTTTTCGTAGGCTTTCAATGCTACAGAAGTTGGCCACTGTTTCATCGATAAATGAAGAAATCGCTCACATCACAAAAGAATATTCATAGTACGCACGTGTGTGTTTGCATGTGTCAGTGTATTGAGTTGTCTTGGAAACAAGGAGAGAAAGCGCCATGAACCAGAATATGCTTTCCATTTAAGGAACACTTGTGCTTATTGTAAAACTACAAATAAAAATTATCAAATTCATTCATCCGTTCTGTAAGCGTCTTGCTACAGACAGCAGTGTGCAATGTGAGTATATGGATCCAATGTACAGATGACAGAAAGCCACTTTAATTTGGTTTTGAATGTATTGTTGAACAGGTGAGTTGACATTGGTGAAGTTGCCAATAACGTGGGGAAAAAATATATGCAAATTATAAAAAATTTTGGTAATGCTCCAGATGTACGTTAAAGATATGAAATAGACCTGGAGTATTCGCATTGCAAAACAAAGCAGACAATTTTACCTTACATATAAGAACAGCTGTTTCAGCATATTGGCCTCAAAGGCAGTATGTTGAAACAGCTGTCCAAGTGTTTTGGAGGTTAATCTACTCAATTAATCATTGTGTATTTTTTTTCTATTTATAATACTGTTCGTACTGTTCCTTGTGGGCATGTGAACAAAATATTAAATATAAAATTCTAGTCATTAGTGAAATGCGTATCAGAAAACTTTGTGTGAGAAGAAAATCTGTCTTCAAAGTGACACAGGGTGTCAGAGAGATAAACATGTCAATACAGATGCTGATCTCAGCAGCCAAGTTATGGCGGTTTTTTAAACATAAATTTCAAGGGAGAGTCACTAGCAAGATTGGTCTGCGAGACACAAAAAGCCTGGACTTTTGCATGAAGTTCTGTGAAATAAGTGAATAAGGACATTCACTGTTGGCTGGTGCTTCCAAGCCATCTAGGAGCTTCCAACTTGAGTAACCTGCAAGCTGCAGTTCCATGTGGTCTAAACCAAAACTCTTCAGGCTGCAGCCTGGAAGTGCAAAACAGCTAAACCGTTTTGGCCTCCAATAAATAGCTGAGGGCTGTCAGTGTGGAGATTGCATGGCAACATGCGTTGTCTTGGTCTGGTGCATTCGGACGTGTGATGCTCAGGATCGGGTGCAGAGCAGCACGATGCTTTCCTCATTGTCCACGCAGGAGCCCCTTGGAGCAGCTGGAAGTCACACATCAGCCCCCTTCATGTGGTGCTGCAGAGGCGAGAACAAGAGAGATGCCGTACAATTAACACAGGTACGGTTGTCATTGTCAAAAATAATCTTCAGTGAGACTTTGCCGTGGAGAGAGGTGTGTTTTCAGGTGTGTTGCACGCTGAAAATCCTGCACATATGAAAAGGCTGCTGCTCCGACCTCATCTGAATTCATTTTGCAACATTTTATGAATGAAATCCTAGAACCTAGCACATTTTCTGCATATTCACTGCCGTTGAATTGTGGACAACCACTGTCAGAAAAATCCTCTGGCAATTCATTTGACCAGAAATAGATAAAATCTAAACATCATTTCCAACCTTTCTAAATATCACTGCACATGTAAAAATATCAAAATCTTTATAAATCATATCCCAGTTCACCTTTCATGTCAGTGTTTTTTTTAATCAAACGTAGGGTTTCTGGCTTTGTTTTCCCCAAGAGGTCATGCAGAATAAGTGAGAAGAGTTATCATGAAAGTTGGTGAAATATAGACCACAGCAGCTATGCACAGCTATGCTTAATGGGTTCTAAAGTCTTTTCCTCAGTGCTAATTTTCCCAGATTCTGGGTTTATTCCCCTCTGGACTGAATAGCAATGCATGCTGGAATGAGGCTTTTTAGGTTGAAACTATTCATGAGATTCTTGGCCGAGAAGAGAGAAAAAACCAAAATAGAAATGCTGCTGCAGAGAAGGAAGCTGCTGCAAGACATGGCTGCCTGGAGACAGCGCTGTCAGATGGCTGCCTTGTGAAATGCTTCTGCTTAACATGTCTGAGGTTGATTCTGTTTCAGGCTGTTGCTGTTCCTCAGCCTCATCAGTGACAGAGCTCAGCGCTACCTGGCCAGCAAACGTGCACGTCATCTTCTCTTCCACTCCTGTCACAACTTGTCATTAGGAAGAAGTAAGGTTACAGTTTTATTCTGGGTTGTTCTCTGTAATAGGTTTTGTCAGATTGCATTGGATATATGTACCAAAATTCAGTTACAACACTACTGGGGGAAAAATCCAAACTTAAATCAAAAACAACTCACACAATCGCCTTCATTAACAAAGAGGAAGAAAAATAGTATTAAAATGCCAGGTACTGCTGCATTTAAGAGCGTGTAACCTTTGGGCAGTTAGTTAAATGTCAATGTTATTTAACAAAAAATGAAAAACAAATAGTAAGATATGTTTGATGTAGTTGTTGTGGTCCTGTGACTTTAGAAGTTGGGCATTGGTTCACCACTTTATATCATATTGGCCATGAAAAGAACAAACATTTGTCCTTCAAAACTAACCTGCAGTAAAGCAGGAGAATGTGGAGTGAAACTTTTAATCAGCTTTTTCTGCTTTGTTTTACAAAGTGCCTTCTGGCAATAAATCTTGGGCTTTGGGAAAATGGTGAAGTTGCATCATAGCAAAGGAACAAAGATGTATCGAAACACAGTTTTTGTTTCAAGATCCAGTTTATCTGTTTTCAGGTCATTCCTGTTGCCTAAAAAATTTGAAATTTCAGTAGTGTAAATGAGATACTTTACTCACCACATTCTCACTAATTTCTTTGTGTGGACTTTCTTGTTCCCAGACCCAGGTTCATCTTTTGTAGGTTTTGCATTCGTGCCTTCAAGGTGTTGGTTTAAGAATAAACGTGCTTAATTTGTGACATGACCATTGATTTTATTCTTAAAGAATCAAAAACCTGAGAAAAGCATGTTGAGGCTGTGCTGAGATGGTGTGGGAAGTGGTGCAGTGCTGGGAGGAGATATTCCATCTCTGGGTCTTCAGCTCACCATGAGGTCACAGCACATGCAGAGCTGAACTTCCTTTGCTATGTTTCTGTTTGTATTCTTATGAAGTAGATATAAAATGTTAGTGGTCTTTGAATGAGGGAGGTTGTAATTTGATTTATGTAAGACCTTTCCTTTTGGGAGGAACACTTTGAAAACAAAATATGGGAAGTACTGGCCCACATCTGTGCTGTGCAAGCACGTTCCCACCACTGAGGATGTGAGATGTCATCAGGGAGGGAGAATGTGGCTGAATACTTCAAGGTGTAAGAAAAGAAGGGAAAGAGCCAAAATTATAGGAAGTGGAAGGTGAGGAAAGCTTCCTCTTTTATGTGTGGTAGTTGTATAGGGGTGCTTTCAACTGAAAGCACTTATGAGCTGGAATTCTGTGTTACAAAGACCTTTTGGTGCAAAACTATTACTTTCTTTGTCAATCCTTCGCTAAAATGATGTGTCAAAATGCCAGAGAATCTTATCTTTTCTTAAGCTGTGTCTTCTCTAAAAAGCATATTCCCTTGTATTTGTCTGTCCATTTAGCAGAAGCAATGCCTGTGCAGTAAGAGGACCTCATTAGCTGCAGTACAAGAAAGAACATGGCGTTAGAACTGGCCTTCTTCCTACCTTAAAACAGTAAACAATTTGAAAATTGTACGGCAAAAGAAGAAATAAATGTATTATCATTTGGAAATACGCCCATTTTTAGAGGAAAACTAAAGAATGAATGGTTAACACAGCCAATTTCAAGGAAGATAAATTTCCTTAATGGAGGCGAATAGCAAATATTCATTCCATTTGAACAGTCCAGTAGTGGTGATATAATTTTTCTTTGCAACTGAGTCAGGCTGTGTAATTTTGTGTCTCACATTAGATAAAATGGCAGCAAATGGGAGACGTTTTCCTCCACCAAGTTAGTTCTTGTAGATGAGTTCTTCAAGACGAATTGGGTAGTTCTCTTTTTCTTCTCTTGCTGTACCTAGTTTATCTTTCTGGAAGATCAGTATTTTTCCCATTACTCATAATGTAACATGGTATAAAGAAATATATTTTAAAGTTTGGATTTGAATAATGTCTTAATGATTTCTAAAGGCTAATTAGGAAGATAATACTTTGGAAGCAGAGATAGAAGTTGTCTTTCATTTTCCTTCTGTTCTTCAGTGCCTTTTGTTGAGATGGAAAACCAAGTCAGCCACTACTTCATACAGTTTACAAACAGTTTCAAACTAAAAGTTCTAAAACTATGTTGGAGTCCCTGCTTGGACTGAGTTTGGTGCTGAGGAGTAAGGACAGGGAGCCATTGTTAAAATTCTTTATCAAAGAAACATGCTGTGATTTTGATATATACTTGCTTTCATAGAATAATAAGTGGAAGACCTTTGTCTGTTTACAGAATGCTTCTATCGAAAACCAATAATACTGTCACTTTCTATTTCTATTCCTGAAAAACATTAATGTCATCCCCCTTGTCTGCTGTTGTCTTGCCCCATTTCAAACCACCTGTGAGATGACATTGGAAGTCCTCTCGAAGTGGAACGTTTTGCAATAGTTCCATATGAAGAGGTATTCTGTGATTTTTCTTGAGTGCATTCAGCTCTCTGTGGCATTAGAGTATATGCTAGTATGCCATTATCGTTTTCCACTTAAGAAAGTTGACAAGTAATACAGTACCTCTTTCTTTCCTTGCATCTGTTACTGGTTGCTTTATTTGTAGCCCTCTGTATTGCTTTAGAGTCACTGATACTTGTTTCACTGCACAGCTGAATTTCAGTTAACCAACCAATAAATTAACTGAGATACTGCGTGTTCAGCATTTACTTGTTATGCAAAAAGGCCATTTAATAGGAAAGATGTCGGAATTGGTATTTAAACTGTACAGAACCAACAGCCTGAAGACAGCAAGTTTGAGTGCAATCTCTCAGAAAAGGCATGGACCTAGGATGTTGGGCATATGGATTCTGTTTCTTGATCTGTCACTGGCCTGGTGGGATGACTTCTGCCTCAGTTATTTTAGCTGTATGATGAAGATAACTGTCCTGTTGTCCTTGGTAGAGCTGAGAACTGGTTTTGAAGTATTGTGGAAAGACAAGATACTATAACAATTAATGTAAATAAATCATTTAGTATGTAATTTTTAGAACAGATGAAAGAGAGACAGGGAAAAAGATAAAAAATTAAATAGTTTGATCCTGATTTCACAGGACTTTTACATTTGTGTAACTTCATGGTCTTTATTATAATTACTCCCTCTTGCACCAGTCTAACTGAGAGCAGAATATAGTCAGTCTTTTTTTTTTGCTCACGGGTTCTTAAAACATCCTTTAGTTTGAGGGACTATGTCTCCTAAAAGCTGATGGACTGGAAAAAAAACGATGTTCTGAAAACAGTGGCTCAGCTTTTGAAACACAGATGATATTGTCCTAGTCTGCAGGAAATAAATACACTGCACAAGAGTTCACTGAGAAATTCAATCATGAAAACAAAAAAGAGATTTCATTCTGAACTTGAATAAAAAAAGGTTGTTCTTTATAAAAGTTGAGCAAAAAAAGAAATAATCAGACATAGGGGCATGTCAGAACAAGGCAGTGCTTCTGAACAGGTACAAGGTGAACAGACTGAAAGATTAAAATGAAGAACAAAATTAAAGCCAAGGAGAAGCAGAGGAAGGAAGAAAAAAAAAACTTAGTAGTTCCTAGATCAGTCAGAAGACTCAAAAACTCACCTCAAATAAATCAATATTCTTATTTGAAAAAATTCACAATTTTTAATTTTAGCTTTTTTCAAAAGAAAATATTCTCAAAGGTGTCTTCTTTATGCTTTTTGATTTTTGTCAAGAAACTTTTTTTTTCCTTACCAAAAAGTTTTCAGGAACTTCTAAACACAGGCAAGAGACATCATCTGTAGTGTTTGTTTAAGTAGAAGGTAAATGTTGAAGACTTGAAAGGCAACACTTCATTCAAGTGGAGTGGCAGTGCAAGGATGAGCAATGTACAGTTGAAGGCTACTCCTCAAATCAGTGAATAAAACACCAGAAAGCTCTGAGTGTGCAAGGGTAGTAAAGGCTGGCGCTTGGACTGGCTGCAGATATGTTCTCCTGCTTTTTATTTTCACTGCATCAAATACAGCAGTAGGCAGCTTTATGATGTGGCTAAAAGGCATGTTTGTATCATCTGTGAAGTCCACGTCACTGTAGGAAACATGCGGTCGTGTAAAAATTGTTAGGAATAGAGGAGCTAATGGTAATCTGTAGGTACTGATTGGTTATAATTTTGAAAACAGGAAGGGATGGAGGTTCTCTCACATAATTCTAGACATCATCTAAACTAGACATCTGAGCCCTTTAATAGGCAATGGAGAGAGAGAGAGAACTTCCAAAGTATCACTTACCCTGTCCTAAGACAGGAACTGCCAGAGAATGAATCACTCACCGCTGGCACTTTGTGGGGAGAATAGCCTTTCTGAGGGAGAGCAAACAGCGGGAAACAGTCTGCTTCCAAAGCCTTTGCTGTCTGAAAAGCCAGTCAGGGTGTGTGTATTCTTTACATCTGAGAGTAGTCGAATGCAAGCCCATGAAATTACTTAAATAGGTAAAATAAGTAAGTACAGGAGTCTGGTCCTGACAGGTAAGACAGACCACCTTCAAGAAAAAAAACCAAACTTCTTTGGGTAAGACATGGGTCTCTCCTGTCAGATCCATGTTTTTTTGAAAATTTTTTTTTTTTTTTTGCAGGATGATGAATTTGAGCATCTAGTAGATCTCTATTCCATTTTAAACTCCATAATGTGCTTGTCAAATACAGTTAATAAGTATATGCATCTAGCTCTGTCCAGAAAATACAGTTCTTTATTGAATTTACTTGGACCTTTACGAGCTCTGGACTTACACCAGTATTTGAACTATGCTGAGGGAGAAGATATAAAATCCAGTTCTTCTGAACCCTGTGTAGCAAATGCTAGACAACCATCTTCTATCAGGGCATTTCAGAGGATTTTGCATGATGTCACTGTTGCTTTCCCATGTATCCTTTTCTGCTCATAAATAGGTATCCTTAAGCCATAGCCGCTCTGTGAATGGCTTAACGAAGCAAGTCACTGTGTCTGAAGCCGAAAGAGAACCCACCCTCCCTCCGCGAGAGGATGCTCCTGCAGAATGTTGGGTAGTTGTGTAGACATGCTGAAATTAATTTGTGTATTATTCTATAGCATTAAACAGCTGTTATTACAGAAGGACATGGATTTCTGCCCAGGTAGCGCTCATGGTAGAAGATGAGCACACAGATTGCAGCAGGAAACTCATGTGATACGCAACCTTATGTTTCAACGTCTGTAGTTTTGCACTGGTGAAACTGAAGCCTTTTCAAGCCAGTGAGTTGCCGGCTCTCCCATTGCGCTGGTGGCGTAGAATTTCCTTCAGAAAACTCTCTTTCCGGCCCACTCTGAAAGAATTTGTGATGACTAGGAAAGAAATTAGAGAAGTGTCAGAAATAAATTCTTCAAAATGGCCATCCACAATGTAGTTAAATATTATTAAGCCTGTGGGACAAGGATACAGAGCCTGACAATTGTATCTTTGACTACTGTTGGTACTCAGGTTAATCCAATAGTTACATTCCATGAACTAGGCAAAGCATGGCCTCCCTAGATTTTTCTGTGGAAAAAGCAATGCCTTTGAGGAGTGTTCATATTGTTATTTCATGGCCATTTGAAAACAATCAGTAGTGTATCAGTTTGTACTGAGGCTTAATGTCAGTGCTCTTGAGTTGAAAGCTCTACCTGTTTTGTATCCTTAAATCGGGGAGATTTTGTTTGATTTCAGTTGAAGGTGACACACAATTTATTAGTCAGAACGTAATCATGTTTTTCTGGAATAAAAAGGGGAAAAAACCCACTCTAAATGAACTGTGAAATTCTAAATGTGCTTAAAAATGGTTACCAATCACTTACTATTGAGAAGAACCGGCACAAGTCTGTCACATGAATGCTAAGGTACTACATAGGTCTCTAAATATAGTGTAAATTCCACTGTGAATGACTGGCAGAGTTTATCATAATTTTAGGCCAACATTAGGTCCTGTATTTCTTGGTATACTAAAAGATCCTGAAACACAAGGTGGGAAGTCTTGGTGCCTCTGTTCTCTGTGCAGACAACCAAAATCAGATGAATGATATTTGCTCTCCAGCTGTAAGAATTTCCTATTCATTCTACCTCAAGCATGCACTTCAGAGCAATGGTGTCATGATGCGTAACACAGCAGGTTTGGAGAATAAACTCTTCTGGGACGTAATGGGCTGAAGTGAAATAGCATGAGCCCAGTCTCAGGAAAGGTCTTCTGCTCATGCGGAAGGCACTGGTACTTAACTGAGACAGTGGAGACTGCCTGACAGGTTGCAATTACTTCTGCCAAGTACACCAGGCTGCGTTCTGAACCTTTGCTTAATGGGGGCAGATCTGTTCTGAGTTATAAAAAATAAAATAAAACTGCCTCAGGTCATAGATGTGACAGTATCTGTGCTTCTAATCAGGTTTCACCTTCAGCAGCAGGTTTTGCTTATTCATCCTACATAAACCTCAAAATGAGCAGAATTTCCTGCATAAAAAACATGGAAATGGAAAAAAACCTCAGCTTTAGTTCCCATGAACTCCAAGACAGAATTACCTCTCCAGCTGATTGCACATGCCCCATGCACTCTGCTAAGAGCTTCCTTCAGTGTATCTGTGGCAAAAAGTCATGAAATAAGATTCCACGTTAGAGTCTGTATCATGCTTTTTTGTGCTATAGCAAATTGGTTTTGCAGCACACATCTGCAAAATATACATCTAGAATAATATTCAATTAGGCTAATAGTTGCTGCTTACATTGTTCTGTAAGAATTGGTGATTAAGAACCTGTCTGTATGGTTCAATCTACGTTAATTAATTTCTCCTGCAGAATATATGCACCTGCCTGTTCTTCCTTTGGGATCCGAATATGAAGTAAAGCTATTACTCAGGTAAACAAAGGAGATAAAGGATGACCTTTAGCTTTGACATGATAGCCTGCAGTATTTGTGATTTGCCATTTGTCATAACTGATCACTCCTAATGACGATAAGAAGCTGAAATGAGGAAACAGCCGGAGACACAGGAAGGTTGGAGGGGCGCGGGAGTGACCTTGTAGCAGCACACGTGCTTCTCGGGGCAGGAGGACTCATGCATGGTTACACTTCAGGCCTCACTCTGACACCTCAAAACTTGGTAAACAGTTGATTCCACAAGCGGCTCCACTGAAATGATGTTTGCAGAACAGAGAATTAGTTTTTGTTCGGCCCTTTATTAGGACTTGTAGTCTAACCCCTTTCACAATCACAGCCTCTGCGGACTTGAGGCAAGTCCTGGGCAGCCAGGCTTGCCAGTTCAGCCCAGGAATAACGACTGATCAGCCATCTGCCAAAGCAGCTAGCGGCACTCTTGCTAGCATTACTGTGAGGTCTGGCTCCTGGGCATGAAGTGAACTGACTGTATGAATGTAGGGAGGAATAAGGGTCAAAGAACAACGGGAGCTCTTTGCAAGATCATTTGTATTTTCCAATGTTTCATAAACACATAATCCTACTTGTTCATTCTCACCATTGGGTGACAAAATAGTATATCTTACCTGATATAATGGTGGAAAATATAAATAGCTTTCTAGCAACCAGGCTTCATTTATATGTATTGTAAACCTAAAATGATATTCAGCCATGAGGGGGGAAAAAATACAGAATTGCTTTGGATTATAATAATTTCAGCAAAGCATCTAATTTATATATTAGCTTGCTTAATGGACTTCTATTGCCTTGCTCTTTGATTTAAAGAAGAAGGTGGTGAATAATTTATCAAATAAAACCCCTCCCCTATCCCAGCTCACATATCACAATCTGCCCTATAATTTACTTTTTTTAAGAGATGCCTTTTCCAAGCAGGAGGACTGGTTCCTAAATATTCCTCCTAATATTACAAATGTATTTTGGTGAGGTACACTCTGGGGAGAAAAATAATAATGAAGGAATGCAATTCTGCAGACAAATGTTTCAGCTCTATGCCTTCTTCACTAAAGACAGTCATTTCAACTAAATGCCAAAAGGCATTTAGCTGTAGCATTTGTCAGTGGAATAGTGTTGGCTTTAGGTTTCCCTCCTGATTTACAATTGAGTGTTTATGGGGTTTACTGTACTGTAGCATGTTTTGTTAACCTCTAAAAAAACACATCCAGCTTGTGCATTAATCACAAGGACGTCACGGTAAACTGGGTTGGCGTGGGGCTTCTGTGCCCCACCAGACTTCATGGAAAGGATGCCGGCTGCTCCGGAAGGGGCAGGAAAGATGCGCTGGCAGCTTTGGGCTGGGGTCTAGGTAACCTGTGTCCAGCTCCTGGCTCCCCAGATGCTTTCTTGTGAGATGCATAATCTGTTTCTCCATGGCTCTAATTTTTAACCAGAAGAGGGGGAAGAACTGTGTCATGTTTTCTTACAGTAGCTGGGTGAGCTGCTGCAGAGTCAAATGCCTAAGGAGGATTTAGACCTGTGTGGTGGTGTTTAAAGGCTAATTATTGCGAACTTTGTGGCTGGAGTTTCTCAGTTGGTTTGCCTCTACCTGTTGTAGTCATTCCTCAGTAATCCCTGCTTCTGGTCACGTACATAGGTAACAGCAGTGTTGGTAATCACAGCTCTATCATGACTCTTGACACGTCTCCCATTCACGTTTCCCCCCCATTTGTCCAAAGCAATGAGTTGTCAAACATTTACTACGGCTATGCACAGGGTGTATTCATATTTAAATAAAGCCATTATCCCGGCCTTGAGTTTCAGTAGTTTTCTGCTCTTCCTCTTGAGTATTTCTCTCAGTAGTGCCATCTAATCAGCTTTAGGTTTTAATTAAACAGCTGTCATTTGCTTCCTAGTTCTACTGCGACCTGATGTTGTATTAAATTTTAATTTAGCCTAGGCTGGATAAGAAGTAGATTCCTTCAGACAACAAAGAAATGCTATTAGCAGGTTACAGTTGTAATTAAGAAGAGCTCTGCTGAAGTGCTAATGCATTCAGGTACAGAGAAGGAGCTGGAGATAAACATGCACGTAATTACTATTCAGGGATAAAGCCTGCAAAATGAATGTGTAACTTCCATCCAGGCTGTTTGAATTGAAGGTTTTGGTCAAGATCTTGCAGCTGAAACCCTCGACAAAAGAAATAGGAAGGGGTTCCCAGTTTTTCACCTGGGACCTTGCAGGGTCAGCAGTTAGAAGTTTGTGCTGGTGGTCCCTGGATGTTGTTCCAGATGTTTCACTGACGCTGTGCCACACATGAGGACCTGCCCATGTAAATCAACATTATTACCACTCTCGACATTTCAGATGCTGTTACTAATAACTAGCACAGGTATCTTAAATTCAGTAACACTTATTTTCTGCAGTATTTCCTACCATGGAAATATAAAACAAGCCTAACACAATCTGGATTTAATGTGATTACTTGTTGAAGATGCACTAAAAAAGAAGTTTGTTTATAAATCTAATGGACAGTCAGTTAGTTCAGTTCTGCCTTCATATTTCTTCCTCAGAGGAAATACGCTTTTTCAGTCTATGAATAGCCAGCTCTTAAAAAAGGTCTTTACACAACCTGTTATACTTGTGTAACTTAATCCAGGCATCAGGCATCTGAAATACTGATTTATATAGTAGAACTGCTTAGCAGTGAAGTGTAGTTTTTGTGAAGCAGCACCAGCTAATTAGCACGGTGGGTACCTGTACACGCTGGGAAGGAGGGAAGGTTCAGGACAGTGCTTGTGTCAAGAGCAGGATGAGCGTATTTCGGAGCACCTACCAATCGCGGGGTTGCGAAGTGTCATTTCTAAAACCTTTTCTCTCATGCTCATCTTCACAGGGACTTTATGCAAGGAATGCAAATGTCTTTATGAAATTTGCATTACCCTTCAGAGCATCGAAGTCTGGCTTCAGCTTGGTAGCTAAGCAGCACTTAGAGTTAAAAGGAGGCTAGAAGTTTTGTTTATCCTTTGTCACACATGGGGGTCAACACGAGGGTGATACAAGGAACAGTGCAAAAACCAAAGGAGAAATTAGTTCAAGCCTGTTGAGAACCTCATTCCAAGTCCACTCAAGTCAAAAGAGGCCTTTCATTTATGGCTCAGTAGGGCTTTGCATCAGACCATAATTGCATACAAGTGCCGCCTGCCCCTGACACGTAGGAGTTACGTGACTGTGCTAACAGAGTCGGTTTGGATGTAGAATTAGTCACGTGTTCGTTGTTTGTGACCTTGGCAAAAATACCGTTTCCCCTGATGCACTGAAGAAGACTGTTGTTGAAGAATAGCTTACAAGTAGCATGCTGGCAAACTGCTTCTTGCGAGTGTTTTGACACAGGACCACCCTGTCTTCATCATATATCTGGCGTAAGTTTATACTGGATTGATGGCTTAGGAGTTGTGGGATATTTGCTGTTGGCTTGGTGAAATCTGACTATCTCTTCTCTGACATACTTGTGGATGAAGCACCCTCAGTTTCTCTTTGTCTGTCTTATACAACCTCTTCCCGCCTGAGGTGCATCTAATTGTTTTCTTTCGCCTGGCAGTGCATTTTCTTCTTAGTTTTGTTCAAACCTCAGTCTTTGTAAAGGTTTTACGGTTGTTCTTTCACATTTCCACCTTTGAAACATACTTTCCCAGTGTCCCTCCCTCATGGATGGCAGCTGGTTATAAATAAGCCCATTCAGCATAAACAAAAACTAGACAGTCATTTGCTGTGTAAAACATCTGGTTTGTGCCTCACACAGAACAGAACAAAGACAGTATATTTATTTCATGAGATATTATTCAGAAAAGCATCTCTATTCAGGACAACACTTAAACGCACACTTAAATCACATTGAAGTCTAAGTGTCAAGTTGAGCACGTACTTTTAGTGCTGTTCTGAACAGAAAGGGACTCGAGTACATGCTTCAATGCTTTTCTGGAACATGACTGCCCATAAAGCTCTAGTAGACTGTATTAGTTAGCTGGCACTAGTGTTATTAGTACTTCAACTCATTTAATTCAGGGTGCTTTTTGTAGAAGTTTCCGAATATTGATTAATAATACATCTTAGTTGCAAGTATTTATTGGTGTTCTCCAGCTGTCCTTAGCCTGTGGTCAATGGCCATTATTTTCTATCAATCTAGCTAGCAGACAGAAGCAAATGATACTGAATATATCTCCCTATGCAAGCTGCCATCAAATTTTTCACTAAAATCCATTTCTTCTCCCACCAATTCTAATAATGGAATTTAAAGTTAGATTAGTTGGAAGCAACTTTTTTTTTTTCCCCAGCTGGCAAGCAATTAGTTTTATGGAAGTTGAAAAATGAAAAGTGGATTGATTCAAAGCAGTATTTCCTATTGCAGGCTTTTCGAGAAGGCCAAACTGAATCCCTACGAAAGCACAGATCGTTCCTTGCCCCGCATGTGTGTCAAGTTTTGGGCCTGCAGTAAGCAGTGCTTAAGCAGAGACAAGCTGATCTCCAGGCCTTCGGAGGCTGTTCCCCTCCAGTCTGCATACATGCTTACGCAAGGCAGGGACCTCTATAGCAACTCATTTGGAGTAATTAATCAAACTGCAGCCATACTGAGACACAGAGGAAGGCTGTGTTAATAGAGTCATTTAGAGTGTCAGCCCCATGAATTCATCAGGATTAGAGATAAATGTGGTAAAACATCTCTAGGTGGGATTTTGATGGGGAAAGATGAAAAAAATTTTCTAAGGAGGCATCACTTAGTTTGTAATACTCTACCTCATGCATAGTTTTTCTCATCGTGTATTTATGTCCTGAAACGGGAAAATGGTCAACTTTCAACACTGTTAGCTGGAACAGTAAGAAGGAAATGCTGTTACTGTAATGCTTGATAATCACTTCCCAAATTACTGGCACGATCTGGGGCAAAAGGGTGGGGAGAGTCACTGACACTCTGGAGATTGCACCCGAATAGCGTCGTGGTTCTGCCAAGCTGCAGATGTGCCTTCGCACGTAATTGCGTTACTGATTTCATTGCCACAGCAGCCAAACCTGTAAATGAGCTCAAAAAGAGTAAATCCACATATTTGTCAAAACCAGAACTTGATGGACCAGCTGCAAGTTTTGGCTTAGAAAGCTGCTAAACATTGACTGCAGGGAGCTCGAAGGGTGTGTGCAAGGAAGGGTCGCTCCGCTGCCCCGTCCCTGTCAGAGGCAGGGTTTTGGGTCATCAGTTTGACTCCTGTGGCATTCTCGTGGTTTTATGCTTCTCTAACGCCCATCCCTTGTTTGTGTATGTGTGCATACAGGACACGGAAGTCCTTAACACGGCCATTCTGACGGGCAAAACGGTGTCTGTTCCAGTCAAGGTAGTTGCCGTGCAGGAGGATGGGTCTGTGGTCGATGTTTCGGACTCCAGCGAGTGCAAATCAGCTGATGAAGACGTCATAAAGGTAAGGCACCCACAGGAGGTGGAGAATGGAGTTTTCACCGTTTCTCCTCCACCACCACCATATTGTGACCTAGCTCACATTCAGGATTTCACATGGTCCAGTCGTTTTATAGTCATAGCTCTTTCTGCAGTGGCAGGTTGTTTCCACTGTGCGATGAGACAGTGGTCTCCAGAGGTTACGAAGGGTTAGCACATTTGCATAGGCTGATGTGGACCCATTTGTGCTGGTGTGTTCCGTATGATGTGGCAGAAGAGGGTCAGGGGTGCTGAAAGAGCAGTCCTAGTCTGTCTTCGCTGTTCAGCCAGTTACGATGAGAAAGAACGTGTTGTCTGATACATCCCACTTGGGAAAAGTCAACTCCCCACATAGGGATCTTTGTTCTTGTGTGGCTTTTCTGCATCCATTTTTTAATAGTAATGATGCAGTATTTTGTAACAGTGTACAGCAAGGTTTCCTGCATGCTTCTGACTGCATCACCTGCTTTCCAGTCAGGAATTTCTTACATGTAAAGATACTGAATTGTACCAAAACCTGGAGGAGCACAACAGAGGATAAAAAATAACAACCATATTGCAAAAAATCCCCAAACGAGAGCTGGGAACTTTTAAACAATCTTGTGTTTTGTTGTTTTTTTTTAAAATCATGTGTTCAACTGGTTCTCCCTCCCTGACATTGAGATGAAAATAGCATTAATGTGACTTGATCAAGATACTGAGTGTCTGACTTCTGACACCATTGCATGGCTTTCAGCTTTTAGCTCATTATTATTTTTAGGCATAAAAGAGATATTTTTGAATATCTTTAATAGGTTTATTTGTTTTATTGTGTGGTTTGGGGCTGTTTTTTCTCGTTTTAGATGAACTTAAGGATTACTACAGTGAATTCTGTATAGGGGTGGGGGAGTTTTGTATTATATATGAGTTTCTTAGGGTAGTGGTAGAAAGATAGTTCCTTTGTCTCAGTTCCAGGAAAGTGCTGGATATTATATATAAATTCAGTAAAAAAAGGGTAGCATAGTCATGCTTTTTAGATATAGTAATTCTGTAACCTGTAGATCATCTTACAAACTCTCCCTGCAGCTTTCAAGAAACAAGTTCCTCCTCATATTCTAGCTATCATGTCATGTGTGAATGTATTCCAGACCTGAGCACTCTTACAAGTTCTCTTCAGGTTGCATTTGAAACCCACATCCTATACCTGTGCAGTTTTAACTTATTATTATAACAACCTCTTTGTAGAAAAGACTGCAAAGGTCCTAATAGGTAGCTTGTACTTTGTCAGATAAATTGTCATGTTGTTTAGCTGGGTAAAGGATTGCACACAGCAAAGCTATTTATTTTGAAGATGATATGCTGGAAAAAAACCTCACCTTCTTACTTTTGATAACCCTGAATGAGCTTGTTACAAAGTTTTTGAATAAGTTACTTCCTTTAAAACAAAGATAATTTCATTGCATTTTATGTCCAATGACAAAGAAATTCCTTTGCCATTGAAGAGCTTACAGAGCAACTGTATATTTTCTAGAGATTTCCTCTTCCTGAGACCTATAGGTAGGTGAAAGACGACATCCATTTCATCCTAGGTAGCTATAGGAAAGGCAAGATGGGTTTGGGCAAAAGCCTTAGTCAGGCAACCTCTACTTGCTTCCAACTTTTTTCATTAAGATTTATATCTGTTTATCACGAAGGCAAATAATTCATAAATAAGACTCAGATTATTGGGCAGAGGCATATGTGCAGTTGTATCCCCAGAGAAGTTGATAGCTAAGGGCTTGGTTACACAATAACAATGCCTAGCAGTTTTCAGACCTCAAAGCATTTTGCAAAGGACATCAGTGGAATACTCCCTTTTCAGGAAAATGACTGTTCTGGTGTTTAGCCTCAGCCAGTGATGGAATAGGTCTCTTGAGTCTCTAGTCTGTGCTCTAGCTTCTATATTTTCACTTATATATATCAGATGGGAAAAGAAAAAAATGACAGTTTCTTTTTCTGGAAACCAAATTTCCATGAAAGTCCTTACCAGAAGGAACATGAATAAGTATCTTTGTTTATGACTAACTTAATTGTTAACGGAACAGACTCTCTTGATAAATTGTGCTCATTTTTTTGGCTGTGTACCATACAGCTGTTTTCTTGATTAGTGCCTATTATTTATCAGTTCACAATTAATTGTTCATATTCTAAACTCAAGCACCATATCATAAACATATTGCCAACACTGTATTTTCTTGCACTTCAGAAAAAAAAACCCAGATCTAAAAGATGGTATATGTGGACTTTTGCTTCTATTAATTGAGTTTCTAGTGTTTCTAGGACTCGCTGTATTTAGAGAATACTGGACTGAATCTGATAAGAAAAGGTCAGGAAAAGGACTCCCATTCCTCTTCCACTAATAAAACTAGTATCTGCAGAAGTTAGGGAGATGTTGCATTTCAAAACACCGCCTGTTTAAAGTCCATTTAGTTCAATCAGCAGTTGTCCATATGGATATCCCGTCAAAGCTAGGCATGAAGTTGTTCTGGTTCCCAAATTTAGAAGGTCCACTGAAGCTGGCAACTAAATAACGCTTGACAATAAGGCTGTGACCAGAGAAAAGATTTATTTCCAGTTGTAAATTTATACACTTGAAGAAAGCAGAGCTCTTGCCCTTTGACCATCTTCCTTTCTTGTTTTTTCAAAACACATTGTATTTCTAGGTGGAATTAGAGCTGCTCCAAAGCACTTTCAAGTTGATGACTGTCGTCCCATTCTTTCAGTGATCTGGACAGAACAGACCAAAACACAAGCCAAAATTCTGCAGAGGTTTTACAAGATTTGTACTATAATTCCCCCCTTTTTTGGTAGGGACTAAGTTGAGTATAAATCAGATCTTCATTTGACTGTTCTGTGAAATTATTTGAGTATCAAATCACTGACAAAAAAGAATGACTCTGGGACTCTTTCCCAGACCTGGTACATTACTATACTGACTCAATGAACAAAACCAAAGCACAGGTCTGAACGTGCTCTTCACTGAGGTCATCTTGCCTCATCCTGGTGATATAAAATGGGAGAAATGTTATTTTTGTGAAAATCGCAGCATCCTTATAGTTGATTTCAGTCACAAGTTACTGAGAGGTGTTCTCAGACTGAATGCTGTTCAGGCATATTTTTTTAACTGGAAATATATGTATTGGTTGCAAGATTGAATCCATAACAATTAATTAGTTGAGTTAAAATTTAGTACAGGGTTTATGTGCCTATATTTTTTCAGAAAAATGCATATTTCCTTTACAAGCCCCTTTGGTAAAGTCAATATTGACTTTGCTTCCAAATTTGTGTTGCCTTTTCTATATAGGTCGTACTGCTAAACCCTCTAATAAGAGTTGTCAGGCATTTTGGATGTAATTGCCTAATCTTAAGCTTGTTTTCACTGTTAATTCTGTCTTTATTGTTTCTTTGTAATTGGAGAGATATTCATATTCTTCTGGGCAGAACAGAGAATGTTGCATTCTTAACCTTTTATTTCTGTTTAATAGCTAATGATTTAATAGACAATTAATGAGATAGTTCTTTGATCACTGCCGTAACACCATTATTTTCAATTAAGACACAATGAATTGAAGCTAGTTTAAATAAAAACAGACTTTGGCACAGCCTATTACGTATTTATACAAAATGTGCTTATCCAGGCAGCTACCTAGATATCACATTGATATAAATACTACTCAGAGATGGTCAAATAGACAGAGGATGTACAAGTGATTTATTTGTAGGCAAGAGATGTAAATCTTTCCTATTCTAAGCCATATATTCCCTCAACCTAACAGCTTAATAGCTTCCCAGCAAGAGAATATTTCAGTCCACATTTTTCAAAGCCTATCTAATTAGTGGTAAATATAATGAAACACACCTGTTACTTTTTGACCTCGCATTTTCCGACCTTAGTGTGACTTGATCCTCAAAGGAGTCTCACAGGTAAACTTGCTCAGTTCTACTGCAATCCCTGGTCCCTAAGTTGGATGTAGGTCATAATACTGACCAACCATTTTAACTTGAACTGGCTACCCTATAAAATTTTTTGATGGAACATAACTGTAAGTCAGTGAAACTCTCATGCTTATTCCATTATTGAAAAGGAGCATTTAATGCTGTTGGCATTTGAGGGAAAGATTGGCTTTATGATTAAGGCAGTGAAATGCTTCTCAGCATTAATTTCCATATCTCTTGCTGATTTCCTGTGTGACTGTGGGGAAATCACTCATTCCCCTTGGAATCTCGCTTCCTTATCTGCAAACAAGGCAGAGAAATACATCCTTTTCCCAGCCTCAGCCTGCCTTATGTAGTTTATGAAGCTTCTGAATGGACAAAATCCTTATCTCCACTAGAGTCTCATTAACTTCAGTGGTCTTCTGCCACGGACTCACTTGAAGGACATCTCTCTCAGTGTCCTGCTTTTCCTGCAAACCACAGCTAAATAGAGTTGTGAAGCTGAAAAGAAGTGGTGGAAGCTTGATTGAATTTATGCATAAATTATTCAGCTGCTCTGGTGATAGGCAGTGTACTGAGAGATAAAGGAGCTGTAGGCATGGTGGGATGAACCTTGCTATATGCATGCTGAACCATGGGGCCTCAGTCTTCACAAGTGGGGGAAAAAAGCCTTGAAGATTAAAGCGGTTGTACCATGGCAAGGACCTCCTTTGCTCGTCCATCTTTTCGGGAAGTATAAGCACTGCTGAAGTTTTGCTGGCCTCTTACACTTGGGTTTTACTTGCTCCCCACTAGCCTTTGAGCCACAGTTAGAGGGAAATAGAGTTAGACCAACATCAGTGATGGAGGGAATATCTTGAGATGGTTGTATTACAGAGGGAGGTCTAACCTGAGGGACTTTGACACAGTCATTCTTTACGGCTGCTTAGAAACTCCAAGCAAGGTCTGTGTACTCCTTTTTCCTCCCTGTAAAAGTGCCTTTTAAAGCCTGAACCATAGTAATGTCACATGAAGAAAAATTCTGAAAACACTGTAGTTAGGTGGTAGTCATACACATCATCCACAAAGCAGCATCAAGTGAGGGGATTATAATGAGGACAGCTTCTTAGTCCAAATGTTTATTTGAGTAGCGTACAAATGAAAGGGAGACAGCTGCCCAATTAATTCATTCTTAGGTTAGCCATATTTTCATGTCCTTAGCAAGTTATGCAGAAATTGACTGATGGTTCAAATTCAGATGGCTTCCATGGAGTTACACCATGGTCTAATTTAGCCTACTTTTTTTTGTAATAGAAAGGGCCCTTAGTTGAACAGAAGGGAGTCAGGGGGCCTCATCCTGCCCATTTCTGCCCACATGTAAAGCACAATAGAAGCAGGCTCAGTGTGCCCAGGCAGAATCATACATTAAGAACAATGGTGCTTCAATAACATACCATGAACTCCATCTGTGCGAGAACGCACTTTCCTTAGCTTGCTAGAGGAAAGCACTTCAATGAATTATTTTTCCCCTTTTCATAATTTCCTGTCTAATTATAATGAAAGTAAAATTCAAACCATTCCTACCCCCTACTTTTCTAACACAAACCTTATCTTGAACTCTCCATAATTAATGTTAAAACAATAGAAGACCTAATTTTCCTAGCAGCAGCCAGCAAGGCTTTATCTAATGTGCGGTAAAAATAGTGTAGGAAAGGTGGGAAAGGTAATAGCTGAAATAGATTGAATCTGAGGGAAGTTCTTCCCTCTTCTAGACAAAAAACAGATGAGCAACTGAAGATCTTATTCAACAACGCTGGGCACAGTGATCTCTAACCCCAGCACAGTAACTGCTACAAGGAACCATGGGGGAAAAAAAACCCCAAAACTATGGAAAGGGAGGGGTACTGTGGTTCTCCAATTTAGATGATACTGAATTTTTGGGAAGAATCTCTTGCTGCAGACTCAGAGCACATTCTTAGGATAATTTACAGAAAGAAGCGCCTGCCTGGAGTTGTTAAATACAGCTATTTATGCAAGAGCTCTGAAAACGAAGCCAGAGCTTGTAATTTGCAAGTTCTGCAGCTGCTTCACCATTAAAGTATGTGATCAAGAATGTAATGTACTTGTACATAAAGTGGAGCTAATCTTATATCTCCATCTATCATATTTTTGAGTACCTATCACTACATTACCTAAGCGCTTTATTTTGTGGTCACTTGCACAGAAATTAGCTCACTCCAGGGGTCCAAACTCTTTCTGGAAGCAGTGAAAACACTCTCGACTTGTTTATATGATGGATTTACTTTGGTGCCAGTTGGTTTATTAGGCAATTCATTTTGAACCAGATCTTATTTTTTAAGTGATTTTTTTCTTCAGTGCTGCTGAATGGTTCAAGATTGACAGCCCTGGAGGCTTAACCACTCTGTCTTGCCCCAGAAGAGGGGACGGGTCGGCGCTGCGGCAGGCAGCTGTTCAACTAGAAAGCTTTTGAAGTGCGAATGTTTAATTTGGTGAGTCCGTCTCCCTGTCCATGCTGTCCTTTTAATCTCACCTGATTAGTGCCAGTGAGTCAGTATCATCAGCTCCATGAAATCAACTGTGAACAACCTCAAGTCACTGTCTGCTTCATCTCCATCCGTCTGTGGGAGCTGGGAGGTAACGGACTCTGCAGTCTGTTACAAAGCCTCTGAAATAATGACTCCCCTGATGGCTGGCAGAGGCAAGCGGTTTACGACAGTGAAGCATTCTTCAGCTGAACAGAAGGATTACTTAGGACGTGAGGATCCTGCTTGTGACTGAGGAGTTCTGGGTTACCTCTCTGCTTCATTCCAAACCTCCTCTGAAGTTGCTGGTCTCTGTCCCGGCAGTGCCATGGTGATGGTAAGGATACTCCTGGCCAGTAGGATTTATTGGCAAGAAACCTGTTGAAGACTGCTCATCTTGCCTTTTGTATCTGTAGACAGGTATGCCTAAGTTAGAGGAATAATTAAATGTCACTGAGCTGCTTGCAATTTATCAAACTTATAAATTAGAGCTTCTTACAATACCTAGTTATTTTGGCCAAAAAATCCACCCCCTTTGCCCCCATACAGAGTTCATCTTTATGAGTCGTAAGAGAGAGGCAGGAGGCTACAGCAGATCTCTCTACAATAAGTCAGCTGTTGAATTAAGGAGTTTGCTTTTTGTTGAAATATCAGAGGTTCTGACATTGAGGTCACCAGATTCTGCTAATTAGTCTTCTAGCTAGACCAAGTATGATCAGAGAACAGTAACATAGCCACTTACTGCATATTAAAGATTTATCTTAAAAAATGCTCTCGTTACACAGCAACAAGTTGAAATCTATATTGTTGTATGATTGTGCCAAGCTACAACTTTGGGTCTAGAATCGTATTTGCACACAAAACAGCTCCATGTATAGCAATAACGATGGCAGTGAGGCAATCTCACAAAATCACATATTGAAGAATTAATATTCTGTACACAGTACACATTGTACACAGTTTATAGCAAAATATATGTGTGTATTTTCCTAAAGCTATTTTTAAACACGCACAGTCTTCAAAGCCAGCTTGCGAAAACAGTGTTTTGTCTGGGAGAGGATCCGTTAAGAACAGACCATGCCGACATGTGCAATTACACAGATTTCGGCAGAGATGCTTATGGTGTCTTCCAAGGGACCAGCTGCTGCTTCAGAGGAAGAAAACAATTCTATGGCTTAGCATTTGGCTGCTCTGAGAGCAGAAATGCAAAGGGCATGGATCCCAGTCCTGGGAAACAATCATTAGCCTGAACTGTGGTATTTCTTAGGATAGACTCTGAATATTTTATACTAAGAGATGCACCAAGTAAACAACTCGGCCTGGGCACAACAAAAGCAAATGGAGCAATAAGTAGCTGTTGTCAGGAGAAAATGACAAACTTCTGGAGGCTTTTTCTCCAAGTTCTGTAGGAAATTAACTCTGCTTTATAAACTTTAATGCAGCTGGCCATTTAAATATTTTAATTGCAGATGCATGAACCTCATGGATTCCAAGGCTTTTATACCTCTTGAACTATCATTCTGGCTGGGCAAATTAATTCAGATTCCCGTTGTCATCAAAACCCCTGGGGCCAAAACGTGCTCTCAGCTAAAGTCATGCAACTGTGTGAAAGGCATTGGAGTGACAGAGGTGTTCCAGAGGGCAAAACTTGCTCCATGTGAAAGTTAAAACAGCCATTAGCTGTCAGCTATGGGATGAGAAAAAAAGTCTTCTGCCCTCTTCACTGATGTGATAGTTGAGAGAAGTGGGACTGGGCAGCAAATGATGCTTTTGGGATGGTGTAGCATCCCGTTTTAAGTAAGCGATACTGTTTTAGGCACCAAAACCGTACATTAAAATGTACATACGATGCTGAATCTTTCAATCAGCCAACAGGCTTTATTTCCAGAGAACTTTGTACTGAGGCAGCTTGGCAGCAATCGGCACACTCAGCAACCAAAGCTTTGCATTCCCCTGGTGCTGTGGGTCACAGTCGGATTTTGAATGCAGCTTGAGTATATGTTTTTGTGGTTTAACTTATCCACACCTGTGTTTTAGTAATGTGTTCTGAGATGCATTCCCTTGAGATACGTAATTGGAGTTGAGGATGGAGATGAGGCTGACACGCCACCATCATTTTGAAGTGCAGTTAATGTATTTGACATAATAAAACACCTACCATTGACAGTAACCAGCTCCCTTTCTTATCTGTGGTAGAAGGAATTTTTGTTCTTGCTATTTTTTTAATTATTAATATTTTTGCATTCTCATCATACAGAATTGGAAATCAGAATGAAAACTATTTTGATTTCCTTCATAGGAACAGCACCAAGAGGAGAAACAACATGAAGCTAGGCAGATCTGTAACTTTGTGCATCAGGATTGGCGTGTATCTGGGAATTTGAGGGTAATGCGGAGAAGCCAATCTTAAAGAATAGTAGTTAAATACTACGCCCACCTGTTTCTTTGCCATGTTTTTAAAACACGGCCTCCGACAGGCGTTGTTACAAACTTGGCAGCACAGTGAATCCCTCCACCCCCCCGACTTTACCCGACCATGGCCTCTGGGGCGATGGAAAGGAGGAGGTCCACGCCAGGCTGGGCAGGTTACCGCCGTCCCGTCAGTGGTCTGAAATGGGGGTGCAGCTGCTGGGCACCTGCTTTGCTTTTCAAAGTGTGCCCAGAGAAGAGGTTCCCGGCAGTGACTGGCAGGTTCGCTCGGTGACACATCCGGGTGGGAGACATCCTGAGACCCAGCGTTTGCAATTGGCACGGGGAGGCACGGTGTCCAGAAGAGTGACTGATGCGTGGGTGGCTTGGCCCGAGGGGAGCTGAGTGCAGGCTTCGCAAATGCAACCGGCACTTTTAGAGGTGAAATGTTCTGCTTTGGTTCATCCGCTCAAAACGGGAGGGTCAGAGCTTGCAGGTGTGTTCTGAACGGTGAATGAGTAGTACTGCAAAGGTGGTGGTGTCAGACAGATCGATGCTATATATAGACGTATGTATCCCTGTATATAAAATCAATGCGATACACATTAAAGATGTTATAATGCTCACTCCTGCTCTAGTTTTGCTCCCATAATAATTGTGCAAATAGCCCTATTTACTGAGTGAGAGTAAGGACTACTCGTGTGAGATGCATTGCAGGATGTGGCCTTCCAACACTGTAAAAATAGATTTTAGCAGCCTGTAGTCAGCAACTAACGAACTCGCAGCTCCTTCAAAGGGAATTCCAGCCTGCTCCTG
This sequence comes from Phaethon aethereus, assembly GCF_964289735.1. Classification (NCBI taxonomy): domain Eukaryota; kingdom Metazoa; phylum Chordata; class Aves; order Phaethontiformes; family Phaethontidae; genus Phaethon; species Phaethon aethereus. The sequence continues at coordinate 4,678,566 of NC_138593.1, forward strand.
CTAGAGAGCTCCTGTGATGTCCTATGGGCTGCGCAACACAGTCCTGCCCTGGGCTGGAGAATAAAACCTCCCTTAAACATGAGCCTGGATCCGAAATCTGTCATGAGAAAAGGATGTATTGTAATAAACAGGGGAATAATGAGCAGAGATACATGAACACTTGCAAGTGTCAAGAAAAGGCTGTAAAATTCATGTATACTTCATTGAAGATTTGGGCATTTGAGTTGCATTCATTTATTATGTGTGGAGCGCTGACAATGTACTCAACCCCGTATAAAAGTGGTGTGGACACAGATCTCACAGCTGAGCAAGAGTTACACAGGGCTTGCTACAATATAGACATTCTGGGAGGTAATCCTTTATTGAGCTACTTGTACAAATATCCAGTGCAGCTTAGCAGTGAGGAGGGGAAAAGACATTACCCAGGGAATGGAGAATGGAGATTGCCCAGCAGGACTGCCAGCAAGGGGGAGTTCTTTGTTTGAGCTGCATTGTCAGAAATGATAAGTTCCTAGCAGGGAATGCTATCTCCTATTTATATGCTTTATTTATTTGCTCTTTTCCAATCGCTGCTTCTGAGATTACTGTTTGGATTTAATTTGCAACCCCTCTTCAGTGGCTCTCAGGTTTTCTTCTGAAAACGTAAGAGAAAATCCTTAAGACACACAGTCCTTCCTTAGATCTCTTACACTCAACATTATCCACTGCAGAGCAAAATTAATGTATGCCCTTCCTTACTGTTTTCCTTCTTAATTCATTTTCTTCTATAGACGCTCAGCAAGCGCCAATTTTCCAAGCGAGTTTTTAATCGCCTGAGCCCAGCATGATTACTGTCTTCCAATCTAGTTGCCATTTGATGCAATCAGTATTTCAGAATACAGTGATTTTTTTTTTTTGAATGCTATATGGCCAGCTGATAACACTTGGCTGCAAAGAAACAAAATACTGTGTGAGAGAATAACCTGTGATTGTGAGGTCTTCCCCAGCCAAGTGCATGAAGGTGATGTGAAACGGTTTCGTAAACCAGGGCACAAAGAAATTTATTATTTCGATATTAAGAGCATAGGCTGGGGAGGCGAGGAGGGAGGGAAGGAGGAGACGGGAAGGCAGTGTGCTGAAGTATTTCTCACTGCTGGAATGTTTGCTTTGAAAGGGCCTTTCAAGAGTACATGTTGCCAGGGGAGATTTTCTCTCCACATCTTTTATTGCCACCCCACAAATAAAAGATTTCAATACACGAATACTGGAAAACTGCAGACTTAAATAGTCCCTGCCACACAGAAGCTGCAGCCTTCTAGATTTCCCCAACCTGTAGTGAGTTTAGCATGAGAAATTATCAGTATAAAATGAGAAAATCTTTCCTCGGAGTAAATCCTTCATTGCTGTGTTTTTAAGCACAGTTTGTGCACTATAAATGCCAAGCAAACATTTGCAGAATTACTGAGTGAAGATCAGGACCTGGGTACCACAAGCGAGGACAAAGTAACACTGAAGTAAATAAAGGGTAGAAGGGAAACAGCGGCTGTGAATACGGGGCTGCATTTTTCTTAGAGCAGCCTGCCGGAGTTGTGTCTCTCCTCCTTGCAGCCTACCCTGCAACACCTCCTGTGTTAGCCTCCTCCCACGGAGGTCCAGGGATGGCGTTTTGTCTCTTTATGCAGTGTAACACTGGGAGGAAACCACACGGGTGCAGCTGGATCCTAAATAATTGCACTTAACCTTGGCGAGATGGGGAAGCTCCAGCCAGCACTGTTACAGTGGAGAGTCGAGATACTGGGAGGCTTCTCTCTTGTGCTATTTGTTTAATAACAAAAATGCCCACAATGTATGGATGTTTCCGAGTATTCTCTATGGATGCCGTGCACCTGTAACTATTTAAGTTACAGCTTGTTTGTTTTTTACAATGTTGTTGGTGAGTATGGCTGTCTGAAGTCTAGTAGACAGCCATTTGCTAAGGCCTTCTGTTCTTAGCAAACTTGACAATGTGGCTTGTTTAATTGCCTTATGTTATTATTGATATTTTCATCCTCTGTAAGTAATTTTTCTGAGGAAAAATATATTATTGCCAACTTTGAGCTCCTTAATTCCTGTAAGAAAATGCCTCCAGCCCATTTGAAGAATACATAAATGGGTTTGTACAGGAGCCTGACTCCTTGGAGAAGCTTGCTGACATTGTGTGAGTGTTTGTGGGTCAGGATGGGAAGGGATCCTACTTAGTGAGACTGAAGAGATTTTGAAGGTGGCTGCTGCTGCCTATCTTTCAAATTATTTTTCTGTCTGTCACTGGGAGTTCAGAACGGGCTGCAGCAAGCTCAGGGAGCAGCTTGAGGTACGTGAAAATGAAGGAGATTCTAAATAAAGAAGGCTAGGATGAGACTGAAAGACAAGGAAAAGAAATATAAGGTATCCTGAAAACCAGAAGTCTGACCAGACCCTCATGAGTCTGACCTGACTCATACCTTCCCAGCTCCCTAACCCCATGCAAGGTGTTGGTGCAACCTTGGCTGACCCCTTTGTTGTAGTGACAGCCACTGTGCCTGTGCTGCACCCTGGAAGGCAGAGGAGATGCCCACTAGTACTATCTGTCATCAGCTGAGTTGGACTTTTTACCTCATGAGAAATGGACTCTTTGTACCAAACCTTTTCTGTGGCTTCTGAAGACTCTGGCAGTGCCTTTCAGGTACTGTAAAGTATGTGAGATGCAAGCCTCAAAGTGCAGGTGTGTTTTCTAGATAGCAGCCTCTTGAGCAGCAGAGGAAACCAGAGGTGTGTTTTGGTTATTCTAGTGTGAATAAAATCTTCGCTGAATAATCCCCTTGAACCTGAGTGCACAGCTGAAATGAAGTGGACTATAGATTGGCAAGGCAGAATATATCTGCACAAGAATGGCCCTTAATGCTGAATCAATAAGTACAAATGCCCTGCATTGAACATGAGTTCTCTGAAAACTGGTGACCTACAGCAGCTGCGGAGGCTGTTGTGTTAGGCGACAAGGCAGGCAGCAAAGTGTAGAAAAGCAAACATCTTACTACCACAAAAAAAGGGTGCTCTTTCAAGTTAAATCAATAGGACTACATCTATGACCTGCATAAAACATGAGACTTTAACAGAGTTATTTCAGTAAACAGAATCTAATAGCTTTGGTAGCCACAAACTGACTACAGAGATGCTTGCTTGCAGGGGCATGTCGTGCTGTAAAGATGACATTATTGGCAGGCAGAAATAATTTCCTTTAAACTCATGAGCTCTCCCCTCCTCAAAAGTTTGGAGTATTTACATTTAAGGACCACATCAGTGGTGAGAACCCTCGTGTCATTTTTCAAGTTATCCTTTAGCAAACAGACTGGACATACGATACTCCCTGGTACCTGCCACACTGGCCAAAGTGATTTGGATGGAAAGACTCTTGGCTTTGTCAGAGATCGGTGCCTGCCCAGGAACGTCTTCTCTCTCCAGCGTGTCTGCAGGCAGAGCTCCAAGCCAGGATGTTCTAAGCCTGGCTGCTCAAGCGCCATAGGCAAAGGTCACGGGAACACCATGACTCTGCCCCGCTGCTGCTCAGTGGTAAAAGAGATCCTCTAACAAGACAGGAGGTTTGGAGGAGAAGTTCCAGTTATACTAGAAGCTTGAGAACTCATCTTTTAAAGGTGGTTTCAATAATCCTTCTTTAGGTGTTGAAATTTCCTGAGGCACAGGGAGAGGCACCTCCCTTGTGGCTGTGTATCCCAATGGATTGCAGGCTTCTGTGCAAGTGTAGCAAGTCTTTTGGCTTTGGGACACTGACAGGCCAGCTCTTAAATGTCTCAAAAGGGTCATCTTAGGCACTTATCACTAACAGAAATTAAGAGGATGTGGGGATCCCACTCTCTTAAGCCCCCTTAAGTCTTTATATGTGGAGAATAAAACAGATAGGGGAAGCCATATAGCTATAAGCTCTAAGAGCTTAAAGGGACAAAAATGAAAGAAGAGCTGAAAAGAAAAAGCAGAAAGAAACATCTGAGAGGGAAGAATGTGAAATCTATCAGATTAAGGTGAATGGACAGAAAAAAAAGTACAGTTACTGGGAGCAAGTGTAGTTAAAATCCCAAGCAAAACTTCACTAAGCCCTCCTTTGTCACAGAAGTGGGAGATCAATGTGAGAAACTATTTGAAGATTTCAGGATGAAATCGGAAATGAAGCCACAGAGGAGGAGATGGCAGCTATCCTATCACAGCATCCAAAGTGCACTTGCAGCATGAACACTGTAAAAAAAAAAGCCCCATGTGACATCAGCTGAGAAGCCAGTATTAAGAAGACTCCAAGATTAGTGAAGAAGAGAGGGAACATGAGTTTCTTAAAGAAAATAAAGGCAAAATCAGCTAGAAAGCCTTCAGTGCTGATTTTCACCGAGTGTAAAACCACAGTATAGCACCTGTTACCCTGCCGGTAGGGATGCCTGGGATACAATGTTAGTTGCATAGGATTTGTGGTCTGCCTCATCAGAAATGTGACAGTCATAGCACTGGATTACATTGTCTCTGTTTAATTTGTACGAATAGGGAAGGAAGTGTCTCCAGAGAACAATAGCGCAAGAGAAAAATTATGCATTAATTAAAAAATTAGATCTGTGATTCACATTAACTTGGCTTTTGTAGCTATGGCAAGCTAGGAGATGAAAGTAAGATAACAACCTAGGATTTCATGTGAAAGTAGTTTCTGTATTTGTGCATGGAATACCTAACATTTGGATTGCACCTCTCCGGTTGTTCATCTAGTCATATCCCTCTGCGTAAGTCCACTTGGGACCAGCAATATGACTAAAATTCATGTAAGATCTTTGCTAACTTTAAACTGACTAGTTGGGGTTGCAGCAATGGCAAAGAAGTCACCTTGGGCTATTGGACCTGGGCCTGAGCTACATGTAATAATACATGTAAACTGTAACACTTCTGCTTCTATGGTCTATCAATGGCAGAGGCTTTAAATGAACCCATATTTCCGGAGGCCTGTATCAGAGGCTTTTAGGGAATATGTCTGAGTGATTAGGCAAATGTGGCATCATTAAAGAAATGCACAAGGTCAAGACAAGCAACCTTTCCTGGTTTGCTCATCCTTTGTTTATGCTGCTGATTGAATATACTTGCCATTAAGTTCATAATGTGCCTTTAGGCTTTCTGGTTAGGAAAGAGAAATCATAACTGCTAGTAAAAGAACTGAACAGATTAGTATGTTTTTCTGTGATTCCAGGGTTTGGGATCTATTTTTATGTTGTATGTAGCTTTTACATATACTTGTGATGAAGTGAATTGGTCTAAGAATAGAAAGAAACCTTTTTGTTCTGTTCCCATGTTTGTTACATTCTTTGACTGTGGCATGTTTTTCTGTATCTACAGAGCCCTAAGGGAAGATGTTAAAAAACAAACCAAAAGATAAAAATCCAAAAGTACAGCAGAAAACTTATGGCAGCACTCTGCTGTTTGTCACTTATCTTTCATGCATGAGTTGGAATGATTATTTTTGCCCAGCTTCAATGGGGGCACTGAAGAGCTTTACAGATCTATCTTGGCATTTAGATAGATAGAGTTCATACAAGTACATGCTCTGTGGCTGTAGATGGGAGAAAGACTGACAGATGGGAAGAACACTCATTTTTAACTGGATCTTAACAGGGTCTTGGTGAGAAAGCAGCTCAGTCCACCCAGGTCATACGGGCTTTGGAGCACAGATGGTCCAGTGAAGAGAGCAATGGAGTCAGGTAGCTCTACACTGATTTTTCTGACAACTCAATCTCTGCCTTAAGTTAAAGTCAATATCAAGCTATTAATTTTGATAGGTCATGGTTTCTGAAGAGCTCTGTGGAAAAACGTACATTTTGTGTCATCCACAATGTAGGCATTTTGCCATTTGTTCTCACTGGGATTAGCAGGTTTTAAAAAATTCTCCTCAAAAGAGAAAACTCTGTGGTGTGTTATGTGTTTTGCAGAGCCTAGTAGTCCTAAGATGTGCAGCCCCCAGCACAATCTTTCTGCTGTCATGTCTTGGAGCTTTGGACCTGGCAACCCCAGGCTACTCAGTGTGGGGCCACCTGCCCAAAAGCTACTTCTGAGCCACACACCGTGTGTCCTCATGGCTCCTCTTCTGTTGAGGGTTTTAGTAAGTGGTGTTCTGTTCTTGGTAAAAAGGAGGAGTAGGACAGTTAATTCTCTTTGTAAAATACCTTGAGATGACTAGGAGAAAACCTCTAGAGAAATACAAGCACCGTTCAATGCCTTGTGGTAGATACGTGTCATGTGGAGCTGAATTGCATGTTTGGGTAGTAAAGCGGAAGGAAAGATGTCATCCTTGGCAGTGCCATTTCCTTAACACTGTTGTTTGCCTGCTTACAGGTCAAAAGTTCCAGCATGCTAATGAAAGAGGAATAAAAAGTGGGAGATGTTAGCAGGAGACGTTGGCAGCCCCTTAGTCCTGCAGACCCTTTAGGTAGAGAGCACTTACACCACTGCTGCATCTCAACGAAGAAATATTTCCACCTTTTCCACCTTCCCTACAACACATTCATTATTATCAATGCAGTAGCCAAACATTTGTATTACAATTGCACGAGGTATTTTCTTATTCTGCTCTGCATAGACACTGTAGCCAAGGTGTGCTGCTTTTCCCCTTGTTGGAGTTTGGATTTTCAAACAACAGACAGCAACAGCAGACTGCACCCTGAGCCCCCCAAACGGGGCTGCTGCTGCAGGATTTGTTCTGTTCCACTCCCTGCTGCTTCCTGCAGCAGAGGGACAATTCACTCCTCTCCTGTTCCAGTTGGAGAACACAAAGGCAGCTGCTACTGTGATGAGAAACTCATGAGCTACCTGTAACCCCTTCCTGTGACTCGGAAGCAGTGCAAGTGCTGTCCCTGCGTGGGCAACACAAGAGGAGCTTTGCCCCAAGGCACCCTCTGCCGCAGTTGCCTCTAATCCCTCTGTTCCCTCCACCCTTAAGCTTCTCTTGTTTTTGTCTTGGATTTCTCCTCCCCTGGTCTGGCAAGAAACCTCAGCTAGGAGTAGGAGGATTTGCAGGGGTACAGCCGTCAGAAACGGGGTTATATAGGGGCCTATTTTCAAGGGATTCCATCTGACTGAGATGCAGCTTATGTGTGTATGGTACAGTAATTCCTTCGAGTTCATACGCAGAATTCAAGCTTCTAAGTTGAGACTGTGTTACAACTGAAGCATGCCATCTTCAGCACAACATTAGATCTGTTTATATACAGAAGCAAATCCAGCACTTTTCGTTAAGGAGTTAAGCTAAGTCTCATGATTGTGTCATTCTGACATTAAAGATAAAATATTTTCTAGGAAAAGATCTGCTGTGTCATTCAGTCACTTCCTGACAATTTCAAGAGCCCTGACACTGTAGACTTGAATGGACGTCTGGCCATATTTTCATACACTGAGGCTTTTTTCTTTCCAGTGCATTCATCCTAAAGGACCTCGTTCTGTTTCCCTGAGCGACTGTCCAAGAGTATTCCCTGCAAGTACCCATCCGCAGGAGCAAAGCTCGGCGTGGGCAGTCACCAAGGAGGTGGCACAGCACAGTCCAGTGGGAAGGTCCCAGAGCCAGTGCTAGCATGGGAGCTGGGTCATGTGGGGCAGGAATGCAGATAATGGGAGAGAGCAGAACTCTTCTTTTCTTTTTACCTTCACCATCTGCTCCTCTGTAGCCATTGAATATTTTTTCTCTTATCATCCCTGTGCTGTAGATAAAGCCCCCTGTATTGTTACAATACTGCCATAATTTAAGAAGTGCCTTTTGCTATGCATAATACATAGGAATATTGTAATTACAATACTGGTCTTACAGGTATACACAGACCCTCTGTCCAGGAAGGTGACAACACTGGCTAAAAATCAGGTTCAAAATACTTTTGGGGCCCTCTTGGGCCCATCTGTATTTTCAGCCTTTAAGGAATCCACACTTTTAAACTGTTCATACTACCCACTAGAGCGACATGCTTTTTTTAACTTGAAAAATTAAGTTTAGTTTTTCACAGACTAATATCACTCCAGGAATGGGAGTTTTCAAAGGCAGCAACAAATATTTTTAGTGTTGTGCTAAAACTAGAAGCATTAGCAGGACTGTAGTGCATGCAGTGCAATAGGACTTGTGAACTGGTGATATCTAGAAATTGTTTGACCGTCTTTCTTGTATATGTTGAAGAACTTGCATCATCTTTGTATATGTCTAAATTCAGTTCTTTGAATTACGTCCATCTCTGTCTCTTGGCTTTTTCCATTTACTGAATAGGGAACTCTCTCCTAATGCCAATCATCTTTGTCATCATCCTATATTAGATGGATAAAACCATCTAGTATAGTCCAATCTTGTAAGACCAGAGAAGGAAGGTAATTTGTTTAGGTAAAGGCTCTTGACATTCTCTCCAAATAATTTTATTGAAGCACTTGGCCAAATGAATGCAATTTGAGGGCTGCTTTTGATGGCTGTGTTTGCTGTCTGAATGTCCCTTTTTCCTTTTTTACTAATTAATGAATTATTTGTTGCTCAGGGACTAACAACTAGCTGGGAAGACTTATGAATGTCGATGCACTAAAATCTAGGCATAGGACCAGAGTTTTCTTTACAAAATAAAAGTGTACTGCTGTGTACTTAACAGCTCTTTTTGGATTTTTTTCTGTTGATCCTTTGGGATAAGGATAGTGTATCCTTTCATTACTGGGACAAGATTAATGGGTAACATTCATGACTTAACACAATACTCTGAATACTATATTAAGCTCACAAGCTTTATTACTTGTCTGTCTAGTTTTCTTCTGGGCTTGTGGCTTTACAGTGCTGTTGTAGTTGCCATAGATTCAAATTGCTTTCATAGGGAAGAGGTGCAGTTGTCCTTCGGAGGGAGAAGGTGCATTTAGGACTCCTTTTCCTCTACGGAGTAGTCCAGGAGCCGCGCAAGGACTTTACCTGCAGCGCCTTGTTGTGAGCATCCTCCTATTCACTCCACAGCGTTTCTGTGCAGCTGGGAAGGGCCGAGTGGCTGGTGTCCTACAGAAGGGCTGCACGCACTTAGCATCCTTGAGCTTTTTGCACACTATGTTGTAGCATCTATGAAATATTTGTGAGCGATAAGGAAATCTGGAGGTGACTTGCATTCTCCAGGAACCTTGGGAAACCAGCAGGCACAGAAGAGCTGGTTAGCTTCAGCAGTTAAAAGAAGTGACCTGCTGGGTTTTTTTCAAGTACACGCTCTTTAGAAACCTCTATTTCCCCTGTTAAAATTTCACTGGAAGAATTGAAGGATACGCAATACATGAAATGGAATGAATACGCATGTAATTGTTTCTTTTTCTTTTAATTTCATGGAGCCTTAGATCTTAAATTTCAGTCACAGGGATTAGAGCCATGAATCATGAACAGTAAGTTTACTTAGTACACAGCTTACTTTTAAAGCCCATTATTTTTCAAAGAAATAACTTCAGTGGAACTGAAGTACATTATATCTGCCTGAATATTCTCCCCTCTTAACTTGTCTCAACGATGTGTAAATTATTCTGTCATCTTATAAGCCCATTTGTGTGAGTAGTTCAGGTGGAGGAAAAAAGAAAGACAGAGGGAAAAACCCACCTTAGCTTACAGCTCAAACATGTGTGTTAGCTTCACCTAATTAACAGTTTTTACAGAAGAGGTTCAGTGTTTTGCTATTAGAATTGGTGCAAGAAATACCTGGCACCATATGCTGGGGTTTCACCAGATGAACAACTCTTAAGCCCTTCTGGGATACCAGCTGATTCATATGAACCACAGGGATATTTACTTAAACTGACGAGTGTTGGTAATGCCTAATCTGCAGAAGGATCTAATACTTAAGCAAAAGCCACCCATGTGCTTAGAATTTGTGCTGGTGAGAGATCCTTTATCTCAGTGCAAAGAATGAAGATGTCTGTCTAGAGATAAGCGTGCCTGTCTGGGAAGAATGTTAGCCCAGGAGAGGTACTGCATCATGGTGACAATGCAAGTAGAAGCCATGCTGACTTGCACACCAGATTGCATAGAAGAAACAGAAACTCATGGAGCAAGAACAGGAGTGGCAGAATTTCAATTGCGAATGGACAAGGAAGCAGGAGATCCTGCTCTGAGCTCTGGTTCATGTGTTATTGTTATCAACAAAAGTAGTGGTTGATTGAAAAAAAGAGTGTTCCTGAAGCTTCCCCCAAACTCAAACTGTGCTGAGATTTAACTGAGCTTGAACCACATGAGATAGATAGATAAGTTTCACATGCACCTGGTCTTCTGCATCCTGGCAGTGGAAATGCTGCTCTATCAAGAGATAATTGCAGTTTGTGCAAACAACTTGAAGTGTGATATACCAAAGAACTTCAGCCTCTGAAAAAACACTGCCTAAAAATCTCCCTTTTCTAAGCTTGCGTCACAGTTGGTTGTCATTGCATTACAATAGACAGTGAAGTCCTCACATCCTTTAAAACTCCTGGTCTGAGGCCAGTAAATCAGTAGAAAATCTTTCATTTACTTCAACATGGGTTGGATCAAACCTGAAAAAGGCATGCTGTATCCCCTACCAGGTACATCCTGTTTTTCTTTCACACAACAGCGTCGAGTCCCATCTGGTTGCCCAACCGACTGTAGAAATGTCTGTGCTAAGACCAATAGCAACATAACCACCACTGTCTTTTAATTACTGGTAGCAAGCATCATTTCTTCTTGTGCAGGGGAGCTGACATTCCTGATGGACCAACCACTATCTATTCCTGGTACTGTGAACAAAGGCATTCTCTTGTATTCCAAAGACACTGACGTCTTGATACATCCACTGATTTGACCTAATGAAGATGATATCTTTTTCTTAATCTGCACATAGTGATGATAAATCAGTGGGGAGAGCAGAAACAGTAACTTTTAATTCGAACAGAATTCCTCAGCTTGATTTTTGTAGAAAAAACGCAGTTAAAAGCTCAGCTGATTAGTAAAGGAACTTGGTACATGCAGCAGAGAACATTTTGGCACCACGTACTGCTATTGGCTGCCCCCCCGTCACTTTCAGTACTCACTCTACATAATCAATAAGAACGAAACGCCAGAGCATCTGCCCTTCCTAGCAGCTGCACCACTGCCGTGGATGTACAGCAGTTATTACTGAGCCTGATTTATGTCAGGCCGAGCAGCAGGCTGGAGTCTGAAAGCACACCCACCTTCTTTGCTCCTCCTCTTTCAACCTGTGCATCCACCAAACTTACTGTCCCCAGCAGGAACACCCCTGCACAGCATGTCGGAAAGTGAATGAGAGCAGCTGCTCTGCACCTGGGACTGAAATCCTGGCAGATCTCATGTGTTGTTTAATAATTTTGCATAGATCAACAGTTTTTGAATAGTGCACACTTAATTCAGTACAGCAAGTTTTTAAATTCTCATTGTACATTCATGGATCATTGCACCTTTTCTAAGCCATGGCAATTGTCTCTATTGTTAAACCAAAATGTTAATGTCTTCCATGCTGTCCTTCCCTCTAGTTCAGTGCATTTCAATGGGGGTTAAAAGGTAAAAACACTCTAAAACTTCAAATACTCATTCACATCATTGCAAGCTATACCTAGTCTCATCTCTCTCCTCCCCCAACATCCTGCTTCTTTTCATCAGTAGTGTTAAATAGTGACATCTACAGAGTAAATGAGCAGACGCTTCTTCAGTAAAACAATAGGGTATCACTAACTCTCTTGTACTAACTGCTGCTAAGATACTATTAAAATGGTGTCATGTTGTCCACATGGAGTTCTCTGCATCTGTGTAACTGATAATCCTCTCCACAAGCCTATCACTCAGGCTGTCATGCTTTTCTGGTCCCTTGAACACACAGCACTTCTGTTTACTATCTGGTTTTCCAAATCTTTGTTTTCCTGGACAAAGGGTTTTCCCTTCAATCTTGCTTCTAACTCCTTGTCGTTACATTTCTGACCTGAGTAAATCGCAGTTTGTACCTTTGCCATAAGTGGTCTTCAGGATAGGCCAGTCTGGCAAACACAGTTATTATCTGTAGTGTTCTCTGTGCGGTTCCTTGTAGCCGTGGGGATTGTCCCTAGGGGCCTTGACCTGGGTTGGGGTTGGGCTGAGTGCTGAAGCACTTGTGCTCCTGCTAACTCCTCACTTTCAAAGCAAGTGGTGTCAGATTGTGCTTCTATCTCTAACGAGAGAAACTTGAAGTCCAGACAGGAGTTTTGAATCTCCCACCTCAATCCTTTAGAACAATAAAACTGGGAAGAATGACCATTACAAAACACTAATTTCAAAATGGCCTGGATTTCCCAATGGATTTGTTGCTGTGGTTTTGGAAATCTCCACCTACCTGGTTAACACCTACCTGCTGACCTCTGAAACTCTGACTTGATCACTCTGATGCTTGATCATCCTCCACTTAATTCCATTGGATTGACTTCAGCAGTTGTAAGATCAAGACTTTGGGTAATTAAAAAAAGAGCAGGTGTATCTGAAAATAAGTGACGCAAACAGCGATATTCTTACTGACAGATGATGTGACTGGCCTGTTGTTACGGGATACCACAGTGCTGCAGGGGCTGAACAACCTTTCCCACCCCAATCCAAATGTCCCCAAACAACGAGATTAGGGATACTTCTTGTTTCAGTGTAGAAGTATGTGGTTTTCTTCTCGGTAGATGTTGCAATTTAAGAGTACTTAAGATGAAGAGCATTGGAAATGCTTCAGGCTCATCTTGACATATTTCAGTTTCTACATTTTCTCCAGTGAAAGCTGGCAGTAGGGGGAAGAAAAATCCTTATATTCATATTTGTAAGTATAGCTACTGGACTGCATTGAATCATGCACCTTGTACACTGTTTCCATGTAACATTATTAATCACTGATAAGATGAAAAGCAAACCCATATTGAACCTATGGGATGGGGAATACTTGACTTGAACTCTTGCTGTTGTTTCTAAGTAGGAAACAAACCTTAGAATATATCTCGAGGGATTCCTATAGTTAACACTTATATCTGAAACTACAACAGCTATTCCAGAGAACAGTACTTGGAGAACTGATTTGCCAATAAAAAGAAATTAATGTGAAAAGAATGTTTCAAAAATGACACTTCCAAGACTATTCTGCACATGTCTAAAATTAAAAGGGAATAAAACTTCTGTTTTCATTAGTTTCAATTTCAGCATCATGTCATTTGCCATCCTTTACTCTGTATAATCTACCATTTGCCTCAAATTGCTTGGAGACAGTATCTGTAGACCCCAGTACACGTAATTAGCAGAGGCAGGGGGAAGCAGAACTATTGCCAGAATTAACTGCATAGACGAATCCACGCTTGTGGAAGAGGCTGAAGTAAATGCATTGTTAAGCCTCGCAGGCCACATGCAATGCTTTGATACGCACAATGCAAGGACTGCTTTGCAAGTTGCACTGCGTTGCTGCACAGGTGCCAGAAGCGAGGGCAACGTCTCCTCCTCAAGGGGTGCTTCTCACCTCGCTGGGTCCTGGTGGACACCACGACTTCTCACCGCAGGAGTCCCGCACAGCAGTGCTGCCACCTGCACAGGAAACACGGGAGTCTCAGACTGGCCCCGAAGTGCCTTGCTGAGGTTTGCGTGCAGTTAACAGCACGGGCTGAGACACCAGACTGTCTCTATGGCACAAGCCCAAAGGGAGACAGTATGTTGTCCCGGGGCAGAACTGTAATTCAACCTTGGCCAGCTAGTTTTAATTGTAAAAGGTAAATGAAATTAATGAAAATTTCTATGTCTATGTTATACCTTGACACGTGCATATGGGCAAATATTGTCTACTAGAATAATTAACATGTCATGACATAACATACAGCTACAGGCAAAACAAGAAGTCTGACATCTTCTAGACTGACTATTATCAGGCATGATTCTGAATTTGAATAAAAACAGCATTTCTTAGCTGGAAGGGTTTTGGGAAAACCCTTTGTTTGTTTATTTATCTCAAGACATGAGGCATATCTTTCCACCCCTTTGCTAATTTAGGAGAGACTGGCTTCAGGCAGTGCAGAGTGCAGGAGAGGAGAGGAGCCAGAGAAGGCACAGGGGTAAGTAGCTGTTTGAAAGAGGGAGAAAGAGGATGGGAAGAAGAATAATCCTTCTTTTTGTCTTCAACTATTTTCCAAATACTAAGCCAGATTCCTCAGGCTGAGGAAGTAATTTCAGACTGTGCTTCTGAAGCAAACATGTATCAATAATGAAAATAAAGTACAGAATAGTCCAAACCAGAAAAAAACCTGATACAGCCATGCTGTGGCCATATAAAAACATGCAAGAGGCAGGAGCAAAACATACAACGTAAGGGTTTGAAGTAGCTCAGCAAGTCATTTCTAATGGGCTAACAAGACAATCCCAGAAAAATGCCGCAGAAAAGGTGGAAAATGCATTCAAGAAATACCACAAAATTACAGTTTTAAGATTATTATGAGAATGAGCCATTTATTCTAGGCACCATTCACTTTAAAAATTTGTTACAATTGTTCTCTTTATAGCCTCAGCCACAATAACGAGACTCTGCATCCTCTACACATTCGCTGCAGAGCAGCGCTGTGTGCTGTTCCTCTGACCTTTTATAACCGTCCGCAATTTGCTGGTCTGTCATTCCTACCTCTTCTACAAGCGCTCTGGCTCCCGAGACCAGGGCTAGGTGGGCCCATTTGCAGGGGACTTGGGTGGCTGCAGCCAGACTGTTGTTCGGGCTCTGCCTCGTATACTGGACATCAGAAATAGCATTGTCTGAGGCAGGGACTGGAGTAAAGTTGGGTTTTGCTGTTGAAAAAACAGGGTTACAAGACTGAAGAAGTGGGCACATCTGTCCCATTAAACTTAAGATGCCAGTAGATCTTGACTCCAGGCAAAAACTCCTCTTGTAAAAGCCAGTTCTGCTGAAATACTCGTGAAAGCTCTTTTGAAAGCAAGTGTAAAATGGACCTCTTTTGAAGGGTGAATTTTAACTTTAAATTTCAGTCATTTGGGAAACTGACTGGATAACAAAACGGTTGTAGCTCTCAGCTGAAAAGACTGTGTTAGACCCAATTATATCACAGAATCACAGAATCACTAGGTTGGAAAGGACCTTCAAGATCATCAAGTCCAACCATTAATCCAGCACCACCATGTCCCCTAAACCATGTCCTGAAGTGCCACATCCACACGTTTTTTGAACATGTCCAGAGATGGCGACTCCACCACCTCCCTGGGCAGCCTGTTCCAGTGCCTGACCACCCTCTCAGTGAAGAAATTTTTCCTAATATCCAATCTAAACCTCCCCTGGCACAACTTGAGGCCATTTCCTCTTGTCCTATCGCTAGTTACTTGGGAGAAGAGACCAACACCCTCGTCGCCACAACCCCCTTTCAGGTAGTTGTAGAGAGCGATAAGATCTCCCCTCAGCCTCCTCTTCTCCAGACTAAACAGGCCCGGTTCCCTCAGCCGTTCCCCATAAGACTTGTGCTCCAGCCCCCTCACCAGCTTCGTTGCCCTTCTCTGGACACGCTCCAGCACCTCAACATCCTTCTTGTAGTGAGGGGCCCAAAACTGAACACAGGATTCAAGGTGCGGCCTCACCAGTGCTGAGTACAGGGGCACGATCACTTCCCTACTCCTGCTGGCCACACTATTCCTGATACAGGCCAGGACGCTGTTGGCCTTCTTGGCCACCTGGGCACACTGCCGGCTCATGTTCAGCCGGCTGTCAACCAGCACCCCCAGGTCCCTTTCCGCCGGGCAGCTCTCCAGCCACTCCTCCCCAAGCCTGTAGCGTTGCATGGGGTTGTTGTGGCCGAAGTGCAGGACCCTGCACTTGGCCTTATTAAACCTCATACAGTTGGCCTCTGCCCATCGATCCAGCCTGTCCAGATCCCTCTGCAGAGCCCTCCTACCCTCCAGCAGATCAACACTCCCACCCAACTTGGTGTCATCTGCAAACTTACTGAGGGAGCACTCGATTCCCTCATCCAGATCATCTATAAAGATATTGAACAAGACCGGCCCCAGAACCGAGCCCTGGGGAACACCGCTTGTGACTGGCCGCCAGCCGGATTTAACGCCGTTCACCACAACTCTCTGGGCTCGGCCATCCAGCCAGTTCCTCACCCAGCGAAGAGTAAACCCGTCTAAGCCACGAGCCGCCAGTTTCTCCAGGAGAATGCTGTGGGAGATGCTGTCAAAGGCTTTACTAAAGTCCAGGTAGACAACGTCCACAGTCTTTCCCTCATCCACTAGGCGGGTCACCTGGTCATAGAAGGAGATCAGGTTGGTCAAGCAGGACCTGCCTTTCATGAACCCATGCTGGCTGGGCCTGAGCCCTTGGTTGTCCTGCAGGTGCCCTGTGAGCACTCTCAAGACCAACCGCTCCATAATCTTCCCCGGTACAGAGGTCAGGCTGACAGGCCTGTAGTTCCCAGGATCCTCCTTCCGGCCTTTCTTGTAGACGGGCGTCACATTGGCAAGCCTCCAGTCTTCTGGGACCTCCCCTGTTAACCAGGACTGCTGATAAATGATGGAGAGTGGCTTGGCAAGCTCCTCTGCCAGCTCTCTCAGTACTCTCGGGTGGATCCCATCAGGCCCCATAGACTTGTGGGTGTCCAGGTGGTTTAGCATGTCCTTGACTGCTTCCTCCTGGATTATGAGGAGTACATTGTGCTCTCCATCCCCATCTTCCAGCTCAGGGGGCTGAATACCCTGTGGATACCTGGACTGGCTATTAAAGACTGTGTGTGCCTCAGTTTCCTCTTCTATAAATGGGTTGTAAAAGTACCACCACCCTTTTGAGTTTTGTGTGTCAAAAACCCACAGAAGAAAAGTGCCGTAAGACAGTTTGGCATTGTACTTGGTATCACTCTTACATTCCTTTAGTCACTGTTGCTTCATACCAAATTAAACAGAAATAATTCCTTTGGGTAGTAGTTTTTCCTTTAAAATTCATTATACAAGTTCATGCACAGCTGTGTGCACGCACACCATTCGTGTAGGCATCAGTGAGAAGTGTATGTCTGAAGGTGGAGAAGATGAACTTGGAGGAGCAGGACGGGCTGCCCCTGGCTAGAGATGCCTGGGTGGTAGGCCTCTCCTGAAGGCAGCTTGCCCTCTCCTCCCGCAGAAGAGAATGATGAGGAAAAAATGGTTGTGCCAAGCAGGCATTTAGCAGCAAAGTCTTGTTTAACTAACTGAAAAACTCCCGGGTGGTTAACAGGCACAGGGATTGCAATCGTTTTCTGTTACATCTATCTCAGTTGGTCTCCTTGCAAAAGCTAAGGGTAAAGTATGAAATTTGGAATCAAACCTACATGTAAAGCTGTAAGATGAATGACACAGCAGCCATTTTTGTTTTCTTGTTGGTTCACATTCCCTCTGTTTTACCTGTTCACCCAAAGGGTGTGTAAACCTTTGCTGACCTAAACATTGAATAGTTTCCCAATTACTCTTTTGGACTACTAGCTATTTTTGTCCTGGATTAGTCTAAAATGAGGAGGCTGTGACAGGCTGTGCAGGGCAAATTGTGCTTTTTACAATTACTTGTGGGGACTGGAGCCAACCACCTGCTTCAAAGCCTGGAGAGGTTAACTGCAGCTCTCTTTCTCTTGACCTGCATACCAGAGCACACTGCCAGCCCTCCTGCCCTCCTTTCTGATTTTGCTAGGCAGTTGACAATGGATAGTGACAAACTGTTTTAAACAGGCTTGTTCTGTGCATTTTAGATGAGAGGGCGGCAGTTCTACATTTTTGCTGTGCAGTGTTTGCAGGAGAGATTTAACTGCGTTTTCCCTCTTTGTTCCCTTAGAACCAGCAGCTCAAAAGAAATCTCTGTGTTAAAGTCACCTGCTACTGTAGCTCTGCCTGTTGTCCCTGCCGCATCAGTGCTTGCCCCACGGCGAACCTGAGCGCTTTCTGATGTAAACAGGCATGCACTCCCCAAGCTCCAGCAGCGGGTCATATGAGTTCCCCTTCCAGCAGCATCACGAGCCACTTCTAGCAGTCAGAGTGTGACTACAAAAGTATGGAGCAGACTTAAAAGGGGAGAAAGTGAAGGGGAACATTTGCTGTAGGCCATCGGCCAGAGTACAGCTGGCACTGAGTCCCCAAAGCTCGACGTGTGTTTCTCATTCCCTCTTCACTTTGGAGAGGGTGTCAGAGTGTGCTTAGCATGAAATCACAGCTCTCATCTGAGCCCTGGATGGAACTAATTCTCTGTCCTGGGTCTGTAGTAGATCCCAAGTGAAATAGGAGTGCTGGGCATTTTCTATACATGCTCAAGGTTCTCGTTTCCTTCAGAAGAACCAAATCTACTTTCATGTAACAACTGCTGTAAGGCATAGTGAATGAAACGTGGCAGTAATTAAATGCATGTAAGTGTAACAGAGGCTTATTTGCACAAACCTAATTTTCCTTTAAATTCTTTAATTTGCTTGGACCTAATAGAGTAAACCCAAATTCCAGATACAGGACTCTTCAAGTTTTCTTACAAAGACTGGAATACTTTCTGGAAGATATGCTTAAGTGAAACATGAGCTCTGAAATCTACACAATGCCACTGGGTGAACTTCTATAGCATAGTTATGTGTACTGATTCATACCTACGTCTTGGTCAGTGTACAAATGGCTCTGTCTCAACATCTATCATCTAATCTAAGAAATTTGTAAGCCTACCCTGATATTTTTACAGCTACAATTAAAATCCATCTTTCAGTTCCCTAATTTAGCACCTTTCTTGCCTTCTGACAAGAAAACGAGCATTTTAAGCAGCAAGAACAGAATCCAAAACATTAGCTGCTGTCATGTCAGATATTAGTTATTCACCTGATCTGGTCTTGATGTTTATCCCTCCCTCTTTGAGTTTTCTTAATTATTTCTGTCTTGTCTTAATTCTCACAAAACTCCCTAGTTGTAGCCTTCATGGTTTAGAATCTCAACTGCTCATTCAATTAATGGGCTTGATTAATGTGCTTAAACTTTCCAGAGACACTTGTGATGCATTAGGAGGGGGGAAACAAAGATTCTGAGTATGATCCATCTCATTTGTGGGACTCCTGAGCCTGGAGTCCATTTTAAGCTCTGTATCAGACACCTAAACTTTCTTCTTTTTTTTTTTTTTAATTCTTGTACTCATTAGGCATTCATGTGGAAGGAGTATTCTCTCCAGAAGAGTGACTTAGTTTCCTTTGCCCCATCCCTCATAATCTGATTTAGACCCTTTGTAAAAAAGCAATTGATTGCAGTTTCAGTACATTGATTAGGATCTGAGAAGCTGACTTGAAAATGGTAAACATGGAAGTGCAGCTCTTTTACTTACATATGGGGAGAAAATCATCGGACAAGAATCTCAAGTACCTGACAATATCTTTAGCAAAGCTATTACCTAATAATAAGCAGTACAGAAGAATGACGTTAGTTGTACAGTGATGTTATAAAAGGGACAATCTGAAAAGTTTGGCTGCGTGGTCTCCCTAAGCATGAAACAGTCATTTGACACGGTCGACGTTCAGTGGGTATGTACCAACAGATCAATTGGCGCAATGTTTCCCAAATGTTTCTTCTTCCATGCTTGGCTTGAGAGTTGCCATAATTTTCAATGTTGTCACAATAATTCTAGAAATAAAAGTTGTCGCTGAATGACCTGCATAAAGGTTGCTTGTATTCTTTTGCTTCTGAAGTGGCTGATTCTGAGACAAGTTACCTATAAATCTTAGAAGCATTATGAGAACCATCTAGGCAAGCTTTTGTTACTTAAATGTGCTCTACATGATGATAGAACAATAGTTCTGTCCATCTAACAGCTCAAGAGAAAAATGATGTTATTCTGTATGAGGTTTAAAGCAGGACAGATTTAATTTCAAAGTCATATGTGAGGACTGCCTTTGAGGGAAAAAAAAAGGCTGCTACACATTTTCTGTAATTTTTCTTGGCTCAGTAACCCTTAATTCTTGTTAATATCAGAAAAGATTTGAGGTACATTTGCAGAGTAAAACCAACCTATGTTTCAGCATATTCCCCACTGAAGTCTACATGAGTTCTCTCTGTAACTCCAGTAAACCAGAATTTAATCACTGGCTTAGCCAGAATCCCTTCAGATCTGTGTCCCAATGCATTTTACAACACGACACAGAACAGTTCTGACAAGAGAACAAAGTCCATTTCAGTAACGCAACTACATCTCATAAGCCATGGTTTTAAAAGATTAAAACCACAGTACATGGACTCTGTTGGAGACTATCACCTCTCTCGCTTCAAAGCAGAATGCAAACCTCTATATAGATACAAATACAAGTACATATGCATGTACGTATATACATATATATACCTATATATAAGTATGTTATAAATTCATCTAAATGTGTGTGTATATATGTATGTATATAATATCTAAAAGTATACACACAGACATGTTCATAAATATATTAAAAAAACATACCTCATGAAGAAGACGTTCCGTCTTTCCAGGATGCAGGTCAAATGCGTTGCTACATCATATTCTTTATATAAATAGGATCTGTGCGCAGGACCTTGATTTCGTGCCAAAGGATCCCTGAGACCAAGAGGGTAGATGAGTTATTGTATAGAGCCCACGTGCTAGTCTTGGCAGTAATTTCTTAGAATGACACAAAGCAACTATGAATACATTTTGCTAAAGCAACTACTGAGAAGTTGTAAAAATTAATGCTTCTGCTGCACTTATGCTCATGAGCCGTAAAGGGGATCTTTGTCTTTCGCATTACAGTGCTCAAGAAAAAAGGAAAGGATTCTGTTTTATGATTCTGAGTCAGTCTTTTTCTTACTAACATATGGCCCCATTTTTTTCCAGGTTCTTTAAGCAAGTTGTAAACATAAACTTTGATGCACATGGAGTTTGATTCATGAAGAGTTTAATTTGCCTAGTATAAAAGATTCACATAGGTTATATAACATCATTAAATTATTTTTGTAGTTTGACTAGTATCCACTGAGGAAAGCAGGACTGTTTCCCTGGGGTCCATTTATCACTGTTTGCTACTAATTAGAAAACTGAAAATACAATATGCATGACTCACATTATCAGTGTTGTCTTTGGACTGATGTATCATTCCTCCTGCTTCCTCAGGAACTTTTATTCATTTCCTAATTAATCTTTTCTCTTTCTTCTCCCCCCCTCCCCCCCCAGGTTTCTGACAGCTGTGACTCCATCTTCGTTAATGGCAAGGAAATGAAAAGCAAAGTGGATACTATTGTTAACTTCACTTACCAGCATTTTACCACCCAATTAGAAGTGACGGTCTGGGTTCCCCGGCTGCCGCTGCAGATAGAAATCTCTGATACAGAGCTTAGCCAGATCAAAGGCTGGAGGATACCCGTCACTGCTAATAAAAGGTACGCTTACAGCATTGGTACAGTCCAGGTACGTGCCCCAGGCCTCTGTAGAACACAACACATTTTTAGCGTATTTCTCAGAATCTAAACTCTCCTGTTTAAAATTATCTTTATACTTTGTCTTAGCCTTCATTAAAACATCCAACAATGATATCAGTAGGCTACATTTTATCCTGATCGATATAGTTTAAAAGTTAGTGGCTTTGCCTAGAGCATTAATCAGTTCCACACAATCTCAGGAAATCGTACCGTACACTCCGATGTGCAAATCTGAGGAAAAGGACCTGGACCTCTCCCATCCTGTATGTAACATTGGGGGCGTGTGATACTCAGCATTGCCAATGCTTAAGTTTCTGTCTACAGTGCTAAATAAAATAGGGCCAAGGGGGGAGTCAGGTCACTGGGCACTGGCAGAGGGGTTGGACTAGATGATCTTTAAAGGTCCCTTCCCCCCCGAACCATTCTATGAGATTCTTTGACTTGGGATGATTATTCAGTCTCTGTACAGACGCGCTGTACAGCAGGCCTGGCTGAAGCGCTACTTAGTGGATCTGAATTAGGCTGAAAACCACTTGCGCTCCTATTAAAGACTATATTCTGATGAACAGATTCTACCAGAACAAATGTGGATGCAGAAAGGGGCGGGGGAGCAGGGATTTTGAGCTCTGTACCCATCATTCCCTACTGAAAATACCCATTCTGGAATAACCATCATTTGGACAAATTGCAAGATTAAGAAATTCCAGGAACACTGCTGTATTGGTGGATTTCAGGCTAAGTTGAAAAATAAGATTGGAGAACAAGGCATGATACCAGCTCAAATTTATAACAGAGTGAGAACGCATTTCTGGCAGCAGTAACTGCAGTGCTAAACACCGTGGCAGTTCTAGCTAAAGCACTCGACTTGCCCAGGAGAACATCTCAGCTATTGAAGAGCCACAAAGACCCCAACCAGACAGCAGTGGGGTAGAATTATCTAATGTGTTAACGAGGGTATAAAGCTAAGAGTAATAGAATACAATTTACCAGATACTCAGATAACGATCGCCAAAGAAGGGGACTGACTTATCTCGGGTCTGTGTGGACATTATTTCTGGCTGTGACAGAAGAGGTGATGAGGATCTGGCACAAGAGAAATTTGTGCATTTGCTTCAGCGACAAAGACAAAGTTACCCTTTGTGGACGAAGAGAGGTGCTAGGTGATGAATGAACTGTATATATGCTGGCTGCTTAAAGTTTCCCTTCTTCTGCCTGTACCGTGCCTAGTGCTCTAACCCTAACCCTTAGGCACAGCTCCTGTGGAAGCCAGTGGGGATTTGGCTGAATAAAAGGCTGCAGGATTAGGCTGTTGAAGTTTATTGTAGGAGTAAAGTTTCGGCAGCAAGCTCAGTGAGGTAGACATTCAGCTGTGGTTAACGGTCGTGGACATTCTGACTTGAAACCCATTACACACAGTGCTGGAAATTTACCCCCTGGTGTCTAGTTCTGATTTATTTGGCCAGCTGAAATAAAGATAATGGTCTGAGAGTCTGCTCTGTTTGCAAGCTGGCAAGCGGTGCGAGTTTGCTGCTGCTTAGATTACATCTGAACTGCTGGCACATCTTCAGCAAGCATTTTCTGCGAAGGGCAGAAGAGAAAGTATGGACACTGTATCATTCCCCAGAATTGCAGCTGGTAGTTTATGACATTGTGTGTCAGCAGTCCATGCCCGTGTGAATGGGAAAGGTTTCAACTAGAAATAAATTATCTCTTGTTTTATGGAACATTCATGTGGACTTTTTTTTCATGTTAGGGGATATTCTAAATCAACAGGCAGTCTAGGACTAGCATTAGTTGTGCTCACTCTGACATTTACTTTGTACATAAGGTTTTTACATTTCCTTTATTTTTAGATTTGGATGGGTTTTACCTGAGATGAGTGGCTTTTCCTTTTGTTTTCATTTTTCTCTTTAATTTTTACCTCTATCTCCCTCCTTCATAGCTAAATGTTTCCCCAATATCCTAAACATGGGGGAGTTTTTATAAATGGTGGCCTGAAGCACACAAGACATTTGGCCTAGAGTCAGGAGATGCAGGTTGGTTTCCTGAATGCTCACTCAGTGATATATCCAGAAGGCTGTATTTTCTTATTCTGAACAATGGCTCAGCCTGTAATTCTTCACAGTGCCCCCCGGTATGTATAATAGTGTCACTGCTGTACAGTGAGAAGGTTGTCTTGGGTGATACCTGAGAGTAGGTCTGAAAGAGAGAGGAGAGTGCTTTAATCTTAAAAAAAAAAAAGAAAAGAAAAAAGAAAATCCAAGCATTTCCCAGCAGATGTGGTAGCCACAGCATTGTATTCCTTCAACTTCATTTTCATTAAGAGTCAGTATTTGCAGTTTCCATGACATTTTTTATATCTGTTCTTAAAGGAAACTAATTTGAAAAGAAGAGGGCATGTAAGCCTTGGATTCTTTTGGTATTCCCTGCCAACAGGCTTAGGCAATCTTAAGTTTACGTTCAGTCACACATGGTCCACAGGCCAACTGAAACTATGTCACTGTCCTCAGGTTTAGTCATGGAAAGATTGTAATGTGTCATTTTCATTCCTCACCTCACCACAGACAAAACAGTTTTTCTACTCTCCTCCTGTCCACTAGGGTTGGTATCTTCACACCCCTCCTTTGTCATCATGGCAGGAACTAAACATTGCTATAAAGTAATTCATTAATATACAGAAGGTAAAATTTTTTGAGCATTTCTTACAGGAATTGTGCAGAGACACTTCAGCAATCTCCAAACATTCCTTCATCTCCTCTGGCTCCCCCACTGCCTCGTTCCCACACGCTCAGCATGGCTGTGCTGCTTCAGTTGTCTGAGGGGCTGAGCCAGATGGCAAAATATACCTGGCTTTACTATAATCTTTTAAATGTTTTTATTGGTGCTGACAACAAAAGAAATGCTTTTGAAACTACTGCCTCAGCATGGCTGTTCTTCATCTGAATATAGGTGCTTCTATTTCAGACCTGAAAAAGTGTTTATACACCCCAAATCACATCTGTTCTTTCCAATGATGTTCGCTGATCTAGTAAAATGTATTGCTTCTCCCTATAAACCCTGTCATGTTTGTAATTGTAAAATACATGTGATTACAGACATGTTAATTACCTAACTTCTTGAATAATTTCCACAAAGCAGTGAAAAAGATGGGGTCATTACAAAAATTTTACAAACACCACATGCCTAGCTCAGTTTGAACTGTGTCCTTTTTCACCTGGTCTGAACTGCTGCAAGAGCCCAAATTTGCTTAGAGGAACAGAAAGAAAAACCAGGCTGCTTTTAAGCCAGAAACTGGGGAAAAAAAATAGTCTTCTCTATGTAAGAGCAGTAAGACAATTTACCAGATCAGTCTGTAAATATACGGCAAACCAGAGGAGAATGTGATCTGTGGTGTGTGCTGCTGCAGATATGAAGAGCCTCCCTTTCCATATGAAAGTCAGCTCCATGGATCAACTCAGGACATGGTATGTGGTCCTTGAACCAGCATGGGCCAACAGAAACTCTACTCCTGCAATGGGCTGCAGAAAAGCCTGCAATCTCAGCAAACAAAAGGTGTATAATTAAATTAAAGTCAAATATTAGAGCATAGAAGAGGTCCAGGCAGACTCTGCTAGTCTAACAAGAACATTTATTTTGATTCCTTGTGCATCTGCAGAATAATTACCTCCTCTGTGAAGTTCCTGCACGAGCTCTTTGCACATATATTTACATGGGATGAGTGGCTTCAGCTTGCATTAATAGGAATTGCTGGGCTAAAGTCTCACAGAACAAGCTGGAAATTTAAGTAAATATTTGCCACTGGGATAAGCACATTATTTTCATGAGGCTCCCAGGGAGGCAGACATCACAGTATGACTCAGCGTACTCTTCAGTGTCAGGCACATAGTTTACTGGACTTTTACCGGTGTCTGGCCTTATCAAACAATAGCTGATAAGGCCATTGCTCCGCCATGGTGACTGCAAACCTCTGAGTAGCAGAAACCTTTGAAACCGAGTTAAGCCAGACATGATAATTGCTTATGAAGGGCAGTCTGTTGAACAAAAGGTTAATTAGGTGGTAGCTCTACTTTGGTCCCATCTAGTACTATAGGCAAAAGCAGGAAAGGTAGCCTAAGTTAAACGCAGGAAAAAAACTGCTTTAGTTAAACCTCTGTGTGAGTGCTGCCACTCAGAAATAAAGCCACACTTCAAGGTGAATTAAGTGAAACTGGAGTCAAACCATTCCATTTGTGAATAACGACATCCACACAAAGCTTGAAGATGCTGTAAATTCACTCATTTAGCAAACTGACTGTAATGTCCTATGGAGATAAGGCCATGGAGACTTTTGTTAATAGGTAGACTGTATTTTCAAGATCTGTAAAGGTACCAAATTGCATTTCTTCTTGAGCCGTGAGTGGAGCTATGTGCAACTTTCTGTAGCTTCCACTAAATCAAGTTCTAGTGTCTTGTATTTTGTATCTGAAATAGATTTTTTTTTTCAGTTAGGGGTGTTGCAAATTTTTTTAAAGACATGATTCTTTTTAATGACTATTTCAAATTCAAAACCAGCAAAACTGATTTCTTTAGGGTTTTTTTAAACAGAAAATTAGCATCTGGCCCAAGAACTTGATGCCTGGTTTGAGAGTGGTGCAAATTAAGAGAGACACACTTAAACTGCTCACAGACAGTGTCTGTAATATAGAGTTGACAGATCACTGATTAGATCAGTGCTAGCAGGCACCCTTGTAACAGGGCTGCTGTTTTAACTCAGCTCTCTGACAAAGGCTTTCTCTGTGTGACATGTAAATTCAATGTAATTCTGGCAACCTTGGTTCACTCTAGGAAAGCAAAAAATTTTCCAAGCAAGTTTGCCAAGCAGCAAGAAATAGGGCAAGAAGTATTCAGAGACATATCCAGAGCTAACCTCGGAGATGACCAAGGGGAAAAAAAGCACAACATGCAGCGATAGCTTATATTCATGAAGGCATGTCTTAAAAAGAAAATGAGCTCACTGCTTAATGAAGGATTTTAAGCCTACTGAATACACTGTAACCAGAAGTTTAAGACTCTAAAGGGAAGTACGCAATTCAGTGGAACTCAAACATTTTGTTGGGCCCATGGAGATGAAACACTGAAATGCTCCGACTTGAATCACGGATTTGTGGCTTTGAAGTGGAAATGGCTATTATCTGTTCAAGAAAAGAAAGAATTTGAGTTGGTACCTGGTAAAGCACACTTGCAAAACTTGTATTGGAAATTCAAACACCTCTCTTTTTACTTTACTGACATAAGAAAGTGCCTTGCCCATTCCGTGGTTTAGAGACGCTTTTCTGATGTTCCACATTTGCATGCAATAGAAACCATGTATTTCTAAAGGAGAAATATACAGATGCAAACACCTGTAAATGTTTTTACAGCAAAATGGAGCCCTTACCTTTGTTAGAGATACCACAAGGAAAGAGTTGGACTTCAATCATCTTTTTTTGTTGGTAGTACTGGCTGCCCGTACACTCTGAAGCCTGGTCATAAGGGCAGGAGTGCTCCCTCTGTGCTCTTATGCAACACTCCTTATCTCTAGTCATTCTTCCCACAACTCACATTTCGGAGTTGTGTGGGACTACAGTTGAAAAATTCTTTCTCTCAAACTTGTTTTGAATATATTTCCTCTTGAGCAGTCCAGTAGGTTGAAGTTTTAAACAGTGAAAGTAAAAATAAATAAGTGCAGAAATAAATATCAATAACAGTAACACATGGATTTGAGTAAAACATCTGGCTATGTGACAGAAACAGAAAACAGAGTTCTGTAAAAAAAATTAAGTCAGTGTGAAAGCTGAATATGTGAACATTTTTCTGCAAGCCACAGAACACAGGTTCTGTGTCTCTCTTCCCATAAGAAAACTGGATCTCTTCCCCAAAATCCCATAAGTATTTCTTATCTGAGTAGCTCCTGCGCATTCTTCTCCAATTCTGCACAGGTACTAATGTACTATCTGTATTACTAAAAGAAGGTCAAACCCTAAAAGCTCAGAGCTAAATCTGGTTTTCCCAAAGTCTGAGATTATTCAGAGCTGGGTTATGGTTTACATGAGCTGAAGAGGGTCAGAATACAGGAATAAATTGGAAGTGGGAATGTTAAGGTGTTCATAAACTCTTTCATAGTATTATAAAGCCAAAAGCAATCTAAATAGGCATGGGCCACATAAGCTCTATGAATATTGCCCTTCTAGTATTCCACTTGCCACTGTTTTGCTGACTGGCTGGCTTCAGCTCATCGTCCAGATTGACACTTGTGTTGGGAAGGAGAAAACAATTCCCTGAAATACCCAGCTAGTCTAATTCTGTAAGGCTAATTTTTTTGTGTAATGTATATCCTATTTTAGGCTTCTGCTTTTTTCTTAACAATTCAGTAGTTATTCAATGATGTTTCATTCAGCAACTAATGATGGACGACTGCTGTTTTACACACACAAAACCAAAAAGGCTATACCAAATACCATTTACTTGAGGCCAGATATATATATATAGCTAACGATTGATGCATTGAAAATGTATTTCCAGTGTATTAGATTCTGTAACACGGGGACTTTCTATCATTTTGAAGAGCATAAGGGCCTTTCTTAGATACATTTTCAGCTTATTGTTTGCCAACTTTGTCATAAAACAATTTATAACAAAAGCAATTCTGTTTTATAATAGTTTTTCATAGCTAGTATTTCAAAGAAGATAAAGGAACACAGTAAACACAAAACTACTTGCCAAAATACTGTGAAAAATAAAAGGCTTACCCTGTATTTCCCACCCTTGCTATAGAGGTGGCTTCAGGCTCAATAAATAAGTAAAGGAGGAAGGCAAATTATTTCTGAGTGATGAATTCCACAGCATGGGGGCATAATGAATAAAAGTGTGACCACCTAGTGCTTAATACCTGACTTGAAAGAGATAAAATAATCCATGTGTTTGTCCCAAGGAATAAATAGCAACAACAAAAAAGAATTTATAGGAAACTAGGTTTTAAACCAGACAAAATTCTGTGAGGTGTGACAGCACTGCTATAATGTTCAAATCACTGCGATGCCTTACACAAGGTTTATGGGAAGCTGTTATATTGTCACAGGTTATATTTTGCAAGGGGGACAGAAAGTGTTAAAGAAAGCGTGTCTAGTGCTGCGGTTGTTTTTGTGGGGTGAATGGTAATCTCACCGGTCTGGCATGGTGTTTGTATCCGAGTAATTGATGTGCTGAGTGGTAACTTAAGTGCCTAATCTGGTTTTTTGGAAGGCCCATGTTGTCATTACATGACTAAATATACCAAGACACTTGCATGAACTGTGCAATATAAGTTGAAATCATGGTATATTTTTCAAATGCAGAGGGCTTAATGAACCTATGAGGTAGAGACATAGGATAAGGTGGGGTAGCATTACCTAAGCAGGGAATCCCAAATGTGTTACAATAGTTTTGAAGAGATGAGCAAAGTGATAAAGATGTTATGGGCAAAGGTGGAGGAAAGGATGTGAAAACATCTCCCATCCCTGCTGAGCTGCTGCAGGGGTTTGTTCCAGAACTTCCCTCTCAAACATTTCACGCAGTTTTCCTTAGCCCTCTGCAAGATTTGACTGCCGCTTGGAGACACAGTGAGCAAGTGGTGGTTCCACTGAAATCTCAGCAATGGCAGACATATTTTCAAGTTGCTGCAAGGTCCCGCTCAAAGAATTCACTAACTGAAGTGACAGGAGCTTTTAAATTGTACCGCACAAAAAAGCCATACAAGCATCTCGCCCAGATTTAGTAACCTACACATCCAACATCTGGTTTCCTATTTCTCACACAGTAGCAGATGATGGTAACATTAATCTAGTTGAAAATGCCGTGCAACTGAAGCTCTGCAGTGTTGTAGGGAGATCATGGCAATGCAGATAACAAACCTGGATCTATTTACAGGCCCACCCGTGACAGCGAGGACGAAGAGGATGATGAGAAAAAAGGAAGAGGTTGTACCCTCCAGTATCAGCATGCCATGGTGCGGGTCCTCACACAGTTTGTAGCTGAATCCTCTGAGTTTGGAGGCCACTTGACCTATATGCTAGGCTCTGAGTGGCAGTTTGACATCACTGACCTTGTGACTGATTTCATGAAGGTAGAAGAACCCAAGATTGCTAAGCTTCAAGATGGCCGAGTTCTGGTTGGTCGTGAGCATGGCATCACCACAGTCCAGGTACAGCCTAAGAAGTATCTGCAGCTTCTGTAGAGAGGGCTCTGGATGCACACACACAACAGCTAGTTAGCTTATAAAATTAATTGCTCTCAGAAAAAAAAAGCTGAAAAAAAATTACATGCTAAACATAAAAGGAAGTTTGAATGGGTTTTCATTTTTGCTGTTTGTCACTTCCCTAAAAATACCTTTAGGTGAAACTTCTGAAGGGACTTATGCATGTCAGTGTGACTAGCAACACGGTGAGATTTTCTGAACAGTGAAACAGGTTACATGATGCACACAACTAGGTTCTTTTCATTTAAGCGGGACCTTATGAACCGAACTGTTAGGAAATTTTACCAGATCTACATGCACCTTTATGAGCTTAAACATCTTTGAAAAATTAGTCCGTTTATGTTCACAAAATGAAACACAAACAATGGACACAAAAATAATCTTCAGATATCTTTCAGAGTGTTCACATTCACCACCTGTGTCTCTATCCAACTTCGTGCATGTTTCTTAATCGAAATAAAGGAACACAAGTATTGGGGGTCTTCTTGCTAACTACAAAGATCCATGATGTTCTGGTCACACTAAGTTTCAACACAAAGGAACAGGTACTTCTAGGACTCGGCTCCTTTCAGCCTAAACCAAATGTCACAAAGAGGTCAAAGGATTTCTGTCTCGCTCACTCCAGTGACTATAAAAGAGCAGAAGGCAGCTAGCTCTGATGCAGGTAGCTACGCTGTAGATTTCTCATGTTACTTTAGACAAATCGCACCTCAAATATTTCAGGCTTGAACCAGCTGTTTCTGGCATCAGTAGAAAGATGACTGTCTCCTTCTGAGCATGTTAGAAATAAGGTCTTAGAACAAACTGGCAGGACTATTTTGGCATTGAAAAATACAGACAGACACCCAGTGGGATTTTCAAAGTCCTTTTGCAAATCTCACTTTCATTTGATTCAGGTCCTCTGTCCCTATAAAGGCAGCAGGCCATGTTCCTATTGGCCAGGCTTTGTACCCTTATTTACTCCCTTACTGAGTTTCAGTGTTAATCAGTGTCTTACACTATGTCTTCTGCTATGCTGCATTCATAGGAGGTTTTATAGACCACAAAAATGACTTTTTTTAAAAAAAACAAATCCATTTAATTTAATCTATACTCCATTGTTGAGATGAAGCTGCAATTTTAAAGTGATTGGTTGTTTATTAAATTATTTTTGTAAATAAAGTAATTTAGCAGCAAATGAATGTAACATCTTGGGGGAAACATCAGTTATAGCTAATACATGGATGTGACAAACTCGAGATTAATCCAAAGTGTTATGCCAATTAGAGTCTAATCTTGCTTTACAAACAGTTAGTTGCTGTGTCATGCAGGGTGTTTGCTTTCTCTTTCAAGGTTCTGTCACCTCTTTCCGATTCCATCTTGGCAGAGAAGACAGTGATAGTTCTAGATGACCGTGTAACCATTACAGATCTAGGAGTACAACTAGTTTCAGGCTTGTCCCTCTCCTTACAAATCAGCAAAGGAAGTAAGAGAGCTATCGTTTCTACCACCTCTGCATATGATATCCTTAATACTCCGAAACAGGTATGATCCAAAATAGCATATAGAATTAATTTATTTGCTTGCTGTGGTTTGTCAGAAGCTAGGGAAAAGCTACTTGCTGTAAATTTTAGACAGCACGTATAAAGTATGGCTTTGTGAAAGGCAGTAACTTCACATAGTAAAGGCTGTTCATCTTACTGACCAGCTCCTACGGGGCAAACACCCATACAGACTGACCATTAAACTGGTCTGGAGACCTGCGCAGCACAGGGATAGTGGCGGACGTGTTTGTGCATGCATAATGCTGTAGAAAGCATGCACGTGCCACTCAAGACACTTTTCCTGTGGGAAAATATGATTCGGTATGTAAGCAGAGGTAGAAACCCCATGCCTTAATAGTCTCACAAAGTCAGTTCAGCCCAAAAGGACCGTTTGGCTGCACATATGGAAGTTTTTGTGGTCTGCATTGCTGAAACCTGGTGAGCTTGTCCTTACTCTGAACCATATAATCTGAGGAATCAAATAGCTTTTGGTGAGACCACAGAATAAATTGCATGTATCTTTTTAATTGCATTCATTATAGAATTGGGACTTTATATTACTAGAGAAGGTGTAACTATCTTTTTAGCGCTAGCAATTGGCTGTAAGAAGACAAATTGTTTTGGCCAAAACATCCTTAAAAAGTGGCAGTTTTGTGAGTGTTTCTATAGTTCCCAGAAAGGACTACAATCACCTTTGCCTATTTCACATAATCTTGTATATTTGAAAGCATGACAGAAAATTTAAAATACTGCATTAAGATGTGTTCTTAACCTAATTTGTTTCAATGAGCTGAATAGAATCATGATCCTGACATATAAACAGCTCTGCACATTGTATTAAATATGCCATTCGAACTGCAGCAATACAGAAATTTCCTATCATAGGTCCTTTATAAAATTAATTAACCAGGACTTTGGAAACGTGATTATTTTCATCATGGGGCCCCGGCATTCAAAAGAGGCCTCTCACTTTAGACTGAAAAAAAGAATTGTCAATTTTTTTTTTTCCTCAACACCTTCTACTAAATTTAGATGACCATGTCTTTGATAGTTCCTGAAAATGAAATAAATGTATAAGTGGTCTAGAGAACAAAAATTTGCAAGAATATAATGAGAAGCAGAGTAGGCAATTTTCTTTTTTTAAAAAACAAAATAAACCCAAGTTAAGCTAGGTATTTATTTTGCCAGTGTCAAACAGACTTAAACAACTGAGTGTCTGATACGCGCTCTCTTACCTTTCAGACATTTTTTTTTTCCTCATCTTTTCTCCCTCCAGGAAGCCGTAGTCAGTGCTTGGATTTTGTTCAGTGATGGGTCAGTGACGCCATTGGATATCTATGACTCCAAGGATTTCTCGATCACCATCACTTCACTGGATGAGATGGTAGTGTCAGCACACCAAAACCTTCAGTCCAAATGGCCTGGGGTCATGGCGGAAGGGGATGGGCAAGGACCTTTGATTAAAATTGAAATGGTCATCAGCGAGCCATGTCAGAAGACTAAGCGGAAGAGCATTCTGGCTGTTGGGAAAGGAAGCGTCAAAGTGAAGTTTGGTCACAAAGATTCTGACCAAAAAGCAAGCACTAATGACATTGACAATGTGGATAGAGATTTTAAAAGCCATGCAAGCAATTCTATAGAGAAACCTGTAGAACAAGAGAGCACAGCACAAGAATGGTCCAAAAACCATGAGGACATGTCCAGTCATGAGGACAATGCAAACAAAAGCACAACTTTCGTATCTCCCATTGATCAGGAGTCCCTGGAGGATGGCCAGCTCCCGAATAACCCAACTGCCTTCACAGGTTTCCCTACGCAAGTAGAAATACCAGGAGAAAGCAATCCCAGTGATCTCACATTGACTTCAAGAGGATTGACAGATTTGGAGATTGGCATGTATGCCCTGCTGTGTGTTTTCTGCTTAGCAATCTTGGTCTTTTTGATTAACTGTGTGGCATTTGCTTGGAAATACAGGCATAAAAGGTTTGCTGTGAGTGAGCAAGGCAACATCCCCCATTCCCATGATTGGGTCTGGCTTGGAAATGAGGTTGAACTGCTGGAAAACCCAGTTGACATTTCGCTCCCGTCAGAGGAGTGCACTACCATGATTGACAGAGGAATGCAGTTTGAAGAAAGCAACTTTCTTCTTAATGGGAGTTCTCAGAAGACTCTTCATAATCATATCCTCAGATCGTCTGAGTACCTTTGTGAAAAAGAAGTCAAAAGTGAACCTATAAATCCTTCTGGGCCAAAACAGAAGCGAGTAAAGTTCACTTCATATACCACAATACTGCCAGAGGATGGAGGCCCCTACACCAATTCAATTCTATTTGACAGTGATGATAATATTAAATGGGTATGCCAAGATATGAATCTTGGTGATTCCAAGGAACTTAGGGACTATATGGAAAGACTGCAAGACAATATGTAAAACTACTTTCTTATGTTTGTAATCACCTTTATGCCTTCTGTTTATGGATGGTGGAACAGTCAGTCCAGTCAGCAATAGGAACGAGACGGTCCAACCTTGGAGTTACTGAGACGATAACCCAATATCACTGGGCAGGTACAAGAGGCTGGCTGAGTTAAACCTGTTTCACCACAAACCAGGATGTGCCCCTAAAACAGCCTCCTGTAGGTGTTGGAGGTGTCACACGTGATGGCTGTTTTTGTATACTGCCTGGTACTAGCAAAATGCTAATACAACTACGCGTAGACTCAGAGGAGACTTCATTTGTTTGTCATCTCTCATGATAAATGGTAAATCAGAAAAGAAAGGGGTATTTGTTTGCATTGATTTTTCTAGTCGTCGTCCTTTGTAAAGCACAGTGGACATTTCTTGCTTACAGCCTGAAACAAGGCTTACATTAAAAGGGATCTGAATGAATCTAATTTTATTGCCTATGTGCAATGCAGCCAAGTAGTCTTCTTATTTTTTACAGATATAAAACTCCCCATGTGGTTAATTTCTTTTTTTATTGTTTATGAATTTTATTTGACTTAGGGAACATTAAATATTTTCTTTGGAGGGTTTTTTTTCAGTTGTACCAAAGTGTAGTACAGTAATATTTATAATGATTTAAGTTTTGTACTCATCTGCATCAGCCCCTGGAGATACCTCCTTCATCACTGATTATCCTTCTCTTTTCCATGTGGGTATATGGGTCATTAGTATTTGAAACATAGAAAGGTATTAGAACTCTTACTGGGAAAGGGTTGTATCTTCTTACAGGGAACTGTATATACAATAATAAACCCTGGAAAATAAAAATCAAGGAGTAGCCCTGGGTTTACTTTTGTCATTGCTAATGTGAAAAAATAACCTGCAACAAAACAGCACATACTCCAATGGAAAGTGCTTTGCTGAAACAGCAGTTTGGTTGGCAATGCAGATTATTACCAGAATGAGAAAGTCAAATGTGGTATTGAAATGCACAGAATAGGAAGAAAATTTCCTAGGAAATAAGCAAAGGTTTGGAGTCACTGTTAGTCTGTACTAATTAATACACTGATGGTACAGTTTAGCAGGACAAAGGAGTCCATGCTCAACAGCTAATGCCCCAGACCTTGTCTAAAACTTCTCTGACCATAAGGCTGTTAAAGAGAAAAACTTTACACCTTGTTTCATTGAAAAAGGAAAAAAAAGACATATTGTGCACATTATAAAGTGACTATTCCCAATTTTAACAAAGAAAACATGCTGGAGATTCAAAGCTGCTGTTTCATATGCATTATATGTATTTTTTTACCAAAGGATGACTGAAATATTACAGTTAGAAAAGAACTGAATAGACACAATACTTAACAAAACCAATAAAGCACATGTTCTTGTGATGGATCCTGTGCAATAAACACAAGATCCAAATTACAACGGCCTTACATACCATAGCTCCCATCTTTTAGGTAGATCAAGATAGGATTTGAATTTTGTAATTCAGTTCTGATACTAGAACAGAGCAGACAACTTTAACTGTGGGAAATTCTGCATTTGGATCCTAATCCACAGCTGGGAAAATGTTTAATATAACTGCTGCAAAATATGAGAATTTTAATGGTGAGACTAGAAAGTGAGGACACCAGGCTTATATAAGTGATAAGACGCTTACGTTTGCTGGCACTGAACTGCATAGTGAGGGGATGGCATCTGTTATAGTCAAATTTTAAGTAGATAAAATAATAGACCACAGACATGCTTCTGTTTCACAAGGGATGCAATACTTGCGCGTCAAACAAAATTTTGGGTTATTTAACAAATGTTCTCTCCTCTTTAAATGATCCAGACCTCGTAAGGAAACATTAATTCCTACTATGATCCTTATTACTAACAACATAAAAATCCCTTTTTAGAACTTAACATCTCTTCCCAATGTGTTTTGTATTTGGCCCAACCATAAACCAAACGTATTGCTTGCACAAGAGTAAATGAGTATAAACCAACCATAAATAAATGTAGTCTTGGACTCAGGGGAAACAACTTGCTGGTGGTAGTTGCAGAGGGCAGCAGCACAGCTGTTTTCATGAATGCATATCCACAAGTTTACCAGTGGAACTGTGATCTCACAGCAGTGTACTGGACTCCATGACACGTTTCTTCACTGTGGCCCCAGTTCTGCTCCGTGCACCACCAGATGCTGAGCTCCATCCCTAGTTGGTGCCATGTAAGCACGCCGAGTGCCAAGGGACTTAGAGGTGTGCTGAGCTGCTCTTCTCACTCATTTGTGGGTAACAGAAGGCAACGGCTTTACTTACTGGTTCAGGAAATTTTCCTTCAAGGCCTACGGCTTGAAAGACTGGGGAACACTAACTTAGGGTGCCTCTCTGCTGTCATATTGTTATGTCCTTGAACTTGTACCTGAGGCCTAATCCCTGGTTGTCCAGCTCTATGTTCAGGCTGCATGCAAATGGGTGGAGGAAGGACAGTCCTACATGCAATGCAGACATTGCTGGAAGCCACCAAAGGAGACCTCGGGCTTTTTCAGCATGTACTTGCCACATGGCTTGCAAACCCCTGTGCTTTCAGATGTTGCTGCTGAAGATAGCTGTAAACACAGGGTTTGAGGACCATTAATGTTGGACCAGAAATCCAGGTGTCTGGCTGAGCATGTCTCTAAAATACACTCCAGAGTAGGAACCAACGTGTAACTAGGGCCTGTGTTCTAGTTACCATGGGAGGGTGAAGTCCTAGCTCGGTACGGCATCTGTCAGTGTGGTTGTGATATTCTTCAGTGAAGCTCTTAGGTGGCTCAGTGGCTGAATGTGGGGCTTCTTTAGTCATGACTTTTGCAGTCATAAGCATCATACACATACCTATCCCAATGACAAATTACAAATACAGCCCTTTAGAACGGAGTACGGCCGCTACTGGTGATCAGCCAAAGACCAGAATTGGATACAGCCCTCCACAAAAAAGACCCTCCCCAAATCTGGCAGTAGGGGGAAAAAATGTACAACTGCAGATTCATAAATAAAACCTTTCTTTTTGCTTACATCACATCTTGTTACACAGAAGTTCTTACATGGAAAAATGGCAATATGAAAAAAAAAAGAAGTGGGAAGTAAAACTGGAATAACACCAATAAAGTGGAGTTCTGGATCTATGCTGATTTAAGCGCTTATGCTGCTTCTCATAAAATCAAAAGGAAAATAATTTAGATGAAAATATTTGATGCAAAATATAGTTCTGAGTTGATCAGTCCTTTTAAATTAAATATCTAAAATTTTAGTTTCAAAATGATGACACACTTTAAATGCAAGTAAATTTAATTTAAAGCCATTTTTAAAACCCACAATTTTCTGATTTGCCTGAAATTTTTTCAATGACTCTTAAAGTTTTGTATTCATGCAGTATGTAATATTCCACTTTTGCTGTTAAATGAACAGCATTTATACATTGATTAAAGAATCTCTGCTTTTGAGATTACAAAGCAAAGGTAGCCAAATGATCAAAAGGCACAATATGTATGTATGTTTGTGTGTATGTATTCAGGAAACTAGAATTGTCTAAAAAAGAAAACAGAAACTATACTGACAGATTAATTAGAATTATGCTTCAGTAGGTGCCCAGGAAAGCGAGACCTGTAATTCAATACTGAACAAGCAGCACATCTTACTTATGGTATGTAGAGGGAAGACATCGTGAGCGAGTTTCTTTGCCTGCTGTCAAGGAAAGACAGTATGTAGTATTGAAAGTGTACCAGGAGACACCCAGGGAGAATTCTGTAAGCGGAGTGGATTAATGGAACATGGGGAGTTTGCAAACTTTAAAAATAAAGCTGATGCCAGACCCTCAACTCTTGTATCAGAGCTGAGCGATTTATGGCAGCTGAACACTGGCATACAGAGAATGGAGAAGCAAGAGCTAGCTGTCTTCACCTGTGCAGAACCTTTTCTTGCATTTGGCCATCACACACAGCCTGGCTCCATGTGACTTGTCTACACCGCCTTTCTCATTTCAGTAAGGACTTAAGAAACCAGTGCCCTGCTCTCCTCTTGGTGTAGAACCACATAGATTAATGTTTTGAGCTGCTGTTTCTTAATTCATATTGGGGAATGTACAAGAAAATCTTACAGCCATATGACACAGTACAAGCAGTCCATTATATAATGGAAAAAACCCTGTATTTCAAGGTAGAGTACCCTATGAATTAAATACCAATTTTTCATAGTGGATATGCTCTTTTCTGAAATATAAATATGTGCACTACATTGAAATACACTATAGTGTATTGTGAAATGCATACATTAATTGCTGGATCTATAACACTGAATATGTATATACATCCCACCCAAGATATTTATACAATATAAGTCTTAGATGTATAACATAATGAATTCTGTACAAAATAAACTGTAAGTTAAGACAATGAAAGAGAGCTTTTATATCTGTGTAATTTGTATGCTGATTAAGTTATTCAAGCCTCAGCTTTCATCTTTAAATGTGCCCTTTAAAAAAAAATAGTTATTTTCTATAGGCAGATGTCTGAAATAAAGACTCTGCTCTTCAGAAAAGAAGTGACTGAAAGACTGTGAAAGAAACAGATTCTGTGGGAGAAATAAACATAATGTCCATGTGATTTTTTTTTTTTTTTTAAACTGACTAAACCATTTTACATTTATACCAGTCAAAGTGATCTGCTGGTTGGGTTGAGGGTGATGTGCCCTGCCGTGTGTACAGTACATTGCCAGAATCACCATCACAGGCACTGGTCACGTGCCTCCTTGCTCGAAGCAACACAAATTACCGGATGATATAGTCCAAGGGTTTCACCCAACCTTCCCTTCAAACACTGCTCCTGCCTGCTCTTCCTGCAGTAAGTCACCCTTTCCCAGCACCACATGTAAAGAACGGATGGACATATTAAACGACCGTTGTCTTGCAAAGTACAGTAAAGAGGTATGTTTGGATTTAAAGGAAAAGGTAACAAATTTAACCTGTACCTTTAGCTCTGCAGTGCCAATCATCATAGGTCAGATTTTGATTCTGAATTTCCGTATGTCCCCACTAGAATCAGTCAGTCTCAGAATTATGAAGTGACCACTGACCTCACTGCAAGAGCTAGGAAAGCAGCTTGCTAATGCCAAAACAGGAAACTGAGCCTCAGGTTTTAGGTTTTGCTCAGCGTCTTGGAGGTGGTGGCAGACCCAGAAGCACAGACTCTCCTGAAGCCTCCCAGGGCATCAGGCGTCCCACAGACAATACAGCCCAGGGCATCAGTGCTCGGGAGGTGCCTCCATCATCCTTTTGCTGTTTTCAGCTGAACCACGTTTGGGAGCTGACTGCACAAACTACCTTTGTATGAATGGGAGCCATCGAACATCACCTGAATGATTAACAATGGCTATTGTGATTTCTAATGTATTGAAACATGGTTTAATATAAAGTCAATTGGACAAAAGGCTCGAGATCTGTGATTTAGGAAGTGCCCCAGAGAACCTAAACTTTAATGTGCTTTGGGCACAAATTCCAGTCAGTAACCAGTTAGTATTCTCAACAGTAAAATAAGAAACATTTTTCATAAACAACACTTTTTTTGTACTGGCAGTTATATATGGTCCTTATTTGACCATTACTACGACACCCTTCCCCGTAGCACCATCTTACTAGAGATGCCAGTGGATCTACTCATACTGCAGTGAATATTCAGTATAACTAAAGGTATAAGACTGTGAGCTCTTACAGAAAAATAGTAATTATGGTTATATTTTACACACACGCACTCTCAACTGTTCAGAACAGCTACCATAGCTGTACATTTTAACTACCAGTATGTGTGTGCTATGTAACAAAAAAATAATTACCTGCATTCATTTGGGAAAAAAACAGCCCAACAAATACAACTTTTTTTTCTTCCAAAAAAGCAAGCCCTCAGGATTTGGCAGGCAAAAGGCCCATGTAGTGATATTTGTCACAAATTAAATAGGCTAGATCCTGAAGGCTGTCTCAGTCAAAACTCCCACTGGTCTTGTTAAGGAGCTGGACTGAGACAGGACCAGAGACAATTACCAGTCAGGTCTGGAGCCTGAAAGGTTGGCTACATCCTCCTGTTACACAAAACTGGGCCCTCCTGTTGCCAATCAGTAGCACCTCTAGCTGGTAGCAGACAGAGTTACCACAGATTTTCTTTGGTGAAATTTGAGCTAGTGTGCAAAATCAGCTATTCATTCTGCACCCTCCCAATAGAGTCCTCATAGTATAACATTTTTTTTTTCCTTCTATTCCAGTGATCAATGTGGCCAACGTCTGACCCCAGCTAGCGGCAAAGGGAACACCCCCCCCCCCCCCCCCCAACACTTGACAGCAGTAAAATGTTCTCCCGCTTAGGCTTCCTTTACATGTGCCAGTGGAATTATAGTGTCTGTATTTTCAAGTGTACTTTCTTCATCAAGTGAAACTAGTATTTTGTAGAATGGATTTTTGGATGAGTTTAGGTTTTGCTTTTTTAGACACTTCTAGCTTAAAACAGAAAAAGTCCATTAAAATGCATACCTGTTCTTCATGAGAAGGGATCCATAAGCTATGCACCCAATATTGATCAAGATATCAGACGAAATACAGTCTGGGGACAAGTCTAGTGTAGATTAATTTCAAACCTCACATAACAACTGAAATTTGTTCTGTAGTTGAGGTTCATGGTCTATAATCTTTGCAGTGATTCTGTCTCATCACAGAAAATATCAGCTATCATGGAAGGTGCTTAAAAAAGGGAAGCATGAGTTAATTGCATCTTCTTTAAAAAGAACAAACAGAAACCCAGAAATCCTGTAATGAAAGCTTAACCTCTCTGAAAAAGCACAAGGTGGCATATTGTTTGTCATGAATTAGCAAGTTATTAAAATATTTGAAAAGTTGTTAACATATATAAACAGATACTGCTTACTATACTGCAGGCTATAAATCAACCTCTCACTGAGAGGTAAAATATTCCTCCTTCCATGGAAAATTAATGTCAACAAGGTACTTCATTTTACTTCCCATAGATAGATTAAGAATGTGTTTTATTTTCACTATTTAATTCAATTTTGGTATACAGTGAATGGTCAGAGCCAAAAGCCAGACAAGCAGGCAAACTAAGTAAAGCCACCTGGCTAGTGCAAGGAAATGAGAAGGGAACTCTTTGTCTAATCATGGTTAAGCATTTGTTAATGTTTTCCCTGGGTTTGTATAAACTGGGTATAGGTATCTCTTTTAATCTCAGGTACAGTAAATAAGACATATTTATACCACTCATACTATGCTACATATGCATACAGGCATACATATGGCATCATAACTAATACCTAGCTGATAGCACCAAATGGGCCAATTTAAAGGAAAATGTGGGATCCTTCTTTTTAAATCTAAACCACTTGTTCACTTCCAAAAGCCTGATTTACAAAGACAGGTTACAAGAATCTCTTTTTCTGGAGCAGCTGAGCAAAGACTGAAGAGCTAGGATCCCCACCTGCTCTACTGTAAGCACAAAAGGCTGTTTTCTGCAGTAGTTTTTCACTGAGGAGTAAAGATACATTGGTACGGCTACCACCCCCCCACCTTACAGAAGTCTGCCTACAGAGCAAGAGCAGGAGCCTATACTGATGTTATTTCAGTGTCCTGAAGGTCCCTGTGACACAAAAATGGCAATGGCTGCTATAGAGTCCAGCTCTGTTACACAGCAATTTAGTGAAGGGACATTTTGAAAACACTGCTCACACAAGGCTCTGACAAAGTCAAGCTTCAGTGACAAAAATCTAACCCGAGAATTGCTATGTTAGCTCACAATAATGGCCATCGACGCTGACATCCTATTAAAGTCCGTAACCACGATGAGATGATTCAGCAAATGTCAAGAAAACCTACAGCACAGGTTTGTGCAATAACAATTCTGTAAGACCAATGTGCAAAAAAAGTTTTCAGCCAATGCCAGATAAATACAGGCTGTCGTTCAATATAGCAAATGCAGTTACTTTTCTAAAACTGCTCCATAATGTAAAAGTGGGGACATATACACACTTGTTTAGGTACATGATTACTGGAAATAGATGCACAAAATGAGCTTCTTTGTCTGGCATATTAGTAAATACTGTGTATGGTGCCTGTGTAGTCTCTGGGTTAGATCTGGCCCAGTGCAGAAGAGGGTAGCTCAAGTCCTTTCTTGGCTTTAAGCCACCTCTAATGCATCATTCTAACTTAGCAAATGGTTTAAAAGCACCAAAGCATGCATCACCAAAATATAGACTAGCAAAAGATATCAGGCTTTTAGGGTTTGTGCCAGAAGCAGCTAAGCATACAACTAAAGCAATTTAATTCATTGCCCCCCAGAAGCTGCATTGCTCTAGATAAGGTTTCTAAAAGCCAGAGTTTCTAAGGGCATTCCCTCATTTGGAAAGAGTTCATCTTATCGTGCTGCATTTCTTTCTGTTGACACCGCCAGCAGAAAGTATATTGAAAATGAGAAGTTGGCAGGATACCTGATCACAGTAGGGATGTAATGAGCCATTTTGGGATTACTGATTGCTGTTCAAATAGGAGGATGCAGACGCCTACCACGTCGATACCATGTGAGCGGTCCACCTCCCAGGCCCTGTCCGAAGTGACACGGCGATGGGCGTGCGTAGGGCTACCTGCCTGCACACAGGAGCGGGTGTGCGGCACAGCAGAAACCGGACAGCGGCAGCCCAGAAGGAGAAAAAACTTTATAGTAAGAAGCCTCCTGTGCTGGTGAGGATTTTTGCACATCAGTAACGAAGTATACATCAGTCAGCCCTTCTCTTAACAAGTTTATTATACAGCCAGGAGCCACCGTGGCATTCCTGAGACAACTGCTTCCACTTTAAGCTTCATTTAAAGGACACTTGACATAGTACTTCTGAAGGCAAACAAGGATCAAAGCAAGGATTTTGCTGTATGTTCAGCCGTTATTTGACTGAGCTACCTTTTTTTACTGTGACTTCCTTTGTTAGGCTCTTGGTCATTGTAACTCATGAGGATGTATAGTATTTTAAGGGGAAATGCTAGTGATCTGAGTCAGCACTGTACATACCAGCAATGCAAATAATGGAAGTGTGTTTTTGTTAGTATCATTCAGTTTGTAAGTCAGCTAGTTCCCTTGACTTGCCAGAAGCTGATTGAGTGTCCCTACCTAGACACACACAAGTGCACGGGGCTGCCTTTTGCCTTCATTTTCTGCCATTTTTAAATACAAAGATTTTGAAATTACTTCATACAAGCCCTTGTAGATATTCAATCTGACCATTAATTTGGACTCATTCTTAAAATTAATCACTACTGCTTATGTTCACAGGCTGTTTTTTTAGCAAGGATACTGGACTCTTCTGTGACAGAAGTCCCCCTCTCCCTAGGACCTGAGCTAATCTCTAGAAAATAACACTCCTCATCTTAAAAACTCAAGCCAGAGGATGGGTCATGTTGAGAAGGCAGCTAGTATGACTTAGTATGACTTACATTTAAATGCATTATATCTGCAGGTTACATAGATATTACGTATTTCTCCAGTCAAAAGTACTAGCAATTTTCATGGATTAAAAAAAAAAAAGGATTTCTACCATCTTTCTTAGAAATCCCTTTCATGAAAAGTAACAACATGTAGCACTAGACAAGCATTTTTTTTTTTCCTACCAGAAAAGAAAAAACAGAGGCTAGAAACACCGAGGTAGCCACATCAGTACAGAAGCTGGAAATAGTTGGCATTTTCTCAGTAACAGCATCACATACTCTGTAAATGACACATCATGTAATTATCTGCACATTGTAAAAAAAAATAAAACAGAAGAATAGATTCTCAGCTTTTTTCTTTTTTTCATGAATGGGACAAGTGTGTTAGAAGTGTGCCAGGTCCCTTACTTAAACCTATATGCTTTTTACTGAATCTATTTCTGCCTGGTTTAATCTTTTTTAACACGATTTTTATATACTCAACCTGGGTTGTCTTTACTGTGACAAGTGTTTGGCTTTGTAGTCAGGAAAAAAAACCAAATCTCACAAACAAAAAACTGTTGCAGTTGTCTTCCTACACTGCAGCAGACCAGAGAAAGGCAGCAGTAGTAGACCCTTCTGCTGTTCAAGGGGGAAGAAGAATGCACAGGCAGGGAGAAACACAGATACCAGAGCCTTGTCTTCCTGAACAATGTTAACAGCTGTCTCCAGCCTGGGTTGAGAATGAGGCCCCAGTAAAAAGCTACTAAGGTTTTCAAATATTACAGATACCTCTTACAGTATCCAAATATCTTCTAAAAAATCTTTGAAGTAGGAAGAAGGCTAAATCTTCCTGAAAGCTCACAAGGCTTGTGTTCCCAGGTGCCACTGGGTTACATTCTCCGATGCAGCATAAATGATTTAGGATCTTGACCTACCAGTCAGGCAGCATGACTTAGTCATATTTGCAGGTTTTTTGCTTAAGCATTACAGCAAGAAAAGCTTATCAGAGCCACAAAGACAGATATCTGTCACTCACTTTGCCACCTACACTGCAAAGCATTTGGTTTATCTATTTAGCAATATTAGCTTTGTTCTCTTTCCTGCAAAAGAGGGCACTTGTCCATACACCTAAATTAGAAAATATGTACTCTGTCATTTCTATTGTAGTCATAACTTAGTGATCCATTAAATATGAAGCAGTTCACTGAACAGGGAAACTAAAGTGATAAACAACCCCCAAATTAGTAAAACATAATAAAAATAATGCTTTGGGCAACAGCTT
This sequence comes from Phaethon aethereus, assembly GCF_964289735.1. Classification (NCBI taxonomy): domain Eukaryota; kingdom Metazoa; phylum Chordata; class Aves; order Phaethontiformes; family Phaethontidae; genus Phaethon; species Phaethon aethereus. The sequence goes on from NC_138593.1 coordinate 4,722,942, forward strand.
TTTATTTTTAACTCCCATCTCAATGAATGCATCCAATTAGTTTCAAAACCATGCACCTGCTTCCTCCTCTTTTCTTTCTCCTTTGGAATGGAGACATCTTTCCAAAGCCTGGAAAAACTACTTAGCACTGGTGAGACTGTATCTGGAGTACTGTTTTCAGTTCTGGACGCCCCACTATACGAAAAACATGGACATACCGGAGCAGGTCCAGTGAATGGCCACAAAGATGATAAAGGGATTGCAGCATCTGAACACGAGGCGAGGCTGAGAGCACTGGCACTGTTTAGCCTGGAGAAGTCTCAGTCTCTCAGGGGCAACCTTAACAATGTTTATAAGTATCTGATGGGAGGGAATAAAGAAGATGGAGCCAGACTATTTTCCATGTTGTTCAGTGAAAGGACAAAAGGCAAAGGGCAGTAATTGAAATACAGAAAAAAATGAATTAGCAAACACAGGGCACTTGGGGATATGGCAGAAGGGGCAGAACTGTGCTTTGCTGTGTCCCTAACGAAATACACTGCAGGGAATGAAGAATGAAGAGTAACCCAAACTACAGAAGGGAAAACATCATTACATGCGCCTTGGGCAACATCAGCTGCTGTATGTCTTGGTAGCTATTAATGTTTAGCTATGCAACAAGTGCTTTGTTACAGAGGGTGTTTTATGCACTGCATTCTGGACAAGGAACATAACACAATTTAAGATTTGTTTCCTGAATTACCGTCTAGTAGTAGTAAGCAATGTATAGACAGGTATGGACACAGGAATCCTTATGGGAGCTAGGGACTAAATGCAACGCTGAGTCAGAGCTCAGTACATCCCACACTGCATCAGACTTGTTTGCATGCAGAGGGTATTTTTTAGGTTAGCTGCACAGTGACTCTGGCTAGGTCAAGACTATGTAAGCATGCAGTTGAAAATCCTGTGCACACAGGTGCCAGGTACGTCTAAATACCTTTAAAGATATGCATTATGGTCCCAGTTCTAGTGTGTTTGAAAACTGCCTAATTCACAGAGGCAACATACAAACATGGAAAGAGGAAGACACTAAAGGCAGCATGACTCAGTGCCAGCCAAATAGCCCCACAAATTTTTGTAAGAGTGCAATGCTAGTTCAGCATCTGCTGACACATCTGAGAAGAGCTCTAACAAACAATGGTATTTTGGAAGCCAGAGGAGCTTGGAATCATGATGGCCTGAATATGACAGCTCTAAATAAAGTGCAGAAGCAAGTCCTGCTAGCTAACAACTGCTCATGGTGAAGGTACAATAGATAGCATTCCATACCATCCATCCCTTGGGGGATGCTGTATGCAGAGGATATGGCAGTTGATATGGCCTACTTTTGACAGTAGCTTACATGAAATGCTTTCTTTCTGCCCCCTGTAGACATGCTCCACTGCCCAAGGGAGCAGAGCCCTGGCTGGCCACAAACCAGGTGTCTTCTCTTGGCTACAGATTTCCCAGCAGCAGCAGAGCAGGACCCAGATCAGACTGCACTGCTTGGTTGGTTCCTCATGGCATGTTCTAACAGACCGTCTGATTTAAGATGTTTCGAAAGGGGCTATTTTTAGTGACACATATTACACACTTTGCACATTTGCCTCCTACAGGGGCCACCCACATTTGGTGCTTCATTGACCCTGTTCTAATGTTGGAAAGCACCTTGGCTGTCCCCCTCCTCTTTGGTGTAATTTGAGGATAAATTAGAGGAGATGATGTACAGCAAGTTTTTGGCATCCCTCAAATACGTATCGTTTGAGGCTAGAGCTGCAATGTGCCATTGACAGAGTACCTTCTGTGTGATTCCTGCTTTTGTGCATACCATATTTAGGTGTTAGCATGTCCCTTGCACACTCGAAAAGGTAAGCAGCATTTCTGGCCACCTTCTCTAGACCTTTTTGCATTGGTCTTATTGAGATAAGGTGGTCTTTTTCTAGCCCCCTTCACTTTTCTTCTTCAGTTACTGTAAGAGGCATAGCAACTTTACTAATTTATTTGCAGAAACCATTGAAGATTACATCTACTGCAATCTGATCCCCTTAAGTAAAATATAAACCGCTACTTCTCTGAATGTAAAGCCTAAATCAATAATGGACATGAAATCATCAAGTTTAATCTCAAACAGTGAACCCAAGTAATCACTCTTCTTGATATAAAACTAATTCTGTTTGACAATAAAATACTACTAGTCTGTGCCATAAACCAATGGAACAAATAACTTTCTTAACCCTGACAGTTACTGTCCAAAATCATTACATCTCCTCTCCTTAGCAATCAAGCATGTCACTATAGTACAATTTCAGCTCAATTCCCGTTCTATAAAACACATCATACACACCAGAACTTTGAAAGAATTTCTTTTTAAGCTAAGTGTTACTGTATTTTCTCTTCTTCCTATTTGCCAAAATTGCACAGGTTGTACAAGAAACACACAAACAACACTTAAGATGTTCCTTGGCATATACCTAGACCGTCTCTCAAGTTTAAGTGCGAGTGGTGAATGAAACTGAGCCCCAAATGCAGGTATCACAAAATCCATAATCACTAGCAGTGAAGCAGAGGTTTCTTACAAATGTGCATCAATGTAATTTTTCCAGGAGCTGCACATTTCCCTCCTGCGCTGGCAAACAAAGACTTTCAGAATTCAGAGGGCTTTGCCAAGGGGTCCACCCAACATGGGCTACTTAATAGGTTCGTGCCTAAAATGCTGCAGCATTTGTTAATACATAGGAGACTGGAATGCATGCCAACACCCAGCCCAGCACATATGGATATCTGCAGACACATGCTAAGAGTACCTGGCCATATTCTTGTCATGTTTTTCATAACTAGAGCTCTGTGTGTAATCTTGACACCACACCCATAAATTCCTGATGTTATTGACACACCAGACACCCAAGATACGAAAGCCGCCTCAGCTGCCCATACACTCCAAGGTCTGCAATTACGGAAAACTCAGCCTCATTGATCTTTAGGGTGGTAGCCAACTGAAAACCAAAACACTATTACTCCAGAAAACAGAAGTGTTATCTAAGTAATAACTTGTCCTTGCAATAAAATGGAAGGCAGGCCAGCAGCATAGGAAGAAGGAACAACTGAGCAGACACACCCAGCCAAGGGTATGTGATAATGTACGCCTGGGTGTTTGCTATGGGAAAGCGAACTGTTTGCCAGAACACATGGCACATGCAGCAATAGAAAAGTTCAGGGGACAATCAGTTCTGTTCCTTGAGTTTCCTTGCTCAAGAGTCACTAAATCAGGAGATTACATGTTATTATTAATTAACTTAGCATCACTAAAGCATTGCTGTATTGAGGAAGCTTTTCAAAAATAGAAATTTTTTGTTTAAAATGCAAATATGCACCAGTATCACAATTATTTAAAATAACAAGAGAAACCTAACTCCTTTTAACTGTTAGCATTTAACCACTGGGTTGTCTACACAGTCAGAAATCACATCAGGAAGAAAATCTGAAACAAGATCTGCAGGTCTTCTCAACAGTGCTTCTTGGTTCCTAGTTGCAACTGGAAGAAACGATGTGAAAATCAGCCCATGTACTCTCAAGTTTTGACATCATCTTCCATACTTGTAATACTATTTTAAAGCATGAAGCTACAATATGCTTTTTAGAGTAGGAGCAATGTCCAATTTCTTTTTTCCCCTACTGGCAGAATATTTCACGTAGAGATCAGCACTAGATAGATCCTTCAGTCTCCCAAGCTTCCAAATCTCTGGGTTTTCAAGAGCTCTGCTTACATTCAGACATCACACAAGTGCAGAACTAATTCAAGGATATGGAATTGTCTGTGATTTACCTGTCTGGCATACAGTCTCTGCTCTTGAAAACCTCACTCGGGGGGTTATTATTTTTGTCAAAACTCTCCCAGCAAGTAACTCCACATAATAACAGCCAGGCCAAAGAGCAGAGTCTGATCCGTCAGATCCATTCCCATACAAGTCAGTGAAAGCCTGATTATCTCACTGCTGAAATTCTGGGGTGGAAATTACTGAACAAGAGCCAATGGCTGTTATCATCTTGTTAATGTCAAAGCTTGATATTTTCACCTCCTTTCAGTATTTTTGAAAATTCATACCCTGTCACAGTCCTTGATAACAGTTTGGCATCTCTGAAGCTGAGAAGCTTTAATATTCTGTGGAGGATTTTTCCCGAGCACTTCTTTATTTTTATGAAGAAATTTGATATGGTCATTTTTATTGTGAGAAGAGGAACAGGATCATTTGCTATTGTGTAAGCAAAAGACATGTTCCAAACCAGTGCTGCAATTTCATAATTATAACTTTTTTGGGTAACTATAACAGGGATGAATAGCTTTGAAACAGAATGAGCTTTATATTATATGCAGGTAGGATTTTTTAATTTCATTTTTTGCTTGGGCCTTTATATTTACATTTAGGAACATCTTAAAAATGGAACCACCCAATAGTCTAATCTCTTGTCAGAAAAAAGAATGTCTGTTTCTTTACACTTGCAAATATATTCAGAGTGATAGTTTAGATGTATAATTATAAGGATTCTGAAAGATACTGAATTTAGTATTTTAAACAACATGCCAGATTTTAAATGACAATTATGGCTTTCTGTGGTTCAAGAATCAACATGCTGTTTTTCTTCTGTTGGATAAATACTCATCAGCACCATGATGGCATTCTGGCAGTAATTATTTAGAGCTTAGTCAGAAACAGATTTCCATTATTACCTATCACAAATGATGCAGGAACCTGCCTGGCACTGAAGGACAAAGCTTGAATTCTTTTCTTGAAAAATCACCCCCCCTTTTTTTTTTCCCTTTCACTGGACTACTTTTCACAAGCCTGGATACATTTGCAGGAGAGGAAATGGGGATTGCTCTTCCCATCGGCTCACTGAGCCCCATACTGAACTGGAAGTATGTCTTCCAACTTTCCAACATGATCCTAATTTATAACGGGACAGAATCAAAGCTGATAGACACCTATATGACAGTATTCAAACACCCTGATGATGAAAATGCTCATGTCTGCAGTGGGAGACCTAGATTCAAGGACTGTTTTTGAACTGGAGCTCTTGACTTCTACCTGATTCTCCTGACAATCCAACTGTTCTGTCCTCCTTGCATCAGACAGTGATTCTTCTCTGCCATGCCATTCTCTATTTAAGAAAACTTTCCCAACAAAAGGTTAATCAAAATTGGTGTGTCCCTGTAAATCCCAGTGTGTTTTCACAGAGCATTCTAAAGAAAATGACAAAGAGAAGTTGTGATGGGGTCTATGCTATTCCTCCACACGTGTAGCAGGAAGCTCCAATTATCAGTTTTCCATGTAACAACAAGCTCTTCAATTATATTCTTTTCCCAAATTGCTATCTGCCCTAGTCTCAATGGTCACAGCACAGTGTTACACACCATTTTATACCATGCCCAGTCAGAAAATGTGATGCTGCTTTGGCACTTCTAATTACTGGTGTTGATAAAAGCAATTAGTTCTAGTAGGTGGAAATTACATGCAGATCTGTAAACAAATGGTATGGTTACTCTACACAGTCTATCATTCTCAGCTGCAACTTGCTCTCTCAAGAGTAGAAAAAACTCAAAAGTGCTCTGTCCTTAGCAATGGTATATATTTTCTCATTCATATGGATTAGTAAACCAACTGTGATAGTGTCAAATAGACCAAGTAAAAAAGGGAAAAGTCTTCCCAACTCCCAGGTAATGTTTCTACACCTGAAAAATGCTGGTTTGTTTAAGCAAAACGTTCCATTTAACATTATAATCATGATGAAATTTCACTGAAAAATACTTGAAAGGAAATGTTTTAATTAGGTTTCCCTTGCAAGACGGGAAGAAAACATATGTTTAAAACTCTTTTAGAAATTAAGGTTTTGTTTTGATTTCTGAGTCTCGGCTGGAGGTTTTCTTTTTTCCTCCTTTACCCCAATAAAATTCTTGGTGAGGGGGATATTTTAGAGAGAAATTTCTAAACCACATGACTCACTCCACTTTAGAGTGAAACTCAAAATGGAATTGTCTGAATTTCCTGCAGAGCCCCAATTCTGAGCTTCAGCTAATGTTTATTAGCCCTTTTAATTACTGAGCCAAATTCAAAGCCCTGTGTAACCCTGCCATGGTAACTGAGCTGCTCCAAGAGCAGGCTTGACTCTCTCTCCTCGCCAAATGAAAGAAACAGAAGGCAAAATGTCACTTTTACCTCCTAGACTTGAATTTTGTGCTGTTCTAGGCAAAGCATGTGGCCCACTATGGTTGGAATTGGAAGCAGGTCCTGACAGAAAATCCCTGCATAAAAGAATTTCCAGGACATTCACTACAGTTTTAGCCATGGGAAGAGGCTGCACAGGTTACCCACCTGTGATTAAGTGGATCCTAGCACCTGCTGAAAGCTTTGCTCAAAACAGGATAAATTTTTAATCCCTCTAAATTGCCTCCGCAGCTGCAGAAGGTTTCTCTTTCTTTTCTAAAATATTGATAAGGTGGGAGCAAAGATCAGCATTAAAAATGAAATCTCCGCCTCCTAAGCAGCTACCATTTTTGTTGAAGTTGTTCATGGATTATCTTCAAAATGTCTATGTTGGCTGTTTTTCCTGATGAGTGTCCGGACTTTCCATGATGATGACATGCATTTTGTGGACTTTGAAAGGCTATGAAAATGTAAAAAAAACAACCTTGCTACATAGATCAAAGTTAATGACAAGCTCTGCACTCACCTAGGATAAATCCAGCACAGTAATTTCACATTTCTCCTAAAGAGCAACTTCTCCCCTCTGACTTGCATTTTCTGCTAACCCACTGCCTTTCTAGGGTCTGCATGGCCATGAAACAGGGTAATCCAAACATAAAGCACTGCATCAGAAGAATTTAACTAGTGTTTTCCAGTGTTGCTGGAAAGTTTAACCTAGGTCTTTATCCTAATCAGAACCTGCAGAGATTTTTTTAAATCCTCTCCTCATAATTATTGTTTACAGTTAATACCACAGTAGTACCCACAATAGAGCTGGTTGAGTATTTTCCAACAAAATGCATTTTCAGAAAGGAAAGCAATTGAAATTGCAACTTAAAAGGAGAGAGGGTTGTTTTTTAATGAGTTTTATGGGAAGGCTGTCCAAGTCTGGGATGAAATTTCTGGTATATATAGCAAAAGTATACCTGACCATCCCCTAGCAGGGGCTATAGGGACTTGAACTTTAAGCAAGAACATGAACTTTGCTCTCCCACACTCACAGTGAGTCACAAAACTGAGATACCAGGGATTCTGGTAGAACTTCTGCATGTAAAATATTCAACTGTGTTTGGTTCCTTTTGAAACAGACTTGCAATTTCTGTATGTTTGAAATCTAAAAAAGTTTTCTGTCACAGCAGAACAACTTCCTAACCAAGGCAAACCTACAAGACTCAGCAAGTGGTGGCATGTAGTAGTGGGACTGTGCTAAGTGCTACTGAGACACACACTAAGAAATCAGCCTCTGTGCCCTGAGGTATTGTCATCCTTGTGTCATCAGTGGAGAACAGGCCAACTGACATGTGGCTGTAGACAGTTTCACCCACACAGAACTGAACCCAGAACTTCAGGACCCTGTCCAATGTCTTTCACGTCGCCATCATCATTCAACTGGCTTCCAGCTGGCTAGCTCTCTAGCATAGGGTCATATCATAAACTGCAAACAACCCTAAGGATGAAACCATTGATCTCTAATCCCTAGTTTTGTTACCCATTACACACTCTTTTTTATAGTCAGATTTCTGCCTTTTTTTTTTTTTAGTTTGTCCAACAACATGCTTTTTCCTTTGAAACAAGTTTTTTTTTTTTCCCCTCACTACTGGTATAACATTTTCAATTAATGGCATTTGAAAAGGTCACAGATGGGTGAAGAGGCTTGGAGAAACCAAAAAATGACCTCTACCAAAATGTCCAAAGCAATACTGTTTCTATTTTGATGTTAGATAAAAATGCAAGTACTCACTTTTCCCAACTACAGCTTGTTAGAATTCTTTTAATTAAAAATATCTGAACTTTTTTTTTACTTTCTATACAAGTGCTAAAATTTTTGAAACATCATCTTTGAATTATCAGATTATCCTCAAAATTTAACCCTTCCTAGCTTCTTAATTTTCATCCACTCCAATGTTTTTCATGTTTCCGTAACATGAAATTACTTGTAATTTCAATTGTATTTCTCATTTATATTTTTAGGTCGAACCATTGAGAAACTCTGTGCATGTTGCTGAAGAAGGTAATAACTGCAATTCTCATTTAAGAAATTTAGAGAAGGATTAAGCATAGATCCATCAGAAGTTTTTGTCAGACCTAGTTTTCCAATGGAAAATTCCATTTCAAGCAATATCCAAGTTTTGCAGAAAATCTTTTTTCAGTGTTTTCTCACTGAAAAGCTGATCCATCAAAATGCAGTATATTTTAATTCTGGAATACTGCAATTATTTGCCTTTTTCCTGTTTTCCTCTATGGGAGGTCTCCTGGCCAACATCTTCCAGAATGTGGCAGAGACACTCGGCAGACATGATTCATTACCTATGCTCTGGTCATGAGCGGAGATGCCTCATGGAATGTATAGCCTGACCCCAGAACAAACATTACAGAGAGTGACAAGTTAAGATAGGATGACAAGACCTATGAGGAACCAATGCATAAAGGAAGTTATGCATATAAACAAAATTAAAACCTAAACAATGTAGATAAAATACATTACTTCAACATTTCACTGAAAATTCCACACTTGCAAAGGAAGATGAATTCCACTTCCTGACTGAATGCAGTTAAAGATTCAGTTTAGAATCCCTCAGTAACTCAAGGGTAAATTCAGGACTAGAACTCTGCAATGAGATTTTGGATTGTTTTGGATATATTTCCATTGAATGTTCATGCCTTGAATTCTTAATCTGTTTCCTGCTTTCAAACTATTGAAAACTTAAATCTGATTTTGAGTGCCCTACATTCTGAAACTTGCTGGTCCCTCAAAGGTCAGCATGTATAGATGACTTCTAACCCAGGTATATATGCTGTTTAAATGCCCTTGAGTGACCTCATCTAGTGTTGCAACTACCCTCTTTCTTACAATGTTGTAGGTGTATGTGGAGTTTTCTCTAATCCCCAGCTGCTGGCACCCACGTTTATTACCGAGCAGCAGAATTTCTCACTCTTAGCCCTACTATGTTTCCACCTCACAACTTTTCAAATTTAAATGGTAAGAAAATAATTTCAAAATCAGAAAATCTCTTGAGAGCTTTATTAATTGTTAATAGGTAGATGAAAATGAGCATACCCATGGCTATGCCATAGACAATGAGAATTAGCATTTAACCAAGTGTTAGAAAAGACTTATAGTATAACTCTAAGACAGCGTCATAGTTATTAAAAACATCCCACTATGTGACATAATCAGATACAATTCCAAGCCTCTTCCACTACCTCATTTGATTAATTCTGAGCTAGTCTAAGTATGGATGGGAAGCCATACTAACAAAAACTAATTTTTCTTTTTGGTTAGCTTAGTTTTCAGCTAGATCACCTCCCTGTGCCTTCTTACTTTACAGCTGCATTCAACAAGGGAAGGTATGGGATTGCATAACCAGGGACAGGAAGACAGAATATATGGCAGCCTCCATCACTCAGTTTTAGCTGCTAGGAAACCACAACTTAGAATTTACTAGTTCCCTTCCCTTCTACTTTTGGTTGCATCATAGCAGACCTTTTGAAGTAGAGCTATAGTTGGAGAAGCATTTAGACTGTTACTGTTAAATTGGTCTGTCTACCAGCAGAAGTGTCTAGGGTAGCAGGAATACTGCCAAAACACCATGATGTTGCAGCAAAACACTAACAGCATTTATCCAAGATTTATAAATCATACTAGGTTTGCTAAATGCTAAACTTCTTATAAGAGCTACACTAGCAACTATTTCAGACAGAAAATACTAGGACTAGCCAGTCTGGGAGCTATGGTTTTAGACCAGGTCTCCTATCTTACTCACATGCTACCAACGAACAATACTGTCACTCCACAAAGAAAAAGATAGCAAGAGCCTCCTGCTCAGCAGTATCTTGGGGAAAAGTGGCAAGTATATGAACAGTTGTCACCTATTGAAAGGAACATTTCATTTTACATTAGGCAGGTGAGTGTATTTGACAGCAGGTTCCAGGAATCAGCTCTGATGTTAAAGTAGTCCCCTGGATTGGAATGACTAGGGTACAGAAGTACTTTGTTCTTCCGTAACACTTGATGCTTTGGCTGCACCACTGTCTGAGACCAAACTTTTCTTTAATCTGCTGTTCAGGCCAAAGGAGAACCATTTCACTCAGATCTAGGTCTGTTATAACACTGCTGCTCAGCCACTTCCCACAGCTGAGCCTGGTCCAAATGTGTCTGTAATTGGAATCAGAAAAAGGAACATTCAGCTACAGTTAGCAGTGTGTTAATTATTAAAGGCTAAAGGGCCCCACAGTTATTAATATTACAGTATGAATTTCTCTTCTTCATTTGGGGTGGAGAAGGGACTCTGCAGAGCTGTTTAAGAATTTACAGAGGTAGTAACACAATTTGGTTCTTTCCCCACTGTTGACACAGTCACCAAAGTAACTATGTCAAACAATACCTAAAAAAGTATGTGCTTCTCTTTATTGCTAAGCTTCTTCAAAGAGTAAGTACTGCACTGAACAAAAACAAAAACACAGCTATATACCCCTGGAGAGAACGCACAACTTGTGGTCCTCCTCTGGGACTTCTAGAGGTCCTTCTGTACACCCTGATCTAAAAAAACATTTATGTACATACTTACTTTGAATATCTCTATGGAATTTGTCTTGACCTAATTAGGTATCTTTATTTCAGTGAGATGACTGCATATACTTAAGCATTTTTTGTATGATGTTGCAGTAGTTGTGTCATGCAACCCCAGAGAGACACAGGCTGCTCATAATAGCTTATATGGCCATTATTCACTTCCAATTAGAAAACAAGCACATTTATGGATACCAATTCCAGATCCTCTAGCCAACATCTCTGTCACTAGTTTTATTTCCATAGGACCCCTGTGTATGTCACTAAGTCCTACTGCTCTGCACAGTGAAGCTGTAGCAATGCTAACTTGACATGAAGGGGGAAGAATCTGAGAAGTCTGCAATAACTGCAGTAAGTTTTGCATATGGTAGAATGAAGCATTTGGGCTTCCTCCAAGAAGACTGTATAAGAAGTCACTATAAATAACTTAGCCTGTCTATGTAGAACAAAACCATGTTTTGCACATTCGCCATAACAAACAAGACATACATGAATATAGTGGTTTTTTTTTAATGTTGGAGGACAGAAGAAGGGAAGGCGTTCCCTCTCCAGTTCATTGAGTTCCATTTCCTTCTGCCTCCCAGTTTCTGCACTGCCTTTAGCTATTCTGTAAACTCCCATCACTCTAGCACCACATTAGTTTACAGACAGCGGGCTGCTCCTAGTCCCCATCAAATGGTTATTTTAAAGCAGTAACTACCTGATATTTCAGCCCCACATTGGCATCATTTCCTGCCCTCGACAGCTTGCAAAGACACCAAGGTGTGGGGCCACCTGCCCAACACCACCAAGTAATGAATGGCTGTTGGGAGTGGGACTGAGGTGTCCTTCAGGTGTGGCGCGTTTTCTGCTGGGTAGCGCTGCCACTCACGCAGGACCATGAAACAGCATCTCAACATCAAAACACATTCTCTTGTCAAGATGACCCATTCAGAGCAGGTCAAAATACAGATCATCCAGACCATACAAACTTCAGACGTTCAGAAACATATTTTTGTTCCACATTGAGAGTCAAAGATTATGTTTTCCCTAGGACAGCATTTGAAAGGCTTTTTAAGATCATTGTTATTTTTTAAAATACCAAAATGTTTTTTTCCACAAAGTAAGACCATTTAATTTTTGAGAATTTAAGTCACCAGGATAAAAGAAATAAAATTAAGAGTTATATTGAAATTGCATATCCATATAAACTAATAAACTGAATCAATAAAATAAGGAAAACAAGCTAAATTGAAATTATAAAGTCAAACTAAGCAATTTACATTTTTCGCCATTAAAAATTCATTGAGAAGCAACATGTGCCATGGAATGTTTCAATTTCGGCAAAACTGCTGTTTTCAATGGAAAACTTCCATCCAAACATTTCTGAAGTGTTACATGGGTGGTTTTTTTAAGTTTCCTTGCAACAACAGTGCCATCCACTGGCTGTTGCAAGCGCTGTCTGTGCACAAGTCCTTCACACAAGAACACTTGCCACTCCTTGTTTCTCTAGGGGAAAAAAAAGGGCTCTCTTCTTGTCCTGCAATCACCACTGACCAAAATACTGCAGCTGAAGAGCTGACTCTTCTCTTCCAGAGAAGAGGAGTGTGTTAACCAGCTTGTTACAGCAATGACAGCACTGCAGAGGATGGTGTCTTGCTAATTTTCACCATCATTACCACAGCTACCTTGTCTCCATCTCCATACTAGAACCTGAAAGGTAGCTGGAGTGTCATATGCCAAAAATCATTAGGATATTTTATCTTAATCTCTGATCAGTTAGTGCCCAAAAACATAATGAAGCTAGTACCAGTAATTTGGAGATGTAAATTAGCATCACCACATTAGCATCTACCTGGTTGTTTCAGGGAGTACGAAACAAAGGAACAACAGGAAGGCATGCTGTTTTCATTCACAGCATCTTCACACAAAGTCTCCCTTATCCATCCCCTAGAAAAATATCTCTCAATGGCATTTACAGCGCAAATCACCTGGGAATATTTTGTAGGAGTTACATGTAGCATGCACTGCAAACTGTCAGTGAGAACATACAAGTGGTGTTGGTGGACATGAGCACAGCTAGTGCAAGTACAGAATTATATTGAGTAAGGGTTTTATTCTTGTAACTGGGAGTAAATCTGAAACATTAAAAAATTTTCAGATAAAACGGTTACCATTAAAAACGCGCTGAAACAGTTAATTTTGACAAAGCTGAAACATTTCATTTTCCCTTCCTCAGAGATCACAAACTAATCGAGAGAAGTGATTCAACCTCAGAAAAATAGAGCTTTTTGAATAAGGCTCATATTTAATCTTAATTTAGTAGATTTTGCTCAAAGAGTTTGGCTTTTATTTCTGATTCAGAATGAGGAAGCAGTTCCCAGTTTTGAATTTATTGCACAGGAATTTGAAGTTTTGCTCAGTTCCTGGCAGCACTTCACAACACCATGTCAAGCCCCTCGAGTTACCCAAAGAAGCTACTAGGGCTATCTTAAACATGATATTAAGATACTGAAATACTGTCCAACAGCAGCAAAGAAACTGAAGCTTTTACAAGCTCTACCAAGAGCATCTATGCAAGCTTCACCTGAATGAAGATGTCTGAAAGAGTTGGGTATGACAGTTTTTGGAATAGCGTAAGAACAACAATATGGCATCACATCAAAGATGCATCTAGCTCAGTATCCTCCTCTGACAGTGGGTAAAGCAGACTGCCAAGACAAAAGGTGGAAGAAATCGGAGAAGTGATTCTATCTCTTAAGATCTCTGAGCTTCCTCTGGCAGTCAGTGGCTTCTTCAGCTGGAAACTGCAGCCAGGCCATTTTGTTTAAAAGCCACTTACACCTAGGCAATCTCTCATGAATTTACTTGAGACCGTTTATACTTTGGGTTTCTACAGCATCATATGGTACCAAGATCTGCAGTTTAATCACACTTTGTATAAAAAAAAAAATCCCTCTTATTTGTTCTGAACCAGCAGTTTGACAATGTCACTGGGAACCCCTGTGTCTTGTGTTATAAAATGCAGTAATGAATAACTATTCTCTATGTGCCTTCTCAATCTCATGATTTTATACATCTCACAGCTACTCCACCTCAGGCTGGTAAGTTCTGCCCTGTTTAATTTCTCCCTCTCTGAAAGCCATGCTCTGCCTCTGAGCATCTCTGTGCCTTTTTGCAAATTTTCAGCACTATCCATGTCTGGCTTAGTGGCAAGTACTGTCCACAGCGTTCCAGCCAGGTATGGGGGCACCCCAGATTATAGGGCAGCAAAATTATGGTCTTTTGGTCTGTTTTCTTCTATTCATTCCTACAATTCTATTTCCCTGTGTGACTGCATCTAGCATTGAGCTATATATTCAAAGAGCCACCTTCACAATCACATCAACTGTATTTTGCTCTCGTCTATACTTTGTGCCAGTGGTATCAAGCAACGAGCCAGAGCCTGGATTACGTTCAGGACACTAAATCCTTGATTGGAAAGATGGCCATAAGCTGCAGGCTGCCTAGTGCTCCTGGATGAGCCCAGTATCATTATCACCTTAATATAGGCAAGGGGCAAACAGAACCAACAACTATAAGCAGCAGGTCATACTCGGGGACCAATTCTGCAAACATTTTTAAGCATAGCATTTCCCTGACTTACGCTTTAATAGCTTGGTTGTAAATTCTCACAGTATCAGAGATATCATTTGTAGTCGTATGGCGATGATTTCCTCACTAAAGCGATCCATTGTATGAGGCAGAGTGCAAGAATTGCCATTTTTAAAATGGACTCAGTGTGTTGATGCATACTTTGTTTCTCAATATTTTGTTAACTGACCAATAAGAACATGCAGAATCTCAGGTCTGAATGGGGTTTCCCATACATTTTCAATAATAGATACTGCTTTATTACATCCTCCTGCACATCAGTAATCTGCAGGAATCCTGCATCTAGCACGTTACAAACTAGTTTCATTCCAGTTAAAATGCACAAGTATTGCATGCCAGAGGCTTGGTCAATTCACCGGATCAGATTCACCCCAGATGTAAATCTACTGCAATGGACTTATGTCAGAATGAAATGGGCTACCTCCTCTAGGAAAAGGTGGTTTTATTAATATATTTGTTAATATTATTATTTGCAGATTTCTTTACTTCTGCTTTGATGTCAGGGACATTTGTTTTCCTTTTTACTAATTTACATTTTTTCTTTTTTATAATATTTTTGTTAATTTCATTGTAAGAGAAATTTAAACACAAATCTAAATCAGAATTATGAGGCAGCTATCCATGGATGTCAGGAAATTTACAACAATGTGCAGGTTTTCCCTTTTTTTCCCTCATTGTGTTGTGTGCCTTTTCTCTTCCCTTCTTTCTGTATCTGTACCAAACTGCAGACACTAATCTCCCTCCTATAATTTTCTGTATGCACTTATAACCATTTCTGTGCAGCAAGTCTGCCTTCCATCTGCTTGTGCCAACAACTCAGACCCAGAACGGCTGACTAACTCTTCAAAGTTAGAAGGGGCTGCTCGAGAGTCGCCTTCTCTCGCTCCTTCAGTCATTTATTGAAATGACCTTGCACAGTGGATTAACTGATTTTCCATCTCACTTCCACCCAAGTCACAGAGCAAACAGAATGACATGCACAGAATCAGGTTTCATAAAACGTGAAGCCCCTTTTTCTGCCTCCCTTCTGTTCCTACTCCTGTGGCAACCCTGCCCTTGAATCCCCCAGCTCTACTACTTACAGCACAGTTTACATACCTGTAAAATACAGCCTATAATTCTCATCTATGTCAGTTATCAGATAAGATTCTGAGAGTTGACTCCACAACATTACCATTAATACATAATTCATGATTAATAGCAGCCACCAGAGATTCAGACTCTATTATGAAAAGCACAGCAAACATCATGAGAATCAATCCTTGCCCAGCAGAGCCTGGCAATCTAGGCAGGCAAATAGTGGAAGACAGTAGATAGAAACTTAAAGGGGGAAAGGATTGTCCAAGAATGTACAGCAGATCAGCGTTACAATCCTGTCTTTACCACTACAGTAATCACTGCCTTATCTGATTGTGACTCAGGGCCTCTTTTTGTTTTCACAAAAGGTCACTTCATATTTTGCTATTGTTTCTGAAAGCAGCAGGATCAAGCTGGAAAGAGGCAATACTGAATGTCTATATGCGAGTTAATGGGGCTACATGCATAATAGAAAGCATTTGGCTCTTAACAAAATCAGACCTTCAGTTACTGTGCTGTGTTGCATACTTCCCATAACACAGAGGGTGGTTCTGACATCTCTGCAGAATCTTTGTAGTGTCTCTTAGATGACATTTTCTTAGAACACAAACATAGAGAGGTGTGAAGTCTTCACATGTCACTATTTTTCCCCCCATTAATGAGATTCCACTGTCAGGTTTAGACAGTTCTTCAGATTCATCAGCTGAAGAAAGGGGACGTTTTTGCTGACAGCCTAGATTCTAGCCCGTCTCTTAAAAACTGAAGGCATTAATATTAGATATAAACAGATAGCTCTAAAACTCTGTCTGTCAAAGGAGCCAACTCTGTTGACATCTTTAGGAAACCCATTACTACTAGCTTCCTCTGAAGCTTTTTATGTCATCCTGTAACATGGAAGCAAATTCCTTGGTAGTATCACACTTTGAGGAAAAGCCTCTAAAGGCAACCTTTAGGACACTAGTTTAGACTTGTACTCTCCATAAATCAGAAAAGGTAGTAGCCTTTCTGTTTAGGGCAGTGTTGGAAGAGCATATTCCTCTCCAAAAAAATAAATCATCCAGAAGGAAGCAGATACACAAGAATCTATTATTACCAGTAGATAAAACTAAATAATGCTTCAGAGTTCTCCTGTAACAACATCACCACCTGTCAGTTCCTTGGCTCATCCATCAGCCAGTTCAGATACTAGCTCATACAAATCCTACTTCCCCCCACCTTCTCCTCCCTTTACCCTAAATAAATGCACAGGCTCTCATCCCTACAACTAATTCTTTTGCTCCCACAACACCAAGTAGCTTTGTCCATAGTGGCAGTGGTCCTTGACTACCCCAAACAATGGCCAGTCACTGTCTGGAACAGGGCCAGTTGACACCAGCCTTAGCAGTGTGAGTGTTAAGGATGGTCAAGCACTGGTATGGGAACCTGTGCCCAAGACCCACAATTTATGAGTGTAGATGGAGTCATGGAGTCCCAGGCAAAGACACTAGGCGCATGGCTCTCCCTCACTATTAATACTAGAGACAGGTAATTATCTCACTGTCTGCAGGCTGGAAAACAACAAATCAGATTCTGAAATGTGTTCAGCACTTACAGTTGGGGTCAGATTTTTCAAAAGAGCTCTTCATCTATTCAGGTACTAAAGTGACCAGCTTCTCATAAAAGCATGCCAGATACTGAGCTCTTTTGAAGATTATTTCCAATTAGAGATCATGGTGAACATGCAAAAATCTGCCCCAGAATCTTCAGAAAAGGAACTGCTTTTCAGACATAGCTATAACTAAAAAATATACCAGAACTTAGCCATTTCTCCAAGATCATAATGGTCAAGATCAAGAAGTGGATTTAGTATGTCAAAGATAAAGGTTTTGCAGGAAATAAATTATTATTTTTGAATGAAACCGCAAAAAAAAGAAAAGATGTTTTTATATTAGGTGAGCCAGACAGAAAGAACTGCCTGTGTAAATATATAAAAAGCAGATATAGTGTAACCTTTTAGAATTCAAGAAACATTTGTCCCCATCAAGCTTAACACAGTCACCTTCAGCTAGCAAAACTTTCTAATTTTGATCTGCAAAGAATCTGTATTGGAAGCACTCGTCTACCAGTTCTGTCATAAGAAGCTCAACACAGATTTTCAAGCCATTACAGAGAGAATAAACGGTGATGCTTAGGTACTGCCTTTGAATCTAGGTCCTTCAATTTGGTTTTATTTCCCTCTTTGAAAATTAATGACATATTCCATGTGTCTGTGGAATAATGAGAAGAGAAGTTAAACAAAGAATATAGAATATATGTTTCTAACTTTTCACTTGCTCTAGAGATTCAAACCATCCATCTTCCCATAATTGCTACCATGGTAAATGCTGCTTTAAAAATACTGTGTTGACTGCATCCAAAGCAGCGTGGCCAGCAGGTCAAGGGAGGGGATTCTGCCCCTCTACTCCACGCTGGTGAGACCCCACCTGCAGTGCTGCATCCAGCTCTGGAGCCCTCAGCACAGGAAAGACATGGACCTGTTGGAGAGGGGCCACAAAAGTGATCAGAGGGCTGGAACACCTCTCTCATGAGGACAGGCCAAGAGAGTTGGGTTTGTACAGCCTGGAGAAGGCTCCAGGGAGACCTTATTGCAGCCTTCCAGTACTTAAAGGGGTCTTATGAGAAAGATGGGGACAAACTTTTTAGCTGGGCCTGTCGCAATAGGACAGGGGGTAATGGTTTTAAACTAAGAGGGTAGAGTTAGACTAGATATAAGGAAGAAATTTTTCACGAGGGTGGCAAGACACTGGGACGAGTTGTCCAGAGAGGTGGTAGATGCCCCATCCCTGGAAACATTCCAGGTCAGGTTGAACAGGGCACTGAGCAACCTATCTAGTTGAAGATGTCCCTGTTTATTGCAGGGGGGTTGGGCTAGATGACCTTTGAAGGTCCTTTCCAAGCCAAACTATTCTATGATTCCATGATTTTATGACTTTCACTACTTTCAGCTTACATGACTGTATTTCAGTTACTTTGTATGCTGAGCATATTACAAGTATGGGACAGCACTGCTTTGGGTCCAGGAAGAGAAGGCTGTCACTGGTTGTCAGGCAAGCAGGATCAGGCCTGGGATATGTCCTAGCCATCTATGGAAAAAAAAAAGGACTCCTTGCCATTGTACCTTTTTGAGAAAAGCTCTGCCTGGCTCCAGGAAGGAGGCCAATACTAAAAAAATCACTTTGAAAATGCAGCCTTACGTAATCATCACATCCACTTAAGTGATCAGTCACAGGACCTATTAGTGCTCTCTCCCATTACTGCAATTAAGAATGAAACCTGCCCTAAATTCAACACTAACAACATTTCCGAAACAGTTCCTTAAGGCTAACAAGACAGGAAAAATGTTCAAAACTGTGATAAAATCATACTTTCCTGAAAAATATTGGGGAAAAGAGGAAAATACTAACTTTTTATGATAAGAAAAATTAACTCCTCTCTGACAAATTATATGCTAGTGTTCAACTTGGCACTAACCAAGGCTGTGAAAGCACATAATATAATTACTCTAACACAATGATTAGCCAGTAATTAGCATTGGCCTATCTTACATTAGAATCCTAGCTTTTTGTAATACGTTTTTATCTTTACCTACATTCACTTAGTACAAAAGCTGAGACATGCACATCATGGCAAATAATTAGGGCATGGATTTCAGCTTAGTACTTCGCAACAGTGCACTAAAGTCCAATAACTGTAATAGAATTTAATGTATAACACGAGGGCTAATTCACATTATCTACATGCCAATTATTAATTTGTTTCTTTACCATTTTATTAAAAAGCTAACTGCTACATACTGCCATCTGTAGACAAACTGAGGTTCCCTTATTCCATGGAACAATGTTTTGGTCACATCTGCTGGATACCTTTCAATATATCTGCAAGGGGATTCATTCCTGCAGATGAGGAGCAGCAGGCAGTCTTGAATCAGTCCACTGGAATCTGCTACAGATGCAACAGCACAGGGAAGCTTGTTGCACTAGGGCAGTGCTCTCTGACACCAAAGCACTGCCATATTCAACAGTGTTGGAAAAAAATTTGTGATGCTAAGGGGTGAGAAGAGGAAAATCTCAGTTGCTTCCAGATTTTGAAAGGTACAATGCAATGGAGGATAGTAAAGAATCTGTCCACTTCCCCAGCAGCAATTCCTTTAATCACTCAGATAAAAACTCATATTCTAAAGGGAGTAAATCTTCAGCTCATAGAAACTATTCTGGTTCCACTAAATTTGCAAAATGACCTAACCACGATCTCAAATTTCAAAGTCACAGGCATGCACTGTGGTCACAGAATTTGCTCTGTGTGTCCCTACGGTGAAGTCTTTCCCAGTTGTGTCTTTCAGTGGGTCCAAAATATTCTAGCTGCCTAGGAATAAATACCATATGCTGACAGACAGGCAATCCTATTAAGACCTGGCACTGAGAGCCCCTCAGAGGTAAGTCTGCTGTACTACTATTCTGTAGCGTTTCTAACCTCTGACCCATCAAAATGCAAGAAAACATGATCAAGAAATGAACTTTCCTCTTGTTTATCATAAATAGCATGAAAGACTTAGACCAACACATGGGAGCATCAGTGACTACTCCTGGTGGTACTAGACACTGTGACCATACACAGAGGGCCAGGCATTTGCTGAAGTCTTACACAGATTTTTGTCTGTTGATGTGCAAGAGGATAATGTTTGAGCATGGCACTCCCCAAATCTCCCCACAACACAAACATGCATTTTTGTGTGAGGGTGGCACATGGTAACTGAGATAATCCCACATTACTTACAATAGAAGGTTTACACTGCTGCAGTGCTTTCCAATTGATTTTTCAGAACATTGCATAAACATTTTTGCTAAGTCAATCAAGTTCCCGACTCAAACACCATGTGAATTCGGCTGTTCTTCCCTTCTCTTCTTCAGTATATGGGTCACAGATGCTCGACTCTTTGTGGTTCTGTTACCCATGTGACTTACTGTAAGCAATACAACTTATGATAAAACCTTGGCAGATCCTATTAATACACAAGGTGACAAGAATTCGTGACCCAGAAGAGGATCTACCATTTGCTGGCAAACTCTTTAAAATGAATCATCCTCCTAATGTAGCTCCTCTCTAAGAATAGAGCAGTACTGAAAACAAGATCTGTCAATTTGCTTTTCCTGTGTTGCTGGTGCAAATTTGAAATTCAGAAGCATGGCTCCCAAAGCACCGCTTCATTGCGGCCTCCAGAATGGCTACCCCCTGTGACAGGAGGTAAGCATCTGCAGAGGAAAAACTCATGTGAGAGATGCTAATAGTGACAATAATGAGCTCAGCTATTGAAGAACATTTTTGGCCCACATGCTAAGAATCATCAAATTACATAAAACTTCTGTAATGTGATTGGAATTTATGTTTGAAGAAGGGTTTTAATATTTGACATTAGGAGTTTCTATTACGGTGCTGAAGAAAACATTCTCACTGTGGTAAAAAATGGCACTTCTGATGTGAGTCTTTAATTTCCATTATGTCTGTTTTGTGTTTATCTCCACAAACAGCAGGCACATTGTTCATTCATCCCATGTTACATTTTTTTCTGAAACACTTTTTCTTGAACAATAAGTGTCTGATAAGGGTGAGAAAAAAATTACAATATGCTTCCACTATAGCATATAGTTGCCCTTGAAGAACAAGAATAAACCTCCCTCCCATAACTTTGCCATCAAGCCATCCAAGTCATTACAGGAAAAAACATGCTGTCCTTATGCAGAAAGAATATGTTAATTGCGTTACTTCACCTAAGAATGTTGCTGGTTTTATTACTTTGCAAGTATCACCAGAAAAAAAAAAAATCAAGTTGTTATCTTGTGTATGGCTGGCTCAATTTTTTTTTTTTGGAAATGACTAGTGGAAAATGTGCAAGATTTCAACCACTTGATTAGGACAAAAAATAATGACATTCCAGATAATTATACTGCCTCCAAAACAATTTGAGATGCTCCTGTCCAAACAGTTTCCAGGATTCTACTCAGTGTTGCAGAAACCCAAGCTCCTATAATGACTGCCAATTAAACAAATGGTGAACCAACAGCCTGTCCATCCTCTCTGGACACAGCGTGTCCTGATCATACAGGAACTGAGGCTAAGGCTGGAATATCACCAAGCACCTGTGGTCTGCATTAACATTTCACTGACTTTAACAGATAAGCTTTATATCAGAATTTGGCTCCTGGACTCCATATTGTTTAATGCATCTTCTTTAATTATTAATCACCTCATATCAGTGCTCTAATCCTTCAGCTACCTACTCCTCTTCACTATTTCTGCATTCTTTAATTTTCTCTAACAGAGAGAAACCAGTGTGAAAAAGGCATATGTTATATATACACACACGGCTGGGCAAGCTCTAAATGATCCAGTAATACAGTGATCACATGACTACTGATTTTGGAGACACTCTCCTTGGATAAATTGAGATACCTAAGGTGGGGCTTACCTGTTAGAAGGCAGGTATTCTGTCTCTCCAAAATGCCAGGTGGCTTTGCAAATGTCTGTCATAACAAAAGGGAACTGCATTACCCCAGATTCCTTAGCCCTTTTTGAATGTCTTGGTTTATGCTTTACTGGTCACTGTCAAGAAGATCAGCCTGAAGAGTTCTCACTCTCAGATTTCAGCAGTGGGAAGTGTTCTGCACTGTTCTGGTCTCTCTGCAAGGAGGTGGTGAGAAATAGCAGCAGCTCCCAAAAAACACATTTGCAAATTATGATCTGGCTCTAGTACAGCTCAGGCACAGCAACATTTCTTGTTGCAGTCCATTTAGCATGACACTGCAAGCTGTAGGAAAACAGGCCTTGGAAGTTCATTACCATCATGATCCAGCTAAAAAAATATTTGGAACAGATCCTGAAATAATTACAAGAGTATGTGAATAATATTACAATTAACAGGAACAGGTTGGTGAAGGGTTTCTTTCCTGCTCACCTCTAGAAGAAGAGATATGAGACTTTTCTGAAAAATATCACCAGCCTTCAAAATCTATGGAATGATATTATGAAAAATTGAAACTGAGTTTCTCATTCAGACATTATTAAAGCAAATATATACATTCCTCTCTCTGCAGGAGCCACTGTCTCATTCCCAATGCTGACACTTCTCTGGCATATCGTTTTTCACCTATCTTGACATTGCCCATTGCTTTAAAGATGATTGGCATCTAAAATACAGCCCAGTTAATCTCACGAAATGTTACCCTATCCATTCATTGCACAGCGTTGTTTAAAGAAATCATAACTTTTTTTAGTAGGACTGCAACACCATGACTGATGAAGTCTTATTGGAGTCTTAGCACTGCAACACATGGTGGTGAATGCTAAACAGTGAATAGGTGGGGAGAATGGGATTTTGTTTTTCAAGGGCCACACTCCTGCTTTATAGCTATGCAAGAATGCAGTCACTTGAAGAAATGGTAAGAGTTTTTCTTCCAGTACAGGCTGGAAGGACTCAACTTCTCTCTGTGTAAAGCAAGCCATATTGGCATAGTGTCAAATAGTGCAGAGCACCTGGTGCCCTTCTGTAACCTTCTGTATAGGCTCATAAAAGAAAGACAGAGAACCCCAGAGCCAGCGCTCTCCTTTCGATTCAGTATTGGAGTGAAGAAAGCAAGCTTAAGGAGTAGTGGAGGAAGATATAATTTCCTTTTTTTTGTTGAGATATTTTAACATCACAATGCTGGCATAGGATGAATTTTTTGAAGCTTTATTATGAGCTACAGCTATGAATGGTGACAACAAGCAGTATCACTATCTGGGGACTGTGGCAGCAGTGGCTGAACAAGAAGGGTCAGGCTTGGGTGTTTTAGTTTGCTAAGCTGAACGACTTGTTGCTGGGGTATTGTATTTCTTCATTCTGTGTATGGCCTTAGGTATCGACAGCACCTCTTTCTTCCTCTTCCCTCATTGTGCTCTAACCAGAAATTCACAAGTATGGTTCTTGGTCTCAGGACTGTACCCATTATTTGATGGTCTGAGAGGTAGCTAATAAATATTTGTTATCAGAAATTAATCACTGAAAACACAAACAGCATTTGACAAATTGAGAAATATGCAAGGTATTTCCAAATGCACAGAAAACCATCCCAAATGCAATGGATTCACATGCTTGAATCCCTTACGTCAATTGGAAACCTCTGCTTTTGGTGACATAATCTTTTCCACATAGCCACAGCCACTGCACTTGTGAATGTAGACCTTTGTCCTATGCAGTCACTCTCAGCATCGAATTCCAGTGGACATACACATAAATACTGCTGATGGCAAATACTCAACACAATTGTAACCACAGGAATCAAGGCAAACTACTAACTGCCTCTTGACACAGTTATTCTTTTATGTCATTCTTAAACCTGCGACATGGAGCTATTTATCAACATACTAGTTACTACTTCTAAGAGCCAAACCCTATTTGGGCTCATACTATTATGAAGTGTTTTTACTGACTTATGCTCTGAAAGCTCTCCATTGGATCAGATTTCTGCTGTGTTGGATGTGCAAAACAATTCAAAGACATCCCAGAGCAGTTTGCAGTCTACGCCCACTTTCATTATGCTTACCAGAAGCAGAATTACGAGTGATATAAGAACACACTACACAGAATCCTTAAGACATATCCACAGAGGAATGTCCCTTCATTTTTATGATAATGGTATAGCCAAAATCCAGTTATCTATTAGCAACAGCATATATCGTGAAAAAAGCTTTGCATTTAACATCACAGAACACTGATCTTTGCTGTCAGAAGTCAACCCTTCCCTTAACTACCTGGTATCTGGATGCTGTTCTACATATATTAACATAGATGACCAATAAGCAAATGAAGGGCAGAGCACAGCTGTGCATAGAACATATATAGCCAATAATTTAGTTGATTACCCCTCTCTACTTAAAAATTCTATTTTGGACAGATCAGAACATTAAAAAAAAGCATACAAAACCTCCCAACCCTATCAAAGCAAATGAATTCTGGTGAATGATTCCTGAACTTTCCACGTCTCGAGGACATTTTTCCCCCCTTGATATTCAAATTTTCATTCAGTTGGCACTGGACAGCTAGATTATGTGTTCCCGTGATTAGATAAATCTACAGAGAGAAAAGCTCCTGGCATGAATACGCATGGTGGTGAATGCAACACTGTTTTATATTATATTTCCTCTGCCCTTTTCTATTGAAAAAGAAAAAAGCAAATTAAGTAAGTATTCCTATAATCACAGTCAAAGACTCTGAATAATAGTAGAAAATTAAACATAGGGGAAAATACAGCTGACAAACTAGTTTAAAGATTTAAATAAGTGCTAGCCAAGTTTTACTTAGCCATGGTTCAGATTCATAAACCCCCTTTCAGTGGAGTAGGAAGGAAGTGATGATGGATGCTATCAATTTCAGTCGGGTCCAGCAGCAGTGAGGCTCTGTTTGGCTTTCACAAAGTCTCCCAGTGTCCAAAACAGAGCTGGATGGTGCAGTACTCAACCTACAGCGAGGTAATTCACATGCAGAGATGCTGAGAACTTACAGACTGACATAGCTGAACCCTGCCAGGTAGCCCGTGAAAGGCTCTTTTGGACTGGAGAGTGACAGCTGGTGTAATCCAGTGGGGTGAGAATGATTTATACCAACTAAGGACCTGGCTCATCACGTTTGTAATTTTTGAAAGCATTTACAGAAGCCATCAAACAGTACGGCAGGCCACTGAAACAGGATTTTGTCTAAATGCTCTTTCCAGAAGGAAGCAGTAATACAACACAGAGCTGTGATACATTCACTGCTCAGTAAATATTAACAATTAAAGGTATAGCGTGAAGCTTTACTAATTTTAAAAAATGTATCAGTTCACGACACAATCTATCACTTAAGGCCTAAATCCCCTGGCAAGAAATCAATGCAGCATGAGTCATGACCTTGAATACATCAGTCTCTTATAAGGAACAGAAGAAATTGTGGTAATACTTGCTTAAATAATTCCAGTGCTGTGGTGCACTTTCAAAGCTAGCAGCTCTTGTTCCGAATCCCATAATTAAAGAACAGGCATCTTTTCTTTGTCTGGACTTTATATACAAAGCAGATCTTTGTGCATATTGCAGCCTGTGACTGCTCTGTTGAAACCTGCATGCCAAGGTGAAGAGTACCCTTCTGATCACTATAGCCACCTCTCATAGAGCACTGTGCCATAGAAATCCAGCAAGAAGGCTAAGCAATGAAGAGGGTGCCCCACTTCACTAACACACACAGCAGAACACAACAGTCCAGCTTACCAAAAATACCTCCAAAAAGTAAGGGTGGCTCAAAGCCAAGAATGCTGTATCAGGGAAGATATGAATGAGTAAGACCTTGTTTTCCTAGGTTTTTCTGTTTAGGGACACAAGTTTTTACACTCGGCATGCAAGAAATGCCACAAATTTCCACTCAGTCATATCTACTTGTTGAGGCATTCAAAGAAACGCTTAATCTTAAGTCCTAACTCATAGCTCCTCCTCCTTTTTCCTGCTGTGGCCTGCCTTCCCAAACAGGTATGTAGTCCTGTGCATTATATACTGCAACAGTCCTGACAGGTGCCTCCCAAGAGAACGGAGAACCATCAGCCACCTATTCTGACACCAGGTTGAGAGCTGGGTAGTGGTCAGACATTCATGCCTTTAACTTCAACAGCAGCACAAACATACTGGCTGAACAAGAAGGGTCAGGCTTGGGTGTTTTAGTTTGCTATGCTGAACTACTTGTTGCTGAGATATTGTATTTCTTCATTCTGTGTATGGCCTTAGGTATCGACAGCTACCTCTACACATTCTGAATACTTAAGTTATCCCATGGCTAGAGTAAATGCCAAGGAGGCCCTGCAAGGGCAGCCAAGTGCCACTATCCAACTGGCTGAAATACTTTTATTTTAAAGAAATTAACTGGCTGCCTTCCACAGAGGTAGGGGAGGGTTGCTGCTCAAATGCTCTCTGCCCTCAATCTTTTTGTGTGTGTGTGTTCAGTTTTGGATGGCTGTTCTATGAGACGAGTCACTTTGGGTTGCTGACAGCTATACAATAACACAGTTAAATGGATATGGGTATGGATGAAAGATGCCAAAGAATTAGATTTGTATTTCAAAGGTGGAACTTTTAAGGCCAAATTTGTAAGCTTGTAACTGCAAACATTACTGGAAAAAGGAAGATCTTTTTCCAGTCACACTGGGAGAAGGCACAAAAACACCGCTTGAGGAAAGAATTGCAAGCTGGGAACTAGACCTCTGAGGATCTGCCACTGATCAGTCTGGCAACCCTGAGCACATTATGGGACCTGTCTCACACTTCTCTCTAAGTGTTCACACTTACTTGACAAGTGTTACTTTTTTCAGGAAGTTTTGAGTTTAAGTAATGGAGACTTTATTAGTGGAAAGTAACTTCAACTTTATTAGTTTTTTTCCATCTCTGCCAATTTTTGGCTACCTCTTGTATAATTACTTGAATATCATTAAAAGCTGTTAACAAGCAGCTCATTTTCTGCTGTTGAAATGATTGTGTATCAGTGATAAACATTCAGAGAGTATTTTCTAAATTGTGACAGTGGAAGGTAATTTTCTATACTATGGCCGAGATAAAAGGCAATGATAACTATAATGCATTTCTCTAAGTAAGTATAAATCATAGCAACTGTTTTGGTGTTTGGCTTAACTGTTTCACAGTTTCAGTTTACTAACTCCTGTAGCAATGACCTGTAGTTGTTTGGATTAAATTGATATAGGAGGCCCCACTAGAGAGCTACTTCTCTCATATATATGTTATATGCATCATAGATGATTCTTTGGTTCCCTGACATTTTTTAATTTCTTATTATTTAACACAAAGATATAAGCCCTGTCCTAGTGAAGAAAAGAAAATTAAGTTACCCCAGATAAAAATTGGGACACCTTCCAACTTTTTTTTTTAATTATTTGTGAATTTAAATTGAAACCCTTCCTATTTGCTATTGCCAAGATGAAAAGATACGCCAGGGGAGATGTCCACAGACATTTACTTTCATTTCTCCCCCCTTCTCATAGCACTAGATGGATTTCTTTTTCCCTCAAAGACAGAAATTAATATCACACATATAATAATGGAAACAAGAACTAGGATATGAACTGGAGACATTTTGGCCTCCAAACAATAACTTCTCTGGATGAACTAAATGCCTTTGACTCTGTCAATAGAACATTTCTATCTATAGAGGATAATCACATCCTCCAGCACAAACGATAAGAGCTGTAATGTTTGAACTGGGAAAAAAAGATGACAGAAAGGTGGACCCATCAAATTACATTACTTTAATATACACCAGTTAGTTGTTGGGTTGAAAAAAAAGGCCAAATTCTACACATGATTTGAACAGCATATTTCTAAAAGCCAGAACTCTGAAAGAAGAGGTAGAATTATTGTTTTTTATTATCGAGGAACTGGCAAATAGTACTCGTTTCCTCCATTAGACTCCCATCCCTATTCTACGGGACTCGGTATTGCAACAAACGCTGCCTAGAGTACTGCTTCTGTAATAGACCTAAAAGCTAAGTGACAGTTGGGGATGAACTTGAATACAACATTTTTTTCCTTTTAAAGCAATCTGAAGAGTTGGGGCCATATGATGTGGCACCTGGCACACTGCTTGTAGCTACAACTCCCTAGTGAACTAGCATGTTTCTTTCCACAGTAGAACCAAAGTGATGTATTGTGCCTACTGCTACCCTAAAGCCCAGGTGTAGCATTTCCCCTTGGAAAGAACACATTTTTTGATGCCCTGCCCACCTGACCAAGGGCAGCTTTACAGCCATGGTCTTTATGTTACAGTACCATCTGCAGAAACTCCGTGCTTTCCGATATTATAGGAATCCTTCTATACTTCATTCTTCTGTGGAGCAAGAGAAAAAAGCTTCTTTAGCAAATCTGTGTTCTTTTCAAGTCCTATAAAGAGGTTCCTCCCAGTGTTCACTCCTCTCAGTATTTCATGTCATCAGATGCGTTGGTTGAACAGATACATTTTCTCTCAAGAGCATCAACAGTGTTTCCCCAACCAGCAAAAACAGCCCCACTATTCAGGCTGAAAGTTAAATCTAAGTTACAGGGAAACAGGAAGAGGAATCTGGCCAAACTGTCTACATTGGAAAGGATCCTAGCTTCTGACTTGACTTTGATGAATAAATCGTCTCAACATCTTAAGAAGTAAGCAGTAAATCCATTTAAACAGAGGTGCTTGGCCAGGTAGGAGTCTGGTTTCTCTAGACCCTCCAATCTTCTGATGGATGCTGGAATCCAGCTGGTAATCCACACATGTCAAAACAATTCAGCTATGTATAGTGTAGTCCTAACTTAAACCACTAGTTTAAAATACCTTGACGATGGATGAAGGCGGAGCGACAAGGTCACTGCTTCTAGATCCTCCATAAGACGGACTCCCAAACCACCTTTCATAGCTGCTTTAACACAGTAACATTTACAGGGTTGAGAATTCCACTCATTTTCCACATTTTAAGATCCAGATTTTTCTCCCATTAAGGTAAAATTAAAGAGTTCAAGTCAATACACTTATGTCTCACTTGTTACGTATATAGGGAAGCTCTTCTGCTCTTACTTGCAGAAGCAGTAATTAAAATGTTATATCAACTTTGGCCTGTTCAGAAGGACTTGGGTTCTCTCCTCAGATAAAAAAGCCTTAAGTCTAATATAGGAGGTGATTGTACACATAGAATACAGATCAGTTCCGTGAGCTACTCCCTTCATTGCTTTGGTTAATTTATTGACTCTCTCTGCCTCAGTTTCCTATGTGCAGAACAAGAAAAATGGCATTGTCTCTTTCCACCCATTTTACTTCTGTGTTACCATGTAACTTCTTTAAACATGAATTCTCTGTTATCTTCAGGGCACTGTAACTACTACCTTACATTGGGGATGAGCAACACCAGGTTTTGAAAATTGTAAGAAAAGGGGAAACCACACGCCAAAGACTTTCTTCTTTGATTACTTAGATTCAAAAGAGGGCCAATACTTATGATACAAGCTCAACAGAAAGACTGAACACTCGAATGCAACGTGTGCCCAAAAGGAAGGGTTGCAAATTCAAAGCAAAGTTGTTCTTTGCCAATTGTCTACATTGCACAGCTTTCTCACAGAAGCTGACGCACAAGAAAGCCTTGAAGACCAAATCAGTGGGTGGTTCATCTCCTGACACCCTTTTCCCTGAGGTCTAGATCAATGCTAAAGATAAAGCCAGCGCCTTAAGGGCTGGCAAAGCAATTGGTTTGGCATCAGCATTAGGTATTTGCCCGAATTCATTAATGCACCATTCTTTACCAAGTAACTACAACATCCCACACTTCCTGGAGGGCGTACAGGGCCATATTCTTTCTATTATTCAAGCTTGAAAGTTTCTTAACGAAGGGTGAAGAACAGTGCACGTGAGGACAGACATGGTGTGTTAAAGTGGGAGCTCTGAGAAACACAGTGTATTTATTCCATACGCTGTCTGACAGTTAGTGCTAATAACTTATTTTTAATTAAAAATACCAGCAAATCAACAGTATTAAGTTCTGAATTGCCCTAATTTCAATGTGTCTCCTACTCTCATGAAATATATTCACTTTTCTGTTACGACAGCTAGAAAATAAAGACCCAGAGGAATGAAATCACTTTTTAAAGGTTTTCCAGGAAAACAAGCTTTACTATTCCTACCTCTCTCATTTTGTTACACAGGATACCCTCATATCAAAGCAAAGAATAACCTGAAATTGGACAGCAGAAGATAACAAAAATAAGAGCTCAGGCAAGGGCTCAGCAACAGAGGTAACTAGAGAATCAGTGTGTTGTTAAATTGAGAGCTAAAAGTTTCGTTAGGGGCCAGAGACTAAGGGAGAAAAGATGTATTGTAACAGAAGTGAGAAGGCAGTGATGACCCAAGCCAGTGGTTGTGGCAGACACAAGGACTTTAAGCTGACAGAGTATGCCAGCAATGATGGCCTGCAGAAGGAGGGGAAAAAAGCTACAAGAGGATATAATGGAAAAGACAGGGAGATGATCTGTTGTCTAAGAGGGATGGAACTTGGCAAAGAAAAGAACAGCATCAATTTACTAAGAAAAAAGTAAAGGAGGCCTGCAGGCAGCAGCAGGGAGGAAAGGCCTATTAGAGACATGAGATGGAAGGGATGGGTTGAAGATGACAGGAGAATGATGCTAAAAGCTACAGGAGCTTGATGGAAGAAAACCATATTAGTTGGTTTTCACTAGAAGAAAGAATAGTTATAGCCTGTTTCTATATAGATACACATTCAAAGTACTGACACCCAAACCTTAACAATAGTCATGGTTTAACCCCAGCAGGCAACCAAGCCTTACACAGCTGCTCGCTCACTCCCCTCAGTGGGATAGGGGAGAGAATCAGATGAGTAAAAGTGAGAAAACTCATGGGCAGAGATAAAGACAGTTTAATAGGGAAAGCAGAAGCCACACACAGAAGCAAAGCAAAACAAGTAATTCATTCACCACTTCCCATGGGCAGGCAGGTGTTCAGCCATCTCCAGGAAAGCAGGGCTCCATCACACACAATGGTTACTTGGGAAGAAAAACACCATAGCTCCAAACATCCTCCCTTCCTTCCGTTTCCCCCCAACTTCATATATTGAGCATGACGTTGTGTGGTATGGAATACCCCTTTGGTCATTTTGGATCAGCTGTCCTGGCTGTGTCCCCTCGCAGCTTCCTCTGCACCCTCCACCTTCTCACTGGAGGCCAGCTGAACAGTCCTTGACTGCTTAGCAACAACTAAACATCAGTGTGTGTCAACATTATTTTCATCCCAAATCCAAACCACAGCACTATACCACCTGTCAGGAAGAAAATTAACTATCCCAGCTGAAACCAGGACAATGAAGAAGATCTTTACTTCAGCTTGAAAGAGACTGAAAGAGATTTTTCTGGTTAAAAAGATTTTTACAAGTTTCATTTAAAAAGTTACATGGTCTTACAAAAAATACAGAGTCTGCTAATAACTCATTTGATGGAATGACAGTGGCAGTCTTGTACTTCAGGTGATGGTTTCTATCAAGTATGATATTCAAATACAGCATTCCAAAGGTTCAGGGATTTCACAAAAGCAGTTTACCTGGTTAACATGCAGAAAATACTGTAGCAACATTTTCAAATTTTGGGGCACATTTTGCCCTCAGATATGTATGCCTGAAACCCATGTGGGCTTATGGCTTATTATGTTCCTTTAAAAAAAAACAGTGAAATCCCTTTATAAATATCTATGACAAAAACAACTGATATGTCATACTTTCATGGGAAGGCCTTCGTAAGTTGTTTCACTTAGAATGTTTAGATGTCAACATCTCAGATACCTTTTCATGAACTCATGAGCTTGTAGACACCTCCAAGGAAATAAAAGGCTTTCCTTTCTATTTGCTACCAGGAGCAGAAAGGAGGAAAGGAAGACCATTAAAAAAATCCTCATCGTTCAAATAAAATGCAAAATCAATTATTTTAATCAGAATTTTTATTTTTAAACCCCTCATTTGTCTTTCTCCTCCCCTATTTGCTCTTCTGAGCCTGCTAAATCTACAGGCAGGGTTGAAATTGTCTGGGCATGGCATGTTTATTTCAGTAGAGTCCTTCTAACATTTGCTCTCAATAGAGCAGCATGCAATTCACATCACCTTTTTCTATTCTCCCTCCATTCAAGGGGATTTCTACTCTTAGGAGTGCCCTTTTGTCTGTTATGCTGAGATCTGGTAACTGGTGCTGAAATTTGGTTATGTAGTTTTCAGCTCAACCAGCAACACTTAGAAGCTGGAGGCTTGATTCTGATCTAACTTACACTGCTGTAAGTCAGGAGTAACTCCGCTAGGGTCCATGACAT
Source organism: Phaethon aethereus (assembly GCF_964289735.1). Classification (NCBI taxonomy): domain Eukaryota; kingdom Metazoa; phylum Chordata; class Aves; order Phaethontiformes; family Phaethontidae; genus Phaethon; species Phaethon aethereus. Next base: position 4,755,382 of record NC_138593.1, read on the forward strand.
GGCACAAGGTATGAAATAAAGCTAACTGAATCCAAGATCAGACCTTATGTTTTTCCCTTCTTAGAAGACAATAAGTAAACTCTAAACATAAGTAGACAGGCATAGTCAAAAGGCAATTCTTGTTCAGTATCTGCATACTAAATAGAGACTCTGGCAGCATGTACAGCTTTAGTAGAACAAATTCTAGCTTACACCACATGACCTTCTGTCTCACAGGATATAAATTGTGAACTGTACTTTTGATTGTGCAAAAAGAACTTAGTATTCAAAGCAGATCAGTAAATGGTACAGTAAAGATCTCATTTAGATAGGATAAGAAAAATATTTCCTTTTAATCATACAACATTGCAACAAAGTTAGGTAAACAAGATCAAACATCGGTGTCACATGTGAATGGACAATGTATTATGGTAATTAACAGAACTGAGTATCTTGAGTTTAGCGAGGATCTTAATGAATATGTGAATGTGTGAGAGATGAGGAAATGTAAAGACTGGCCTTGTGGAATTGTTTTTCTGCATCTGAGGCGCTGAGACTGAGTGCAGAAACTGTTTCTAGGAGAATAAATTTCCATGATCAGCTTGTAGTTTGCTAGCTAATCCAAAACCATCCCTTTAACATTCATCAGTGACTATATAAAGGGGTGAATCCAGCAATTGATGAATTAAAAGAATAATTAGGACTTCACTAAATGGTTACAGAGGCTATTCTGGACTATAGGATCATCCTATCACCTTCCCCAGTCAGTTACAGCATGAGAAGGGTTGAATCTCCTGTAGTAAACAGCTAGGCAAGTGAAGTAAGTGTGAACATCTGAGTATTTTCTGTGCAATATTCTTCTTAACCTTCATTTATCAAAACCGACTAGGCTTCCTGCCCATTGCACAGTCATTTCCCAGCATAAAATGATATGAGACTTAAAGGTAGATTTCTACACTGATACGGAAGTCTAAGAAGTCAATAGACTGTATGCAAAGTAGGACACTTAGGGTCTATGTCTTTAGCTAAGGTGACTGGAACAGTAGCAGTGCATTCCCACGCATCTCCTAGTCCTCAAGTAAATCCATAGAAACAGTGTGAAAGGACTGCTGGTTTCATCCCTCCCCCCCGAACTTCTTCTCAACTGAGATCCATTAGACAGATTCCAGGTTCCAGCATATCTTCTAGGTAACTACTAACACAGAGGTAGTTGCAGGTTGGTAATTAGCAAAACGTATCAAGTGAAAGAAGAGGTATAAGACAGTACAAACCTGGCTTTTTGTAAAAGGTGGCATTCAAGAGTATGGGCATGTACATTTGAATCCAAATGTATCTTAAGAAGTAGTGCTCTTTCTTGTAGAAGTCACCTGTGTAATCTGAGTATCTTTAAATTTGTGGTTATCCACCACCACACATGACTGCTTTCTGCTGGAAATTTATTTGTCATGGCATATAATTGACTTGTCACTGTAATAATTTTATCTGGTTATGCAAGAAATCTCAGATTATAAGAGACAGCTTATGATAGTCTCATTTTTCTACTTTTGTTAAAACAAGTGGTTATCATTAGCACAGAGTTCCACGTTTTTAACTGGAATACACCGTGCATATATTTGCACCTGTACATGCATGTACATGTATAGTGTGATGAACTGAGGGAGGAGCATGTCATTAATGTTCAAATACAGAAAGAAATGCTGTTAAGAACAAAGAAGCAGTACATTCATTATGAAAGACAAAACAAAAGCAATAAGGTAGAAAACAATGTAGCAAAGAAGCTTCAGGGTAGACAGCTGGAAGAGCTTTCAAGTGTTACAGCACTGGAACAAATTGGCTGGAGCATGTGTGGACTCTCTTCTTTGTAGAACCTTAACAAGAAAGAAAACCACTTCTCTTGACAGATACAGGGTACTCTATCCTGCCATAAGGCATGAGGATCTAAAAAGATCTCTTGACATCCATAAAGCTTTGAGGTCTAGAATATGGTCAAGTTGACATTTGAACCCCTTCCATGAAAATGAATGTCAGCAGTAGAGTCATTTACACCTAACTTCAAAAATTAAAGTAACAAAAAGGAGGTAAAGCTACTTTCTTCTAATTTGACTCATGACTGAACAATTCTGAATTGAAACCCTGATAGCCCTAGGAAATACAGGAAAGTAAAAAAGCTAATGCTATCCGGCCTCCTGAGCATCCTCCACAAAACATCTGACTTTGGCCAGAGAACTGTGTGCAAAGAACTTCAGACACAGAATGTTTTTTGTTTAAATATCAAGGAAAAGAAACTTTGCAAGGGAGAAACATGCTAAGTCCTTTCAAGTTATTTAGATTTTGACATGCTATTTGTTAAAACACTTTCCGTCATCCAAAATAATGCAATTAGACAGCAAAACCTGAAAAATTCTATATTAACCAAGTGAGAACACCGTTTTTTCCCCATTTAAAAAATAACTTTCCAGAATGAGATGTACTTCATTTTCTATTAAAACATCTAGTATTTTAAAAAGGTTCTCAAAACAAAATGCCTCAATGTAACTGAAATGTTAAGCTTACTTTTTTAAAAGTCAGAATGCTGTACCGCAGCACCAAAAATAAACATTCTTTTTCAGAAACTAAGAAAGATCCTAGCAAGTAGAAAAGCCACCTTATACACAATTCTGTTTTGAGAGACATAATTAAAATCTTTCTCCCCAAGAGTCTTCAACTTCATTTTCTGATGCTGCAAATCTAGCATTTCTCTAATTTTCAGCTTTTTTTCTAAAATAAATAGGAAAGGATCAGACCTCAATTTCTATCATCTAAAACAAGCCTTAAAGAATGTAATACTATTTACAGGATAGATATCAGAAACCTTCTGTTTGCATATGTAATTATGTACTGACAACACTGCTTCCACAAACAATGTGACATAACCACTGTTCATAACCACTCTAGGCTGTTAACTCAGTACAAGGAATCTCCTCTGGACAAATCTTACAGATTGCTCTGACAAGAAGTACAACTCAAGACTCTTCTAGGGAAGTAATTTCTAATACCTAAGTGGTGCCCCTCCCCCATTAATTGAATCAAGAATTGTATTTAGACTGAACACTGTTTGACTGATGCAGGATCGGAATTGTGGCAGCAGCCATCCACAGCCATGCACCTGGTCTTGAAACAGAATTTAATAAGCATGAACTGCAGGAGAACAAGGTGAAGACAAAGTTCTGCAGCTGAAGATTCTAGCAACTTTTTTCAAGACAGGGCATTAGGGTCCTGTTAGCCCATCGGTTAAACACCATTCCACTACTGAGCCATGAGAAGAATCAAGGTATTTTAATGTCTTTGTCAGGTGACCCCCAGAGCATCTTATTGGGAGATTATTTTGTGTGAAAATTAGCTGCAACTTTGGCAATTTATGCCAATAGCAAATTTTATCCACAGCTTCTTGCACATGTTCCTCAAAATGATGAGTTGTGTATTTTTCCAGCTTAAAATAAAAATTATTTGGCCGAACTGTAGAGGCAAGATACCCAGTTGTACACAGGGCTTTCAAATGAGTTTTGCTTGAGTAAGATGTGTAAGGGCCAGCCTCACTACATTTCATTCACTTAGAATGCATTTGTTGATCATAATAGATAATTGTGAAGCCAGGATTACATCAGTTCTTGCAATTTGGACAGAGTCCACCTCTCCTTTCATGGATTGAAATGTGTGAAATTCAATTGCTCTGGTGAAGTCTTAGTTTTATACCAATTTACTTACAAACATTGAAAGGAAAATAAAATTTAAAATGTGCAAAAGATTAAAGCACTCTTGTGCTAATGAGAGCCATCTGTTTATTTCTTTCCTTTTTAAAGCATTTTTCAATAGGTGGAAATTAAAGACTTCAGACACATTTTCATGTCTTGAGCCTCAGCAACAAAAAAACAGACTCATCTTCAGTCAGCAAACTTGCACTAAGAAAACATGCCTCATTCCAGCTTGCCAATTGCTTCAGGGCCAACTTTAATTGCACCACTGATGTGAAAGTGGCTTTGCCCCCCACCAGGATTCTTATCCGTGTCAAGAATCCCCTCATTTTAATTGTGTTACCATGTCTGAATGGCCTCCTCTGGTAACAAACTGGTGACTGTATGTTGCTCAGTATTTGGAGGGTGGCCAGCATGAACAGAAGCATAGCAGACAGTTCATCTCTTAAGTCTCAGCAAGCAGGGGCAGTGGGTTCCCCTGCTACTGCAGTGTTGTGGCACCTGTCTTTGGGACTTCATCACCAGTATATTGCAGTGTCAGAAGGTCTACCCAAAGCAGTCCATATATAGCTTTTATATATAAGCACCACAGCATATGTATATACACACACATATATAAAAAACCCACAACATAGTCCAGAGGACTATGGCCATATCAGGCCATGTTTAAATAGAACAGCAAGAATCCTCTGAACACAAAGTCTGGCAGTGGAAAGAAATTGCACATTAGCAGACCACTGGAGCCCCAGCTCCAGCCTACAGAGCAAACTAAGAAATTAATTGGCAATTCATCACTTCAAACAATTTTCAAATGCCAGCCATATATTAGACATCTATATAGACAGATTTAAAGTTCTGCTTGGAATTGCATCACAGTAGATACATGCTTAACATTCAGCCAAAGGTGCCTCTAATCAGATACATGCTGGAAAAATTACATAAGTCTTAGTAATCAACTGATCAAGCAAAAAATACCGATTTTTGGAGGAGAGGTTATTTTACAGTTAGATCAGTCACCTCTTCCTGGTATAATTAATGAATAGTGAAAAACAGGAGTGATGAGTTGGTGACAGCCACCTGGAGAGCTGCAAAAGCAGTACCACCACACATTGTCACATTCTGGTCCAAGATGTAATATTGGCCAAATGCAAGTTAACTAGTTAAATAGCCAGACAGTCAACATTCAGAGAAAAATAAAGACAAAGTGAAATGTCATCACATATAGAAAGGATCTTTTCTATCCTTACCCAATTTTTTAAAGTTTAAAAAACCAAAGATGCATAGATTAATGAAGATTAGGGGACTTTTAAGAATCCTTAAGTTTTATAACAACTGCTACCTATATTCTGTTGTGTAATTGGAGTTGCAGATTTTAGGATTATTGACATAAAGTTCCCAACGTATCATAATTAGAGGAGCATCTGTGCTAAATGCCCACATGCTGCTGCTCAGGGAGAATTAGTAGAATATTTCCTGGCCTTTGAAGGCCCATTTCCTACACAAGCCTGTTTGGAGAGTATCATGATGCTCTGTAAGGACTGACAACACCATTTCATTTTCTAAGGACTGCATATTAATGTTGGAAGGAGACAGGGAGCCAGGGTTCTTGGACACCGCTTGTCACATGTTATTCACTTGGCTTCAGTCAATGGCTTTTGCCAGGTTTTTTAGCATCGACAAAAAAGAACAAATCCCTACAAAGAGGCACACTAGCGCACGCTGAAAGCAAACAGCTCACTTCAGTTTACATCCAAGTATTAATCTTTTGCATAAGTTTACTCTTATTGAAAGCTCTGTTGAGACCTGTATAGCTAAAAAAGTTCGTGTCACTAGGAATTATGGTTGAAATTAGCAAGACAGAAAAAAGCATAATAAGCAGTCATCTAAGTACACACAAAAAAGTCAGTAGTCCAGCCAAGGCTGGAATCTACCTTCCCTGAGTGCTAACACAACAATTTAACATGCTGATTTTTTTGCAGAGCACATGTATAAAGAATCAGAGGAGCTGAAGAAAATATTTTGAAGCATATAGTTTGACAAGAATTAAACTAGATAGAGTGTGAAAGACTTGCAGTTTATTGACAAGAAACTGAACCCACATTTGGCCAAACTAAGATTTTACTCCACTGACACTATAGGATATAACCAACTAATAACTATATATGGATTTTCAGTAGTGCCCTACTGTGTGAGGTGCAATTGACATGTAAACATGGATCAGGAGCAGAAGCCAGATGAATAAAATTACTTTCTTCTTTAAAGTATACAGATTATGAAAATTCCCCCAAACATTTAATATTCGCAGTAGCATTCCATCTTTTATTTTTTCTTCATTTTATTCAACTTGGCACAACTAGCCTAATAAATTAACACAACCCTGATCTGACAAGCTTTTTCCCAGTTGCATTACAGTGTCAAGTACCAGGGCCACCGCCTTCAGCGCAACCTTGACCATTTGTCATTTTCTTATAATTAATTACAGTCCTCTCAACCAAGGCTGCTACAGAAAGTGATAAGACTATTATATAGCTTTCAACATTCGTTGCCTATGGGATTTTCACTCTCTTCATTATTCTCCTAGGGGGCATTGTCCAATGTTTTGGATATAAAATGGATTTTATCGTTAATAGGAATCCAAAGTCCAATTTCTTGCATAACTCAAACTTTTGTTTCTTCATATTTTGCTAATAGCTGGCATGGTAAAGAACACAACACATTCTGTCCTCAGAATATGCAGTACTTACCCATGCTGTGTTGGATCACTACTGACGAGTCAAATTCCAGAATTCTCAGCTTGCAGAAAGCACTGGTATTTCAAAATTTGCTTCAACTGAATCAGAATAGTTTTCCCCCTTCAGGGTTGCCAGGTAAAAGGCATCTAGGAAAAAAGTCTGCGTTGGAAGTTTTGTAATCTAATGTTTTCTTTTGAATTTCACTTTACAGGTTTTGATTGGTCATAACTATTACATTTTTACATCATCTCATGACACAGATGTCTAAACTTCTGCCAAGTATGGAGTTAAAGAATTTCAAGCAGGACATTCCCGTACTACTTTAGCAAGACCTTTCCCTCCCATATATCTATCACATGCTTTGAAAAATGTTTACTCTTACTTAGCCACGATTGTCTTGATATTTGGGCACAGATTTCTCAGGGTAATTTTTACCATATCCATTATCTTAGATTTCTTAATTATGAGATAACACTTGCCAGCTGCAGCCAAGACTGGAGTCACAGCCACCCAAAACAACCCCTCCCCTACAGATCTTGAGATTTACACAAGACAGACAAAAGGTAAAAAGTGAAAGAACACCACATATTGGGAAAAATACACTCAGCTGGTTAGGAGCAGACCTGCAAAGAGAAACCTGGTCTCTGACTTTGTTTCAATATTCAGCCTACTGCTAATCCAAACCATCAGTCATGACCTTCACCAAAAGAAAACCTGCCAGCCAGGTTTCCAGCAACACAGGGCATTATCACCTTTCCTTTTCTCAAACTGTGCCATGCTTTGAATATTTTGTGCACAAAATTTCAGTATGCTACTTCAAGTAGTAAGATTCCTTTTACTTTTATTACACAATTAGGTAAATTGGACAGATGTTCGACTTTATTTTCCCACTCTTTGCTGCTGGCATCTATCTGTGTCATTCCTTACTAGCCTGCTCCTTTCAGCTTCCCATGTTGCTCACTTGGGTTACTAATTGTTCTATTTTCGCTTCAATGGCCATAGTTATTGATCATGCATGGTGGGAATTTTTGATTGAGCTCTGCAGCAACACAAACGCCAAATCTGTCAGGGAAGGTACTACTCTCTCTAGAATGAGTCCTGACCTAGATAAGCAAGGGCAAATGGGTTCAAGGACCACACCTATTTAAACTACAGCACAACTTGCCCTTGTCTCTACTTTGCAAGGACAGATGATAAATTCCTGATGCTTTCACAACAGGGTGTGGATACATCTGCCTCATTATTAGGCACCCTGAATAAATCAAAACCTGGCTATTTTCAGTACAATATTTATTTCCAGATGCATTTGTAAGTCTATAAATATACTTCTAGACACTAGTATGTGTATTATAAATAGCATTTTAAAGACAACATTTTAGACGTCTCTATTTCTAGAAAGCTTAATTCCAAGAAAAGTAAAGGGTAAACACTGAATTGACTCTTAACCATTAACCTCAGGGAAAATATTATAAGCATTCAAAAAAAGCTATGAATATGTCAGCATCTATAATTCTCTGCCTGAACAAGTTACCTGAATTATAAGACTTCTGGCCAAGTAACATATACCATTTTCCATGACAGCTTGTAAATGCTTTTTTTTTTCTCTCCCCTAAAGCTTCCAGTGAAAGTCTTTCAATTTTTGGATGAAAACACAAAACAAAATGATGCCAAATATTCAACTGTCAATGAGAAAAACTAGCTTTTGTCAAATAAATTATGTTCTCACCTTTTCAATGAGGAAGTTGGGATATTTAAAAAAGCAGATCTTACGCAACTTCTTTATTCCAATTTGAAAAGCTGATTCTTATCCAAAAATATTATTTCCCAGTAAAAGTTAAGGAGGTGACAGACCTTTTAAAAGCCCCTCTATTAAGGAAGAGATAGTACAGCAATAGACACAAATAAAAGGGACCTGAAATCTTATCTGATCCACCGTGGCAAAGAATTTTTCATTAAGTTGGTCTCCTTGCCCAGTTGCTTCCACACTTCCAAGTTTTGTTTGCTACATGAAAGTAAGAGGTAACAAAAGAATACTGCAATGCCAAACCTTCTTGATCTGTAGCCCAAGTTTGTTCTAGACACTCTCCACTGAGGACTCTACTCCACACAAATGAAACTCATTTTTTTTGAAGTTCTGCTTTCACCAGCTATTATATTTGATGTTTTATCTTTTGGGTAGAAGCATTTCCCAGTATTGTAAAGGGAGCAAGTTCTGCTGCCATTGAGTATATTGGCAAAACTTCCTTTGAAAAGCATCAACCCTTTTACACATAACACTGCACAATTCACAAGAGTCACATTTCTTCCATCTGTCAATTAATGCTGTACCATTTGCCTTCTTTCTTAAATCCCCATTGCACCTATTTCCACTAATCTCTCTCTCATGAGACTCAGGCAGTTTGCATATATTTAATAAAATCTTCCTCTCCAATTAATCTACTGTTGTGTCAGTATCTTAGAAAATTGATTGAAGATCAAAGAGAAAAGTGTTTATATTTTTATCTAAGATTGTTTCTCCTGCTACTAATTTTGTGTCTAATTATTTGCCATGTCAAAGTATCCCTCTACTTTTAAGAAGAAACACAATACCAAGACAGACAGACATGGTGGTTTACTCAGATACACCTGCTATTTTTCAGCATCTCCAAGGACAAGTAATTTCAGTTTTAAGGAACATTTAAGCCTGACACCAGATCAGAACTGCTAATAGTTACAGAAGCATTTTCACATTAAAGTGCTCTTCTTCAGTTGCCAAATTGTTACTAATTCAACCACTGAAGTAACACAGGTTCTTATTCTTATACAGTGTGTGAAAATTACCTGCTAAAAAGAGCTACTCTTGAAAGGCAAGGCATGTCCCATCATACAGTGTTTTTGTATGTGTGTAAAGATACAAATCACATGGAACAGTTTTGATAAAAAACAGGTACAGCGGGACACTCAGGGCTTTCTCAGGTTTTATACCTGGCTAATGGATGGCTCAATAAAGAGAAGCACTTTGTCAAGGGGACTTAACCACTTGGTAGAAGCTGTATAAAGTGTCAGTTATGCTTATCTCAGTTTAAGGTCGAGTCCCTGAGACTTGGAAAGATCTCTGTAGCTCAAAAGGTGCTGTTCTGTTCTTTCTAAAAAGGGACTGCAGGTAGTTGCTTTCATTTCCGTCTTCAAGGTAAAGCCTTTAATGCAGGTGCTCTTTTACATATCCAATGCACCTCCTCTATTGTCATAGTGTAGGGGACTGCTAACCCCATAAGATAAAAGATTAAGTAAGAGGCATTCAGCTCATTACCCAGCCATCTTTGGAATTAATGGTACAGACTCCAGAATTTTGAAAAAGGTGACTAAGGTGGCAGTCCCAGTTTTCCAAAACTAAGCAATGAATGATGCCCAGAAAATTCAACTTGTCAGAAAACAAAAGCCTGCCCAGTAGCGAAAAGTTCCTTTGGTGCCACCTCTAGTCTAATAGTTCTGGCACTTCAGAGCTCCCTCGGTATGGCTAATACCCCAGTATTCCAGAGCTGAGGGCTCTCTTAGGTTTTCCTGAAGCACTGTGTAAAGCCTCACTCATTACTCCTAGAAAAATCCCTTTTTAGCTTTCAAAATTCCACTCCCTCTTTGGCGCTTAGATCCTTCAAACATTTGTGTGCTGTTCTGTCTCTCTGTAGCCACTGCTCAGCCAAACTATATGTATTTCACTCTTTTCATGTTTCCTTTTATACAAGTCCCCACAGCTCACTTTTCCCTCTGAAGTACCTCGAACATTCAATACCTCTTTCCAATTCCAGAAATCTGACAATGTTTGAGTTGGATTCTTTTTCCTGCAGTCAGGAACATTCTGTACTGAGTTATACTTGTGATTTAAACTATTTCCATTAACATAGTTAAAAAGTTTTATCTTCTGTATGTCTTTTTTGGTGCCAAAATACAGCTGTGTGTGAGGGGGAAGCATATGGAACTACTTTAAATACCTAGTCTAGATGGGTTAGAGAGGCACAGAAGTCTCAGAGGGGGGTGGGACTAGTGGACAACATAAGGAGCTGGTGCAGTTCTGGCTGCAATTAGATTTGTGCCAGTCCTGCTCAAAACACGCATCTGACCCAGCATACAATGCACTGAGCATTTCAGAACTGCCTTTTGCAATGCACAATGTTGTTTGGTTACTTTATCACATAATCATCCAAACTGAAATTGAAGTGGGAGGCACACAGTAAAAAGAAACAGAAATGGGTGGGGTTGATAGCATAGCTTTAATCCCGAAGTCAATGAACAGTTTATTTTATCTGCACTATTGACAGACATTGGGTCCCAACAGCTAAAAGGCATTTTGCCTAGCTCTGCAGGTGTTACGATTCTGTAGGAGTATAAAGAGATAGAAATTCTTGCCAAAATCATATGCGGCCAGTCAAAAATCTTTAATAAGATTTCACCAGCAAATTAACATGTTGATTCCACATCATAAGTGATGTGAAATTTCACAGCCTGTTCTGCCAAATTTCAGATTTTTGAAAACTCCAAAATGCTTCTTTCAAAAGTCTTCTAGTTAAACTTTTACATTTTTCTTTGAAATTTTGGCACTTTCATTTATTCCTTTTTTATTGTAAAAAAGCAAGAAGTCAAAATTCTCAAAACAAAACCTCAGCTAGAAAAAAGTTTAATTTTCTGAATGCAGCTTTGAAAAGCCTAAACCAGTCATTTTCACCCTAAATTTTACAGTTGTCACAAGGCTAAAAATCTCCATTTTCATTCTACTCCACTCGGGACCTCTATGGACAAAGCAATAAACAGGACATATGCCCAACCCATGATTTTTCCTGTACTAGCATCTGCCAATTTGGTAAATTATAACAGAGCAAACAAATGTATTTGTCACAGCTGTAACAAGATGCATCCATGCTACCTACATTGTTTGATTGTTACTAAAGAATAAGACTGATATATAGCAAATCTTAACACTGTTCAATCAGAAAAAAATTGTGTTAATCCAATCTATATTATATTTCTTTCTGCTAACCCTGATTAAAAGTAAAATGAGAGCCGTAAGAATTAATTCTGCTTGATTGTCATTCTACTGACACTCTCACTAACCCACACTGTCAATAAATCAGCTTATGTACTAAAAGCACTTTGACTCTGCTGATATACAACAGTAGTAATTTCAGCAGGGCTGAATAATCAGAAATACTTAATTGTGGCAGATTGACCTTGGCTGGACACCAGGTGACCACCAAAGCCACTCTATCACTCCCCTCCTCAGCTGAACAAGGGAGAAAAAAATCTAACAAAAGGCTTGTGGGTCAAGGTAAGGACAGGGAGAAATCACTCACCAGTTACCATCATGGGCAAAACAGGCTCAACTTGGGGAAATTAGTTTATTACCAATGAAATCAGAGTAGGATCATGAGAAATAAAACCAAATCTTAAAACACCTTCCTCCCACCCCTCCCTTCTTCCTGTGCCTAACTTCAGTCCTGATTTTCTCTACCTCCTCCCTGACAGCGGCACAGGGGGACAGAGAATGGGGGTTGTGGTCAGTTCACACATTGTTTCTGCTACTCCTTCCTCCTCAGGGGGAGGACTCCTCACACTCTTTCCCTGCTCCAGCATGGGGTCCATCCCATGGCAGACAGTCCTTCACCAGCTTCTCCAATATGAGTCTTTCCCACAGGCTGCAGTTCTTCACGAACTGCTCCAGCCTGGGTACCTGCCATGGGGTGCAGTCCTTCAGGAACAGACTGCTCCAGTGTGGGTCCCCCATGGGGTCTCAAGTCCTGCCAGCAAACCTGCTCCAGCCTGGGCTCCTCTCTCCATGGGGCCTCAGGTCCTGCCAGCAGTCTGCTCCAGTGCAGGCTTCCCACAGGGCCACAGCCTCCTTTGGACATCCACCTGCTCCAGTGTGGGGTGCTCCACAGGCAACATGCTTTACCACAGACCTCCGTGGGCTGCAGGGGGACAGCCTGCCTCACCATGGTCTTTACCATGGGCTGCAGGTGAATCTCTGCTCTGGTGTCAGGAGCACCTTCTCCCCACTCCTTCACAGACCTTGGTGTCTGCAGAGCTGTTTCTCCCATATTCTTACTCCTCTCTTTGGCTGCAGTCACCATTACACTGTTTTCCCCTCACTTCTTACCTATGTTATCCCAGAGGTGCTACCACCATCACTGATGGGTTCAGCCTTGGCCAGTGGTGGGTCCATCTTGGAGCCAGCTGGCATTGGCTCTATCGGACACAGGGGAAGCTTTTAGCAGCCTCTCACAGAAATGCACCTTACAGGCCCCCTCACTATCAAAACCTTACCATGCAAGCCCAATACATTAATGGCAGATATAATCATAGTCAATGCTTCATAAGGTTTCTTTAGAAACAATGTTAAGCTCAAAAAATACAGAGGACATGTTTGAATACACCAAGAGACAAACACTACAAAAAACCTTTCAGACATAAAACAAGCAAAAAAATATTTATTCTCATACTCACTAAAACTGTCTAGGACAGAATCATGTATTAAGAGTCATGGCACAGTCATTTTTCCTTCAGAGTCTGAACCTGAAATGTGTTTCTTCCTTCCTCCCCAAAATTTCAGTGAGATCCAGTTTAGAAAATAAACTCATCTTAACACTCATGAGTGAGCTGAAAGAAAAACAAAACACTTTTCCTCTGGCGAAGCCATTAGGTTTTGGGAATTTTTAGTCCTAGCAAAGGTGTGCTAGAGTTGTATAAAATGATAACCAGATTTTCAAGGGCTCAAGTTGTTCTCTGGCAACACCCCTTTGTTCTCAGTGAGACCTTCCAGCTGTGTAGCTACAAAAGAAATACAGCTTCACTTCAATTAGGTACCAGTGTGAGAGATGACCCTTTCCAGAAATATAGGTTTGTTCAGTCTTTAAAGGACAGTAAAGATATCTTGTCTGTTTCTTCCATTTTACATCTCATTTGAAGGACAGAGAAGATTTCAGGTCCTAAACAAAGACAGTGCCACAATCTTCAGTGTAAGCAGGGTGCAGCAGAAAGAAGTATAATATTTGATAAATTACTAAGCATGAATCACTTGGAAGCATTTTATGTAGAGCCTATTCTGGGTAAACTTTTAAGGACAGATGCTTTGCACTTTGTACTGATGTTACTTCACAATGCAGAAGAAACAAAAACATTGCTGAGCCACACTTGGTCAAGCTTTACATTTCAAGACAACTGTTTCCTTGAGGGTAACTTTTTGCCAGTACTTTTATTTTTTGGACAAGGATCAATCAGTTAAAGAACTGCATAATGTAAATGAAAGATGAGGGAATTCTGCATGAAAAAGGTAAACCTCAACATCACACACCAACAGCTGGCATAAACTGTCTTGCCTCCAGGGGAGTTAACAGCAGTTGAGACTAACAGTCTGAATTTAACTCTTGGAAACATGAGATAGTTGGATTTGTTTTCAATGATTTGATACTGTTTTCCCAAATATGGGTTCTTACAGCTGGTGTGCAGACAGCCAGAACTTCCCAAAACTGGGAAGAACTCTGTGTGCTCACAGAGACTAAACAATACCCCCAGCTTCGTTCCTTGAAGGCCTTCAACAATATTAAGTAAGTTTAATTCTCTTCATATATTACACAATCTTGTTTCATATTTTATCTCAAAGATACAGCCACAGCCAGTGTAGAAGACTCCATACCTGTCACAATGCCAAAACAAGTAATTTCAAGTTTCCTTGTTTCTAGTAATGATATAAGTAATTTACAGGAATAAATTACAGTAAAAGTACAGTTATATGTGTAAGGTCATACATACATAAATGGATCTACGGAAACATTTGAGGAAAGTGGGAGATAAGCAAGTCAGTCTGACCACCACAAGCTACCTCAACTTTTTAATCTAATGACACAAAATATCAAGGAACTTTGAAGACAGGCATGACTGGGCATGAAGTTAACCCAAATAAACTCAAATATATTAATACCAAATGAATAGTTATTAGCTCTTATTTCTGTAAAATGCTATAGAATATTAAAAAAACCAAACATCTACTTCAGTCATTACTACCTCACTGCCATTGACCCAGGAAAACTAACATCAGATTTTTGGGTGCCTCAAATATATGCTACCAGATTTCTTATTTTGGATTTATCCAGAGAAAGTATCTGCTAAAATAATTAAAAAAAGAAGCACAGTTGCACAGTTTCACCAAGAATAGATCTCAACATGCTCTTTTCACAACTCTCTGTAGGAAGACAGAGGAGGAAGGAAGCAAAGTAATTGCTATTTAACTATATCATAAAAACATCAGTTGACATTGCCAGTAAATGTGGTATTCTACGTACAGTTTCTCAATGGGTGCACCTTTGGAGCTCATGGAAGCCTAGACCATGAACAGAGAAAAAAGGCAGGTAGTCCACTTCAGGATGCAGTCCCCATTCTCATACCCCAGAGTCCAACATCCAGAACCACATACTTAGTTACTACCTCCCACCTCATGTCCAGACATTTTCAGTGTGTAAGCTCACTCAGGCCCTTGAGCATTAACAGGAACCCACTTGGCAATGGAACACCTGGGTTCAATTATACCCCTAAATTCTGCAGCTCTCCTGATCTCTATATCTGGATGATTATTGGCTTTGCCTTTGATTTTTGGCAGGTGTGACACATAGCATTTAAACAGTTCTCCAGCTAAAACAAACTGCCTATGCTAAAAGGTTAGCCACAAATAGGCTCAGAGAGCTCATAAGTGATGCAAAATGCTTTCTATGGAATTAACAGCAATGTCCAGAAGACTAGCAATAAAAGATACCCATCATATTCACAAACAAAAGCCTACATCTGCAGCAAAACTCATCTTTTAATGGAAACCCAGGACTCTGACAAGCGAATGTAGCGGACACTGTCCCCAGCATTTCTTTACAATACTACAACATAGGGTTCTGCATCAAGCCCAGCCTGATATGCTACACAAGAAACCAAGCCCAGAAGACCATCAGGAGTTATTGTGTCCTCTCCTACTGCAGCCAGCATGCAGCCCTGTGAGGCCACAAAGGCCCCACTCTGAACCCAGCACCCCATCATCAGCCTTATCCTTGTCTCCAGCTCCTATGGCAAATGGCAGCCAAGGGTTTTAAACCATCGCACACCTTAATCAAAGGACAGAAAGATACACACACAGAGTCATCCTCACCCCAGTCCTGGGAGCTCAGCCGGCCAAGCCAAAAGCCCTCAAGGAGCTGCAGTCACTGAGGCACACAGCAAACCCCACCCCAACCACCACCATTTTGTAGCCACCCTCAGCCAGGCTCAGCCAATCCAGCTCGGGCAGGCGGCTGAGGTTTTCTCTGATTGGTGTACTCAACACTCTCCTGCTGTTCATCACCCCTGCCTCAGCCCAGCAGGTGGCAACCAGCAGAGCAGGCTGGTGTGGCTGGGCCAGCACTGGGTGATGTCCTGAGCTTTTATGGGGAGCCTTTTTTCACAGAACATATTTAGCGCTCGGTAATTCTTTAAGCCACTGAAAGAAAAGGGGACTTCCTCTTTCTATAGCCCAGTGACCAGGATGTAAAAGGCTCGTGCATGTTGCGCTTTCCATCAGTGAGCCTAGTTTTGAAGATTCTGTGTGTTTTCCTCATATACCAAATCAGCAGGTGTTTGAAGGAGCCCAGCTAGTGCTAGGGTGTAATACCTCAGTTCTGCTGCAGAGCTGAAGCTGTGTTTTCCTGTGTGGAGGCACCGCACGTCTGGGAGAGCTGCATGAAGGTTACTTCAACCCAGTCAGGCTGCACTGGCCGATGGCCGGCTGCCTCCTGTGCTATCCTGCAGCATCTTCGTCTTGGCACAGTCTTTGTCTTGTCCCCACTGCATCCACTGTCTCTATAACAAAAGCCCTTTTTTCCTTCTTTTTTTTTTTTTTTTCCAAAGGCACAGGAGTTTTTTTAGTACATCTCCGAGTGCATCTTAATACAGAAGCAATATTCATTTTCATTCATCTGTGTCAGAGTATGTTTGCTTTAGATTTTGGGCTGTAGAATGCAGATGGAGTCTTGTATGAAACTCAGGCTCCGTATCTTAAGCCTCAGCAGTGCCTTATGTGATTGATTGTATAAGCAGAGCAGTGAGTTTCAAACAGTGGGTCTATGGCATTGACAGTTTCTACACTGCTGGGTTTCCACCAAGGAACATGAAGGGCTCACCGGTATTCCACTGAGTATTATGACAGGCACATGTTAGCTTCCCTCACTTCCAACAATTAAACCCTATTAAAATACATCAAAAAAGCATAAAATATTTTTCTAAAGTCACTAGCCTGTGGAGCAATTCTTTTAGCCACCATGGGGAAGCCATTCCTTTTCCTGTGTCAGGGGAAAGAGTATATAAAGGAAAAAAGATCAGGCCATCATACACCCACCTAGGATTCCCAGAAGCACCTTGGCTTGTTCCAGCTTTTGTCTGAGGACTGCTCTTTTTGCTCAGATTTCTTAGCTCTGCAGGCACAACAGATGGCAACTCATTCTACTCAGTTGTGGCAGATGTGCAGTTTTCCCCTCTATTCACTTAACTTCAGCTTGAGAGAGTTGTAAAAAAAAAAAGGTAACCCACCTCCCTCACTGCAGACTGCCTCTTTGCAAGACCTAGTCCAGATCCTTGGATCCTTTATCCTCTTTTCTGGATGGCCGAGGTATGAGAATAGTCTCATAACTCATACTGTGCTGGGATGTGCAGGAACAAGCAGCACTTGCTACTGGTCGTACTGCTGAGGGGAAACAGGATGAAGAAACAGACAAATGAACAAAATAAAGGAATTCGATTTTAGGAGAGCCGAGGCCTTCCATATTTGAGGATGCACTAGCATTGGATGTTTGCACTATAGCTTTGAGATTTGTATAGCAGGACCTCTTAGAAGAGGATTTAAGTTTGGAGCTTTAGGTCAGGCAAAAACCACAGAGCTCCGTATATACAGGTGAGCACTCCTTCAGTCTCTGCAAGCTTTTTTATCACACAGCCTCACAGCCCAGGATTGTGGTGGTGATTTTGATTCTGTTCACGTAAACACAGTCAGACCAGAACATTCCAAATCACCAGCTTTCAACTGAAGCCAAATGGAAAATGCAATGTAAGAGTCTATGAAAGGCAGCTCAGGATTTTTTATACTCCAACTTACACAAACGGTTTGATAAACTTCTTCTGAATTTTGAACTAACACTGAAGACTGTCGAGTCAATTCACCCATTTTGTACTTTCTTGTGGAATTTTTGCATTCCTCTCAGAAAAAGCTGTCAGTAATGTATAATACCACCATTTTTCCTTTATAATATGTCTCCATAATGAAAGAACTTGGATCCTCCTATCAAAAAAATTATGTTTATAGGCCTCTTTCTATAGCCAGACTTCACCACGTGAGAGGATATGGGTGTGGAATTGAACTCCTTTTCGTTTTGTATAATAGTCAATAATGGCTAATCACATCCTGCATTTTTACTTGTGGGAAATGATCTTATTATATCTGGTTTTGATTCCCCGTGATTCCTGATACTCAGTAAATGGGAAGGTTTCCAAGTGAGTGACTTGCATTCTTGATGAAACTGATCTCTTTTTACATAATCCCATAAAAGACATCTTTCTTCATATTAGTTGCTTAGCAATATGTAATATACAGTGTTTTATCATTAGCTAGCCTAAATGGACATTCATTGGATTAACAGTATAATGTTTAAATTTCTCCTCCAAAATAATACGTTAGAGATTATTGCTGTAGTTTTTGCTCCAAGGCACTATTGCTTGTAATCAAAATCTCATTAAAAGGAATTCATATATTCTGTAGCCCAAAGGATCTCAATTTCATTCTTTCTCCTGTCCCTGTGCCTCCCATGCACTGATTTATATGGGTGTTTTACCTACGGAAAAACCGTCCAATTTGGCTCTTTTAAGAGTGACTGCCAAAGGTACAAACAGAATTAGACACCAAGATGTTTACATACACTGAAGAGCTTTGAAAAAAATTTCCTTCTCTCTCTTTGCCATTTAGGTCAAACATCTAAAGTAAGGAATACTTTTTACACACACTGCTCCGATGTGTGGTCAGATGAGAAAATCCTTTGACATTATAATCTGTTTAACTAGAAGGAAACATGACTTTAGACAGATATCTGGCCTTGTAACTACCTACCTTATCTTCTATTTTTGTCTCTCCTCTTTGCCTAGATTTCTTTCAAATAACCGATTTCTTTTAAACTGAACTCGTTGATTACTGGAACCAAATACTATTGAAACGAGATGTGAATTCTTCTGGATTTTATATGGAGTGGTATTTGCCTGTCACCAAGCAGGAGAAAAAAGAGGATGGTTTGCATCTTTTTTTTTTTTTTACTTGAACATCACGACTATCAGGAGAACACCTTCACTGTTTCTTTTTCTAGGAAAAATAGATGGCTTAATTTTTCTCCTCTCCATCAGAAACAGGTAAGACAGGAGACACTCATGAAAACCTTGGCGGGGCAGAGCCTCTGGTCTACTTTGTGCCTTTTTCTGTATTTCAGATAAGTCTTTCTTCTCTGATCTGTAGTGATACAAAGACACCAAAGTATCTAGGTTCTTCAGTTAAAATTCTTCCACCTTTCTCTCTATCACCAAAGTGAGATAGCTCTCCCAGGGCAGCCTGCATTACTTGTATTTTGGTAGCACCTTATGGAAGTTTAAATGATGAGCTAGTTTCACTGGGGACATGATTTATAGTGTCAGTCTAAACAGAGAGTGGTAAAAGATATCCTTGAATTCATTCAATTTGAACATGATTTAAAAAAAAAATCCAACTAGCTTTTTGCTTCAATTTTGAATTCTGTAAGTTGTGTATTAGTATCCAAACCCAGCAGATACAACATGCTGAGGTTCCCTAGGAATCCCTCCTAGATCTTCTTACAGATTGATTGCCTCAAATACAATTTTGACAGTAGATCTATTACACTTATTTCTTGGGCCCCCCATTTTTCTCCTCTCCAGCTTAAAAGTGGCAAAATGGTGACGAAAATGTTTGATAGAGCAGCATTTACAAGGAGTACAAATGGGTAAGTCTTTGAACTGCTAGAGTGGCACAAAAAATATTGACCTCAATTTTCAGTCAGTTTGGAATCCTGAAATATTTTTAAGATGAACGTGATGCTTGAGAGCTGTTGGAGGATTTGAAAGTCTTTACTGTTTTATGGCCACTTTGAACTTCCTTGCTATATGCACAGAATCAGGAATGCTGTTTGTTTCTTGAACCCAAGCTGATGATTCACATTGCTCAGTTTGTTTCCTTGGCTAGAAAAAAATTCATAGATTTCCACCCCAGTCTTTGAGCTGTGAATTTTCTTTGCACTTGGTAATGTAGGGAACATAGTTTAATGACCTTCTCAAGTGCTAAAAGTAATTCATCACTAATTGTTTTTAGAAATAGGTTTTCCAAGGTATCAGTTTACAATAAGCTTGTTTACTGATGCTCACTCATCCATATAATTCACATCTTGCAACTAAAATCACTTTTTCTGTAATGTAATGAGATTTTAGAAAGTCCTCTACAGGTTTCCCAAATGTTCAGAGAAAATACCAGAGTGGCACATTGGTATGTTAATAAATATTTTATTTTCTTCCCATTCAACACAGGGACTTGTAGCTAGAAAAGGATATAACCCACAATTTAGGAAGTGCTGCTCAAAGGCAATCTTATTCATGGTCCTTCAAAGCAATGAGTTCTAAGTTTTTTTAACCTCATGTAAAATCTTTGAGATTTCATTGCCTCGCACCTAGTTTAAACAAAGCTTTTTTACACAGTAGTTTAAGGCTGTAGAAAGTTCTGCAATGAAAGATGTTGGAGGTTTATCTAGTTGACTGTATCTAGCAACAGAATTTCTATTGAACTTCATGTTCATCAACAGTAAAGTAATAATGAGCTCATAGGGATGGTCCTCCTTAAACTTAGGGAGTAATTGCTGTGCTTGTGCCTTGCAGCACTGCAATTTATGACACCAGTGTGCACAGAACTAAAGCACATGTTAAATCTAAAGCAGATGATTAGTACCAAAAATTTTAGTGAAATTACTCAGTATTAGTAAGTTCCTTAAGAATATCTTACATGTCCAGTTACGTTTTTTAAAAAAGTCCAGCTTTGTGTAAGAAGATAATTAAGCTGTGGGTAGGTAGTAGGATACCTTTCTTTTGATGGCACTATTCAGATTTTTTTTCCTTAAAAAATATATGAGGTGAAATCTTTCCCCTCCCTTCCTTTGCAGTTAACTGGAGTTTTTCTCTGATTTTACTGGGGACAAACTTTCACATACAGGGAGTTTTCTTATATTTATCTTTCCAGATGCTGCCATCACCATGCTATGTGGGTGCTGCTGCTTTTCTTGTAATACTTATATCCACATACAAAGATCAAAAAGAAAAATATTTTCTTTTAAATCCACTTACTCTTTTTCTGGGAAAGAAGTAAAATGTTCTCATTATGACTCCTTTTTTTTTTTTTTTTTACTTTTTTAATTTCATAACAAATTGGCTTCATTTAATCTCACCTAACTTTGTCCTAAAGCTATCGCTTTTGTCTTCTTTTTCTGAAAACCAGGGTTTGTGACCTGGGAAAAAGAGATAAGCATTTTTCTTAAGTTTTCTTTCATTCCTGTATGCTCCCCTTGGAAGACTGTAGCTTGAGGACAGAAAGTTACATTGATGTGGGAAGAGGATGAAGCTAGATATAGGAATTCGTATTTTATAAGCAAATTTTAATTCTGCTTCAATTTCAGTCACTGACAGAATTTGCTTACCAGCTTCTATGTTCTTGACAATTATTTTGAAATTCAGAATTACTCCATAATCTCTCGCTTGTCTTGTTTTTCCTTATGAGTTTCATCTGAAATTGGTGATTATTGAGCATTAGTCAAGCTGCCTTCCCCCAAAATGCCTGCAATTCAATATTTTAAATTTTGTTTCATGGTCCAGATACTATTTAGATCTACATTTATGCTCACGACTGGAATTGTAAACCCTCCTCTAGCCTCTGGCTAAGGGACATATGTGCTTAGGCAGATGCTTCATGACTGCAGAAGAAACCATCTCTTAAATACATGACCTGCTTAACAAATGGGTCCTGTTTCCCCAAATGTCAGGACATGATAACACTGTTAAGAAACATCAATCTGTTCTTTTCAGGTCACAGACAGTGATCTGTTAACATGGGTTATGAACGCATGCTACTCAGGCTAGAGTTTCAAGAGAAGTCTATGGCACTGGACTTTCTTTAACTTCTGAAAACACTTGCCCCTGTGCCTGTCCGTATAGGTACTGTGCCATTCACATTCCACCCTGATAAGAATTATCCAGGTTAGGACCAGATAACCTTTGTCTGCCAAGACAGTCCTAGAATACAGCCTTATTCCAACATTATAGTCTTCCTTCAGGATACAGACAGAGTTTCTTGTCATGGGCCCTAGCATTTAGGAAAGAATGCCTCTCACGTGATCTGCCTTCAGATGGGCATATATTCCATATCCCATTTTGCTTTTCTTATGCCTGTACACCCCCAGTCTAAATATGAGGTACTGTGCTTAAGAGTACAGTTGTTTCTTATTATCTTATCTCCTTAGTTGGAAAATGCCATTGTCATTGTAGATTTGAAGCCAATCTTTGAATAGATCATATCACCCCACAACAATTAAGGCACTCATTGAAGACAGAAATTCAGAAAATCAAGGTGCCCATTAATAAATATTTCAGAGATGGAACATTGCATTATCGTTCACTGTGATATCCACTACCATGATAGCAGATGCATCTGCTTTAAGCTATCATTCAAAATGCTTTCCATTCTTAATACCAGAGAAAAAAGAAAACTAAATTCTGGTGAACTTAATGCCAATGCCTAAATACTTATTATTACATTGGGTTGAACCATATATACCATGATATATAATTATTTTCCTGAGGAAACCATTAACCTCTTAACTCCATACTACTCCAGCATTAAGCTCCTTGAGCAAAAATAGAGCTACGCAGCATTATTCCAAACTTTACAGTGGAGGTATAGTGCACTTATTAATTATTTGTGTTGCAAAGGGAAAGGAGATCATAAACAAGGAACAAGGTAGATAAAATGACCTACCCTAGGTTGCTCACAAGGTCAACAACAGAACAAGGTAAATGTGGTTTGTTAATTGCTCCCAGTAACTAAACCTCTCTTTCTTTCATACAGTGTAAAGTTCAAGCCAAAACTAATACTACAATGAGACCTCCAGACTAATCTCATGCCTACAAATCCAGGAAGCAAAAACTAAAGCATGAAGAATCCAGCCTGCCCACTGCGAAATTGTGCTATACTATCTTCTGCTCTTCCCTTTTATATCCTCTATATCACAAAGGTAAATGTGTGGGACCTATCCAGTATGTACGATATGCCAGTTCATTTGATACATCTCACCCTTATCTTCAATTGTTTCTTCACTTCACAACTGAGCACACGGCCAGAAATATGATTAACTGTGAAATCTAATATATGTCAATTTATCTGCCATTTACTGTTTGCAGCATATTGTGAGTAAAACTGTAGAGTTTCTCATTTTTTCTTATCCTTCACTTATGTCAGAAATGCCAGATTCCTGAGCTGTACAGTCAGACAGAAAATAACTGAAATTTCCTTTCCTGAATCAATTCTGTCTCTGCTGACATGGCAAGACGTCACAAAATTCTGAAGATGAAAAATTGCTTACTGTACATGACAGTAAATTAATAAAAATATGAACACTGGAGCCAAATCCCACAGGTATTACTCAAATCTGATGCCCATCAGCTCCAACAAAACCTATTCAGCTAATACCATAGGCTGTATTCTTCATGTGCTACTGCCTATAATCATGCAGTATCCATAATGGATTTGCAATACTAGAACACAGTGAAAGTCACCTGTGGGCACAGTGTTTGCATGCATAAAACAGAAACCAGTAAAGTCCAGTTTGGTACCTCAGAAGAAGGCTTATGTGGTACATTATTACTGGTGGGATTTCTAAATGTGTTTCAAGCTGGCCTAATTTGCCTCCCATTAATGTCATTTGTATCCCATTAAAGTCAGTAGTAAAATTCATTAGTTTGGTTTGAGCCGACTCAAGTTGAAAACAGTGCATTTCTGAAGGTCCCTTGCCAAGGCTAACAGTCACCACTGACATAACCATGATGAAATAGATATTCCTTTATATAGTCATAGCATGCTGATGTCCTAACCAAGATCAGTCTCACTGTCCAGGAGGAAAATAACAGACAGTTGTATTCTCATGAGTTTTCTATCTAAGCATACAAGCACAGGAGAAAAGGAGTTATTATTAATATGCCAATTTTACAGATGCCAGCTTGGGGTAGCAACTTGTCTGAAGTACCCATTCCTGTACTTAAGAAACACAACAGATTTTCCCTTCCAGGATCGTTCTCTCCAGATATCAGAGACACTTGTCAACAAAGGCTCTTATGGTACAAATATCTCAAGGCTCATTATTGCTTCCATTAAAGACACGGGAATCCAGGGAGGGCAGGAGTTAGCCTGAAATAGTAAAAACAGACAGTTGCAGAAAAAGGACACAAAAAACCAAGTGAGCAATAGCATCGCTGCAACTGCTAGCTCCCTCCATCTACTCTGTATCTTTTTAGTTGTTTGTTTTTTAATTCCTTTTGATTTCCCTGATACCATGAGATAAGTAAGTTTGGTTAGTGAAGGACAATGCACAAGGAAAGCTGTGTACCTAAAAATTGGTGATGAATTTAATCACTTGTTCTCTGCTTATTCAGATAAAGAATAATCAAATCCAGAAGCACAGCTGAATGCATTCAGCAGATTTTGATTTATATTAATGAAAGAGAAAGGCTCTAAAGCTTCACTGCATTAGAATTACCTTAGCATGGGGTCAGCACTTCTGTTGGCCTACCACATTTCTTCCCTACCTTCCCTCTACTTTTCTGTCTTAGAAGTTATTAAATGGCAAAGTTCTCAAATGACATTTATACCGCTTGTCGATAAAATGTTTCTCACCATTACAACTGCTGAAAAGTTGGCAAAATCAATTGTTTATGTTATCATGCAGAACATTTTCACTTTTTATCTGTAGAATTTTGTCTCACTTTTCCAAAAAGCAAAAAAAAAGCTTTTCTGTCACTTATTAAAACTATAGAGACTCTGTCTACTAGCTTTATACTGGGCCTCTCTCTCAAATCGTAGTGAATTCTGCATGGAGAATGGCAGCAGGCCCAAATCTACATGAAGCTCCTGTTTAAATATAACATTCAAAGTGAGTCTGAAATGTGACAGGTATACAAAACAAAATCTCAGAGGTTTTGTCCAAGAATCTGAACTAAACATTTTTCTGAAATTGAAAAGGGTTTAGTAATTCAGTTTTGAAGCTCTATTTAAAGGCCTCTGGAATGAGAAGCACATTCCCTGAATCTCCCTGGTGAATTTGGAAATATCTGTTTCTGAAAATACCCTCTGCTAGCTTGGAGGGTTGTGAAGATCAACAGTTGAAATGGCTTGCCCATCTGTATAGAAAACTCTCCATGAGAAATCTTTCTGTAAGGGGCCAGCTACATGTGGGAAGCAGGAGCCTAAAACAAAATTTGGCCAGTTGAACTGGAACTTAAGCATAACTCCTAATGGACATAGAGCAGGCTATTATTCTTAGCCTAACAGTGAATTTTAACCCAATCATAGGACTTTAAACAAAACAGCACAGCCAAATTTTTTTGCTGATTTATCCAGTCCTGATGTTTGCCAAGTCTTTAGGGAATGAAGGCTGACTCTTGGTCCCTGTCCCTGCTTACTCCCAAACTTCCCCGGAAATTACTATGAGAATTAAATTAACCATTGTCATCAACTCTAAGAGGAAACAAATATGACTTCCAAACAAGCAATGTCGCACCTTTCTGGATGCATTTCCCTTTATTCTCCATCCTTGACTTCCTACTAAATTAAGTAGGCACCCATTTTGCTGGTTCTTAGAGCTGGTTCTGTATTTATTTATTTGCTTTACTGTCTTTCATGATGTTTGACTACAACAAAAATATATAGCATCAAAGACTGAAATGATACTTGGGCAAGGTAAGACACTTTCCTAACTTACAACTGAATGAGAGTATGGTTTTAAAGTCCTGCATTTCTGGGGTAGTTCTCACCAGGGATTAGAAGCCACTCTAACCACTAGATTAAACAAGCCTTGAGCAAAGGAGCATGTATGGTTACTGCCAGGTGGTTCCATATACAGTTCAAATGGGAAAAAAACAATCAGCATCTGAAAGCCCTTGCAGAATTCATCAAGGTCCCAGCAAGCACTCCATGCTCGCACAGAGGGCCTGGGAGCTAACTGACAGTGTCAACTTTGACCTCAGCCAAATCATCCCTCACTACCTACTGGAAAAGAAAATAATTTGTGGAAAAAAGCTAGAAAGTGACTGATGATGTGCTTGTGATGCATTTATTAGGCAGGACGTTAAGCTGCAATAGCAGAACATTTCTTGCATAAAACAGATTAAGAAATCAAAGCCGTACATCTTCCATACATTTTCAGATCTACCATTGAAAGACACAGTGCATGCTTTTCTGTCATGGGATAAGGCTGACCTTGAACACAGGAAAAAAAAGAAAAATGCCAGTGATGTGCCAGAGATGATTAATGGGAAAGAAAAGAGAGGTTTTCCCAAGCAGCATTAGTGATCAGGTAGGGGAAAACTGTGAAAAAGACTCGAAACACATCAGTGCGCAAGCCAAGAGAGCATACAACAGTTCCATCCCCTCTAAACCTACCTGCTTCTTTCCTCTGCAATCATCCATCACCCCCTCCAAAAGACCACAGAAAATCTTTTCCAGGTTGTGATCTGATAAGAGTGGCCAAATAGGATAACAAGGAAACCTCTCCATACTCTCATTTCAGGAAGAGTACCCGCAGAGAGGAAAACATACAGAATTTTGCTTTAAAACAAAAGAAACCAGAAAGAAGTGAGAAAATGTAATATGGATTCTCTTACCTCTGTGTTGACAGGTGTTGTTGGCTGCCACCTTGTAAGATGATCAAAGAGCTTATAAACCTCTTCACCATCAAAGGCTTTTTCCATGCCCAAGACAATGAGAAATCAAGTCACAGGTGGGTTACCTGTGTAGGTGCTGAATGGTAGAGCAGAACAAGCTTGAAGAAGGAATGCTGATCACTGAAGCCAAGAGGAACCAGAAGCACAAATGTTCTGAACTGCCTGCCTTAAGATTTCTCAGCAAGTACCCTGCCTTCTGAATGCGAACGAGATCACTCTTTTTATTCCCAACCTGATACATGAGAAAACGACTGCAAAACAAAGAAATGCAGCAACATGTACATCTTCCAGTTTTGGTCTTTTGCACCTACTGTATTTCTGCTTTTCTTCGCTTTCTTTTAATTGTTTTCATTTCAGTTTTGAATTTACTAAAAACAACAGCAGTTTGACTGTGAGGTCTGCTATGGAGTAACATCTCTATCATGCTCTTTTACTTGCAGGGGGACTTGACTTGCTTCCTAGACCAGATTCTGCTCTCTGTTGTATAGGTGCTCAGATGTGGTAATTAATTTTCTCTGAAGTTACTGAATATTCTTGATTTGGAAAGAACTCAGCCTTTGCTCAAGTGGTGTGATAAGCCTAGAAGTAGAAATTTTGATTTTGTTTGACTTTTGGGACTTTGTCCTATGAGAAACTTTCTTTACACAGGATTGCTACTTGCTCCCTTCATTTAATCTTCCCTGAGGCAGTGCAGAGATATGTAGTAAATTTCTATAGACTGTATTCTTCTGCACCTAGCACAATTAAAAGAATGTATCAGAAAGACTGCTTCAGAATTCTCTGCACCAGCCATAACTGTGTAGCTTGTAGGTTGTCGTGTTAATGTGTAACTATGGATGGACCAAGAGTCCATCAATTTTGGCTGAAGGTAGGATTCCAGTCTTGCATTTCATAATGGAATGAAGTGAGACTTGAACTCAACAGTGCAGCTGTCATGGGTGACACTCATATCAGAGGGAGTTACTCATGAGCAGCAGAATCCACTGTCTTATCTTCTAGACTGGATGTTGTAAATTATTAATTCCAGAAAATAAAGCCATATAAAAGTCAACAGATGTTAAGTCATGTTTCTGAGGCTAAAATAGGTCCCCATATGTTGCTTTTACATTGTTTCCCTTTCCATATTCCTGTACAACACATAGTTGAAGACTGTATTCAATCTGTTTAGCTGACTTGCTTTCCACATTGTACCCACCATCCATTTACAGCCGAGTTTGCAGTTGTTCTCATCCAAACTGTAACCTTGAGACATCCTTCACGCTCACACTGAAATGTCATGATTGTTCCAGAAAATCATGTCTTGCAATGATCAGACTATTTCGGGGGGTCATCTGTTTCATTGGCTTTCTTGGAAAGTGGGACCCTGAGGTCCCACACATAGATGGAGTATTTCCAATCCTTGGTCTTACCTGTACAACAAACCTCCTCCTGCCTCAAGCTCATCTCCTTGCCAACACAGAAATGTTGAAGTTTGCTGTAAATATCTGCAAAAGCCAGTATGTGAGTAATAAGAGAACTGAAGCAAATATTTTTGTCAGCATTAAGGAACATGAATTCCCCCTGGAGTTCCCTGAACCATTGACAACCATTAAATTTCTTCCTCCATGCACTGCTTTTGCCAGTGTGTATTTTTAATCCTGTTCTTGCTACTAGATGGATTTCAAACCATCCTATGCAACACAGAAAAGTAAATCAAAATTAGCATTATCTAACCCAGTAAGTAAAGTAGTATTAATTTTTCTTTGTTGAAAAATTAAAGGGAAAAATCCCACACCTGACAAAAGAAAATACATTTTCACATTTTTAAGTCAAAGTTAATTATGAATTATGGATCATTTGCAAGAAAGCAATACAAAAGTACCCACCGGGCCTGTATCCAAAGTAAAAATGGATTTATGACAAAGTTGATATTGACCCATCATTTTTAAGTCTGTTAAATTCATCTTAGACTGGGCTTCTAGTGGAAGATGATTTATTAAACAAAGTAATACAAAATGTAATGAAATAGATTAAGTCTCTTTTTGAAATATTGTTATCCATTAGATGTGGTAAATTTAAGTCTGTTTAAACATGAAATACCACTTTAGCAGATACTCCAGATCCTACCTAAATGTGGGGTTGCTAATGCTTTAGTCTCCTACGTTGAAAAATCTTTGCCAGGAGAATAGATGGCAGTAATGATTTTATTTATTTTGGGGCTTTAAATTAATAATCTTTAGGATATCTCAACAATTGCAAATCTTTTCTGCCTCCACAAAGAACACAGATTTTATCTACTTTAGATGCAGAAGGGTTCTACCCTGGTTATCCGGGCAGCTGAACAATGGTGTTACTCAGAGTTAAGCAGTCTTCCAAAGAGCCTTGCATGTTCACCAGGGGTTTATCCACACCATAGTGAAAATGGTGGCAGCAGCACAGGAGAAAGCAGTGTCAGTGAAGATGCATCAGCAAAAACTTCACTGTGGTTAAGCAGCTGAAACGTATTAACTAGCAGGCAAGTACTTGTAGTTGTCCTTGCAGTATGTCTGCATCATGTAACAGGGCATGATGCAGTCCTGTCTAGGCTGGTGATACTCCAAGCCAGGAAGACCATGTGTTGAAGAGCAACATGGAGGTTGTCAGGCATGTGACAGGTTGTTGTACACCTGAGGCTGTCATGCCTCTGCAGTTTATGAGCTCCCCCACCATGTAATGTATTTTCCTGACATAGTTTGTGTCTCCACAATGTCTCCCTAAGGCTGCCAAGTGTTCTAGTGCATTTTACTGTTGGATAAATCAAGCCACAATGCAAGTAGGAGTAGATGTAACTTTTCTTGCACATGTTGTGTAGACCTTGGCTCTGGGTACATTCTCACAGGAAAGGAGGCTGGAGGCAGCCCATAGTCCCACTCAGTAGACACATGTTCGGGAAAGCTAGTGATGTCTGTTACCTCCAAAGGAAGGCAGACATTCAGGGACAGAGACAAGTACACATATTAAAGTCTAGGAATGAACTGAAGTATGTGAGTAGCCTCAGTGAAATCAGAGTATCCTTCATAGCACTCAGGTAATCTACTGCTGCCAAATATAAAGATGTTCTTCACTGCTGAATTGTGCATGTGTGCTTTACGGTGTAAGATCCCATGCATTTCCTGCACATCCTTGGCGGGATCTCTGGTTACTAATCTGTTGCTACAAGTGCTAGGATTCATTTCTTGAAATAAATCTCTGGTGTACTGGCTCAAATGGTTTATAACCTTGCTTCATTCTGTGTTCCAACAACATTAATTTTGTTGTAATGACTCCTGTAAAGATATCATTTGAATAGTAATGTTTTATCAGTTTTACTTTCGCCTATTTTCCAGAATAATCCATTCTCTTATCTCACTTTTACTTTTTAGCCTTTGAACATTTCTAAGCCTTAGTGTTGGTGCATAATGCAAAATCTTACTGCTACAGGAAAAACAGTTTCTCATTTTTTTAATTTATTCATAATTAAAACTCTCATGTTAGTGACAGTTTTCAAATCTGACATGACATTTTTATAATCTAGTTAATATCTCGAAAGGTTTTTCTGCACTGCAGCCTGGGAATTATGCAAATTAAGATAGGAAGAAAAAAAGCATTGCCTCAATGTTGTTTAATCACAAAGCTATGACTGAAGAATTATTATTGTTTTTATTATAGGAAAACTACATTACAGGTTTTTTGCCGAAAGCCGGTGATAGCTCAGTGCATTCTGCTCTGTAAGAATTCTCCCTTTCCTAGAGTTTGCTTTTGCAGACAGAAAGATATAATAATAGATTCACTGCCACTGCAAATATACCTGGCCTTAGTCCAAAGCTAGTGTTGAAGTTAATAGATTCAGTAATGGGCTCGGGATCAGGCCCTTTATAAATATAATTGACTGCCGTACTTTCCTCCCACTTTTTTCCATGTCACTTCACATCTTACGGTGCAAGACTTTATATGTGCAGACATGTTTGCACACCATGTGTTCAGCCCTGGCTGGAGGAGCTAGATCCTACAGCAGACTAGGTACTAAATGGACAGTCATTTCTTTATACTGACTCTAAATTTTTAATTTTGTGTCTCTACAGTTAATTACTGAATTCTTATCCCTCTATTGGGTTGGGATTAGTGGGACCCCCTGAGTGCAATGGAAGCTATGAAATGCATTACAGGGGTAATCCATACATTTCATTTATCCTTTAGCGGAGATTAGCTTTGGCAGAGGCAGGCACAGGCAGTTCAGAATCTCCACAGAGCTCTACTTACAATAAAACAATATGGTTTGATGGCATGAGGGCCTGGTAACGCAAAAATCCGTGCTGCTCTGTCATCCTACTGTATCAATGGAGAAGGGAAGTACTGCGGTTTGGCCTTATTTTTTAAGGTAGAGGAGGGGCAGAAGAGGAGAGACTGACCTATATTTGGAAGTCCCAGGACTGCCAGTGGGACAAAGATTGAGGGATAGGGCATGCTCCAGAGGCACACAGTATTTAGAAGAGGGGATTATGCATTCCCTATGCATTCATTACAGCCAGCTCCACCAGAGGTTTTCTATGAGTGAGAGTAAATGGTGACATGAATGCCTAAGCTGAAAAGAATGCCTAGAGCCAAACTCTTGCAGCCAAATGATTTATCATATATTTACTTTTCCTGGCCAGGCAGCCAGCAGTTGCCTTTAAGCTGCCATCATTACTGTGTCACTGGAGAGTCTATCATTGCTCCAATCTCTTACTCATTTTCACTATGCTCTTTCTAATAATTGAGGGCCAGGCAGGATTCATTACATGGAGACTATCACTGAGTTCCTACAATGTCTGCCACTACCAGATGTCCTTGGCCTTGGAAGTGGTTTCCTTGCACATGCCCAGGTGGCTCAAAATGTATTCAGTTCAGTTACCTGGTGCCTGTATTTGCTTAGTGTCTTATGTGACATGCAGAACTGGACAATTTGTCCCACCAAGAATCTTTCCTAGACCTATGCAGAAGTGCTCCTGCCACTGCAAGCCTTAGGGCAGCCATAGAAAACTGGCTTATTGCTCTGGGATAAAGTATATGGAATTTTATTTTGAGGACTCATGTTGCCAGCTGACCAGTTATGTCTTTAGATGCAAAAGCTGATCCGAGGCTCGCTCTTTCCTGTCATTTCCCTTCATCAGATATGAGTCATTGAGAGTGAAAGATCAAAAGTAAAATCAGTACAATGGAGCAATGAAGTGCACAGTTTGAGTGTGTGTACATGTGCTTCTAGCTGTAAAGTGCTGCAGCTGAGTGCTATGACTTTTAAAGAGATGGCACACAGAAATGGAGCTGCTCATTCAAACCCCACAATGATGGAGCTGAGGATTGTCCACAGGGAATGACTGACCACTGGGCTCGAGCCTGGACTCTGGCTAACAACTCCTACTTAATCTAAATAAGTTGTCAAACTCCATGTGGTCTTACCTTGTAAAATCTACTTGCATAACTCAGGCTAGACTACCTCAAAATCAAAGAGAAGGCTGTATGAGTAATTTCTCTACAGTGACACGTTCTGTCTCATGGCTTCACCAGTGCAGACAGCAGTTTTCTTGAGTTCAAAAGCATCCGTGCTTGCTTGTTGCAATATTGAGCTTCTTGCTGGCTTGTGAGGAATGTGTGCAGAGTGCTCAGAGTAAAGCATATTTATAACGTATATTTAGGTAACCTCTTTCTCCAACTGTACAATATCTGAGCTATAAACATTCCCCATTTCTTATACACTTGCAAATTGTGCCAAGCTATAGGAGAACTGTAACAGCTACACTAATGGCATAATCAATTTTGCATGTGTGCTATACAGAATACAACATATATGTGTTTGTATTACTGTAAACTGGAATGAGCCTTCAATATAAAATTTTAAGTGCCGTATGTTCACTAGCTTTGTAATAGTTTACAAGTATTCGATGGCAGAAATTAATTTACATACCAGAATAATTCTTATATAACTGAGAAATGCCTTTAGCATAATTTATGAAGGTTGCTTAGCTGATATTTACAGCAGCTGCAGTAAATCCAAGATGCAGCTTCAAACACAACTCACAGTATCTCCCTAAGATGTAACCTAATACTGTCAGGAAGTGTCAGCTTTAAACAAACAACTCAGCACAACACTGTACTAAATAAAGAGTACGACAATCTAATGCTGATCTTTAAACTTGAGAAGTTTAGGCACAACTGAATTGATTTTTTTTCCTTTTTAAAATAAAAAGGTCAGCCAGAAAAACAGTGTGTCAGAGGTCAATCAGTTCACAGCCCTTAAACATAATTTGCTATATCTTAAAATTTCACTACAGCAAAAACATTATGACCATTTGTCTTGTCCTGCCAAGAGGGGAACAGGAAAGATGATGCAGCATCTAAGTTTTAGTGAAATAAATACCAGTAATTTTGCTGCTCATAGAAAATAATCCAAAAAAATTGCAAAGTAACACTGGGTTACTTCAGTGATAAAGCCCACAGTCATTGCACTGTCTTTTATTGCATTTCTTCCATCCTTATGAAGGGTGGAACAAGATCACGTATCTTTTTTCTTTTCCATATACCCATCTTCTATGCTTTATTTTCACATATGATGAGTGTGGTGGCCACAATCTCAAAAAACCTTTATGGCCCCTCACTCCATCACACCTTATTTCTCAATAGACAAAAAGGGTTAAGGCAAAACCAGGCACAGAAGGGAAGTGATAAGGCCCATGTCACACAGTGGCACGGTACCAGAATCAGAAATAGAACCCAGGTCTCCTGAAGTTACATGCTGTCTTGGATAATGCTGTCATCAGAAATAAATACCAGTTGTAGGTTAACTGGTTGATGAGCATACACTGGTTTGCAGAGGGACAAGTGACAGGCCTCAGCTTTCTCATCTTGTCATGACTGCTCTTTGTCAAGTGGAGAGTTGTGTTAAGGGAGGAGATGTTTGCCTTTGGAGAACCATCTTTTAGAAGGAGGGAAAGGGGTCACTAGTCCCCTGAGGAATGTGGATTTGGAAAAGAAAGAGAAAATTCCCAGTTAGAGGATCTGATAAATATTTTCTATTTGAAAAAAAACCAAACAACCCAAACCCCAAAAAACAACTGACAGAATGTAATACTTCAATAAAAACAAAATTTTAGATCACTAGTAAATATAGCATTGCTTTTCAAAAGCTGAAAATTTAGGTCTCCTCCTTTCTCCCACTCCCTTTTTCCTTTTTAAATGCATTTAGCTGGAAAGTCAAAATATACTTCGTAGCTTTGCACAAATGCAGTTCCAGAAGCAGTAAAAGGGAAGGCAGCAGGCACACTACACTGTTCAGCTGTATTAGTTTTAGTTTGGCAATCCCTGGTAAACCAGTAAGTCAATAAACTGAAAGAAATTTCAGGCATCAGGTGATTTCACATAACAAAGAACAACCTATGGAGCTAGTAATCCTGACTTTTCTCTCTTCCTCTCCAGGCAGGATCCTATAGTTAATTTAATATTTCAGGTTTTATTTTACTGCTACAAACAAGTTGCATAGTCATTGCATCTCCACAGTTATTTCACTTGTCCACATCCTTCTGACATGCAACAGGCTGTCACACCATGTTTAAAAAGATCCAAGCTGTAAGAGGTTCCCTTACTTATTATTCAGTACATAGCCCTGTATAGCCACTTCAGAGCCAGAAGCCATCTGGTATCAGTTTAAAAGTATCATTTGGTTTTCTTCTGTTTTCTTTCCTGGTTTGGGTTAAAATTCAAAAGCAAGTAAGATTGGGGGGGGTGTGTGTGGAGGGGCCTCCTAGGATGTTTTATTGGAAAAACAACTGGAGTTTTTGTTTAGAAACATGCCCAGATGCACACTCACCTACTCATCTTCACTGAAAGATCCACATGCAATGAAGTGAACAGAGGAAATACCTCACTGGTATCCCTGGCTTCCCAGGTACCATGCTACCTGACCAAGAGCCTCAGGAGGTCAGTCCTAAAATTTAATTTTCTGTGCTCTGATTACATTACTGGAGACAAAGCTTTCACCAAGATATACATCAGGTCTCTGTGGTGAAACTTAATATAAAACACAAAATATGGGAGATTTTCTTATGCAGAACAGCTGTTCTCCTTTACCTGTGCCTCTAGTAATAGGACCATTTTAGAAATAGTTTTCATTTCAGCAATTAAGCAAGAGGTCTTCCCAGCAAATGTTTCAGCAGCTTGTATGATTGCCTTAAAAGAGTTCAAACACTCTTTATCCCACTGCTTTGATCAGTCAATCTAGAATTATATCCCTATTTCTTAATGCTAAGTGCAAATTTCATTTTCAAGTTTGTCCCATCTTCACTTTGAAATCAGATTGCTTCCCTTTTGTCCCTGCTGTACTAAGGTTCTGGTAATGATATTTGATTAACCACATCCTTATATATCACTTAAAATGCTTGCCTCAGGAAGATGGTATTTTAGAGATTAAGAAGTATAATAAATTGCTAAGTACATTATTATGAGACATGGAACAGCTTAGGTAAATAATTAGCATCTTACCTTAAGTCATGACAAGGAATGAATCAGAGGTAACTTGTCATGCTACAGCAAAAAAAATTATTTAAGCATAACTTCAGATGTCCGTGGAGGAGAAACAGATTACAGCCCATCCTGTTGTTTATTTGTTATTCTCTTGCCTCTGCAAAAAATAAAATATGATATTACAGCTGACTTGAATTTCTGATGGAATGCAATGGGTTGTAACAAGTTTATCAATTCAGCTAGTATCTTACACCACTGGAAAAAATAAAAGGCCTGCTCGTGCAAGAGCTATCATTTCAGTCATCTGTGTCATTACATTTCCATCTTCAGGGAGCTGAGCATGAATGCTGCGTAGGGGTTCAAATGGCTATGTAATGGTTGATTGCCTGCCATTCCCCAGGCAAGTTGGTGTTCTGCTGATGATGTTACTAGCTAAATAATTGGGAAGTGATCTCGTGCAGAGAGTGTTAGCCTAATGTTTAGTGAAATTAGTAAAATAATTAATTGTATCTATTCAGGACATAACTGGCTGGTATAGAAGGGAAATTGCTTTCCCTTCAGAGTAGGGAGGGTATTCCATTGAGAAACATTAACTTCACCATAGATTATCACAGAATCACAGAATCACTAGGTTGGAAAGGACCTTCAAGATCATCAAGTCCAACCATTAATCCAGCACCACCATGTCCCCTAAACCATGTCCTGAAGCGCCACATCCACACGTTTTTTGAACACTTCCAGAGATGGCGACTCCACCACCTCCCTGGGCAGCCTGTTCCAGTGCCTGACCACTCTCTCAGTGAAGAAATTTTTCCTAATATCCAATCTAAACCTCCCCTGGCGCAACTTGAGGCCATTTCCTTTTGTCCTATCACTAGTTACTTGGGAGAAGAGACCAACACCCTCGTTGCCACAACCCCCTTTCAGGTAGTTGTAGAGAGCGATAAGGTCTCCCCTCAGCCTCCTCTTCTCCAGACTAAACAGGCCCAGTTCCCTCAGCCGCTCCTCATAAGACTTGTGCTCCAGACCCCTCACCATCTTCGTTGCCCTTCTCTGGACACGCTCCAGCACCTCAACATCCTTCTTGTAGTGAGGGGCCCAAAACTGAACACAGTATTCAAGCTGCGGCCTCACCAGTGCCGAGTACAGGGGCATAATCACTTCCCTACTCCTGCTGGCCACACTATTCCTGATACAGGCCAGGACGCTGTTGGCCTTCTTGGCCACCTGGGCACACTGCCGGCTCATGTTCAGCCGGCTGTCAACCAGCACCCCCAGGTCCCTTTCCGCCAGGCTGCTCTCCAGCCACTCCTCCCCAAGCCTGTAGCATTGCATGGGGTTGTTGTGGCCGAAGTGCAGGACCCTGCACTTGGCCTTATTAAACCTCATACAGTTGGCCTCTGCCCATTGATCCAGCCTGTCCAGATCCCTCTGCAGAGCCCTCCTACCCTCCATTAGGCAAGGATATAATAGTTTTTCCTATTGCACACCAAAGGTGAATCAAGACACTTGTAGGAGAAGTAAAAACAAAAGGAGAGTATTGAAAGAAGTGACCAGCACTTGAAAACAAGAGCTGTCTGGAGCCTCAGTCTACCAACAGTGGCAACAGTCATTGTACCTTGACAAACAGCTTGTTGGCCATTGACTGACCATGTCTACACAGCACAAAGCAGTGCTGTGCAGGTAGCAATGGGTTTGGAGCAGAATAACTGTATTTCTGAAGTATTGCTGCTTCTCTGAACAAGATCTGGTATGTATGCAGAAGATGGTCCTGGCAGTGTAGACATGATCATTACAAGATGGAATAGGAGTCAACATGAAGCATCATCAGTATCTGGGGAATCACATGGGGGTTGTACATTTCCAAAGGCATCCAACTACTACCCCTTCACTCCCCCTTGGGGCACCAGAATGGCTGGTGTAACCAAGGCTACTGCACCCAAAAAACAGCAGGGAGAACTAAGAGTTTGAGAGTTTTATATTTTCATACTAATGCTAATATTTTTAAATGATCATGCTATAATTGTTCAGAAAACTGTTACTTAAATGTAAACTCCATGAGCAAAAGAAGATAAAACAGGCATTCAAGGCACATTTGGTTTGCATTGAATTAAAAAATGAAATGATCCGTTCAGTTGAACTATTTTTTAGCCTGTAAAAATGCTGTAGATTCTTGTACCTGACATGTAATACTCTTTTGTGATTAGATTATTAGTTTAATGAATAATGAAATTATCTCACTGCTTCTTTCTGATTTTACTGCACAGATTAAAAAAAGAAACAAGCAGGAAAAGAGTCATAGATGAGTAGCTGGGTTTGACTTACAAATCTCACCCAAACCACATTTTAACAGTGAACTGCAACAACAGTCACTCCTTGAGAGCCAAAAAAAAGTGTTTTCAGTACATAAAACAAGATAAGAAAAAACATGTTCTGGACTGTAAGGACATATACTCTGTTAGTGTAGTGTGGAGTGAGGAACCGGGTGAAAAGAAATGGAGGTGTATGTGACCATGGAAAGTCAGAGGTTGCCTGCTCAGATCTCATTCCCAAGACTGTCAACAAAGTTCGGTTTCCTGTGATTTCCGGAATAGTTCCTAAAGAAGGTGTCTTAATGAGCATGACAATGCGACTTTTTTCAGCTTTATGAACGATGCCTGCAGTGCATACATATACACCTGCATACTTATGTATATGAAAGTGTTCATGACCCCAATAGCAATGTCCAGAATGTTTTTAAGAAGTGTTCAAAATCCACATCACTGCATGGTTTTTAAAATATTTTGTTTGGGCTACTGAATTGGCAGAACTCTGGTCTTGACCTTGTACATGTCTATGGATTATTCACTATAGATGTTTTCCACTGTACTTGGACTTCTACCATATACTGTCAGCATGCACCTTTTACAACCTCTGAAAATAAACCTAAACCACTGACTGTGTCTCAGGGAGATCTAGAATTTTTTTCAAAAGAATACTTGTTAATTTTATAACTGAAATTTCATGTCTTCTTTTTTAATAAAAGAAGGAAAAGCAAATGTTGCAGGAGTCTAAGTCCTCCCTAACTGGCACGAACATTGTCAGAGAAAGAAAGAAGGAAAGTATGAAAATTTGAACCACAGTGCTCTGGAAATAAAAAGGCTAGACTTGTAACTATTTCTAATTATTTAATTGGACTCTTCAGTTAATGCTGCATTAACACTTTGCATAATCTAATCTCTGCCTTACAGAAGTGCTATTTTAAGCTTTAAAATTTCATGTCACAATTTTCAGGATAAAGAATTTTGATTGTAATGATAGATCAGAGACTGTTTTAGGAAAGTGGCATGAGACAAGACTGAAAAGCTGTGATTTTTCTCCCTGGCCACAGCATTCGTCTTGCACTATGCTCCATAGAATAAGGAGGAAAAAGTGAACCTGCAATTAGATTAATCCTACAATTGATTCCAAAAGGTTCAATGATTAAAAACAACTGTACAGAACCAACATTTAGAAAAAGAACCAAACACTATTTATGCACCAGTAGCTGTGTTAAAAACAGGGAAAAAAACCCCTCAAGCCAGAGGAACAAGCCCAAGGTTTAATTTATATAAATTGCAGCCACCTGCTTGCTCAATTTCCAAAAGAAAGCTTTTTCTGCATGCTACAAATCAATTTACCTAAAGGAATCTCTGGGAGTCTCACTCATTTAATCTTCCATCTAAGGTTGCCAACCTTTCCCCTTAAACGGTATGTAATATTAGAAAATTAGTAAGTGATTACCTTCAACCAACCGACCTTTACCTGTCTTTAGACAATCAGGCACATACATCCATTAAATGCAACAATATGTGAAAAAAAATGTATAAAGGCAGGGAATCCTGCTGCACTAAAAAAATACTGATTGTTAATGTAGGGCCCTGTACTAATGGCTGTGGAATGAAATTCTGACATATAGTCTGAGGAGCTGTTGGTAAACAGAGCCTTTTATGATATCTCATTTGGCATGAAAACATTTCCACAAGGTGGATTTCCAGTTGATTGTCACTAGCAGAAAAGCAGTGAGTGTCACTTTATAGAAGTTAGTGGAACAAATATAAATGAGGGCTTACTTTGCTATGCTGTATAGGAATAGACTTCTCTATTGGGAGCTAATTTTCAAAACCTAGTCACAAGGGACTAACATGATCTAAACTGCTGTCCAAAGGACAAGATGAATACTTTTATCCTCCAATAGGTCATCTATTGCCTCAAGCAAGCAATTGAATTGTTTACAGGTCACTAGAACATTTGGTTCTTAATTACTGGTCCAAATTCATCCCTTGGGTAATTCCACAGATGTGTAAGGAAAATGAAAGCTGGCGACTTTTAAAAAGTCTTTGTAAGTACTTTAAAAATATTTATTCAAAAATACTTTAAATGTCTTGGAGGGACCACTTGAAGTAGGATATATTTAGGAACTGAAGGATGCTGGACTAGCACTGGCAAATTTGGACATCTTTCT
The DNA here is from genome assembly GCF_964289735.1 of Phaethon aethereus. Classification (NCBI taxonomy): domain Eukaryota; kingdom Metazoa; phylum Chordata; class Aves; order Phaethontiformes; family Phaethontidae; genus Phaethon; species Phaethon aethereus. Next base: position 4,794,852 of record NC_138593.1, read on the forward strand.
GTCACTTCCAATCTTAATTCATTGCAAGGGAAAAGCGAGGGAGGAAAAGGATTGTATTTATGAGCCACTGTTATTTTATGTCAATTGATATTCTCCATGGCTGCTGCTCATGACTCACTTTTCTTTACTATTTAGATTCTTTATTCTTTAAAAGTACTCAGTAAGTGAATCATTGCCAAAAGCTTTTACAATTTAAAACATGCTTGTGGCAGAATTGCCAGAATGAACATAATTATTTCCCTCCGACCTCTAATATGTGTTATCAGTATTGGAATAGTTAAAGAAAGGATAAAGGAAAACAACATGTCCTTCTCTGAATTCGATACACTGCAATATGCCATGCATGCCTGCTACATATACATATACATATACATATACATATACATATACATATACATATACATATACATATACATATACATATACATATACATATACATATACATATTCTCCCTTATTTTGCAAACTTGTTTTCTGCAGCTGAGCTAGAACTATTCATCTGATTAAAAAAAAAAAAAAAAAGTCTTCTGTCACACTTTCTGGAAATGAGTCTTCCTGTAAATGGCCTTCTTTTTCTTCTCTTGAAATGGCTGCCGCACAGTCACAGTATAGGACAGGGATAAGATAGGTTCAAAAATACTTTCAAAAAATGCATCAATGCCATCTATTTCCTACCTGGAAGCCTCTGCAAAGCAGCAGTTGGATTTAATCATATTTCTAGCAGACATGCACTTGACCACAAAAAATCAGGTCCAGACAGCACTCGGCAAAGGAGCCAAGTTCTCAGCAAGCATAAAAGCTGAACTCACTTCTGTGACAGCAGGGATGCTGGTGCCTAAAGACCAACCACTGGAATATGACAGCACAGGGATGTTTACTGTGGTGCAGTCTATACTTTGCCCACCTAAGGAGCTCAGCTTCAGCACCAAAAGGGCTGAAACTGGGGCTTCATACAAGTTTTAGTACCCTCCTAGAGAAACTCTACACCCAGCACATTTCATCCCTGGATGGACAGCATACTTTCATCTGTATCAGTGGTTAAACTGAATGGGGAGCAACTGCTTATATCCCATGTGATGTTATGTGTTGCAGACCTCATCACTGAAGTATACATGAAGGATCTGCAGATATAATAGATCTAACATAATGCAGCGCTAATTCAGTCAAAGCTGGGACTTATTTGGGATTTAAAATAAGAAGATGGAATTGCAAGTATAACTGCAAGCCTAGTAGGAAACTCAGAATCAGAATCTTCATTGCTAGTGATTAATCTCTGGAATCATATTGAAATGCAGGTGATCTAAGAAAACAGTGCTGTGAACTTTTGGCAAGAATCAGAACTATCGATTTTGCTGGTGTGCAGAAAATATAAAAATAACAATGGCTTAACTCAAGGTATTTTTTCCCTTTGTTGCAGAAACTTTCGCAGGTGGGGAAATGTGTGGGAGATGAGAGTTGCTACCTGCTATTAAGTCAGCCTATTTCACACTGACTTGAAATTCTGCTATTTGGTCAATGATGTGTCTCTCGAAGGTAGTGCCTCTAAACTTTCGTTTGTATTTTAATTAAAACTCATTACTAAAAATTAAAAAGCTATTTGCTAAGATTATAATCATTTAAAAAAGAACAAAAAAGATGTATCAAAATAACATCAAATTAAATACTTTTTGTCATGATTTACCAGTGAATGAGTACCTGAAGTCACATTCCTCCCTGCTGCAGACAGGGTTCACTCCTTCAGTCCTGTGTAGTTCAGTGTGATTCTGCCCATGTATCATCCCAGGTGGTCTCATGAAAACACTGTAAAATGCATTTTAGCATCTGATAAGTGGTGTTTTACATTCTGACTTGTATACATTTCGATACTGTAATTTATATTGCATATTTCTTGTTTGTGGGTGATTAATCCTATTTATGAACTGTTGTTAATGTACATTATTTACTTGTATAAATTCAGATTTTTTGCTGCATTGTCTAATAGTAATTAGGTATGGGAACCCTCCTGGTTCTACCTAAGAAATTACTAAGGAGTCTAAGGAGTCTAAGTTAAGAACTTGGATGAGAGGGAATTTCTATTGTAATCAATACTGCATACACTAAAATTAGCAGTGGCCTTGCTAATGGCTTATTTAGCAGTAGGATTTATGATGATACCTGGGTGTACCTTTGAATCAAAATAAGACTGTTAGCTTAAAGCTAAAGTTTAGACTAGGTATTAGGGAGAATTTCTTTACGGAGAGAGTGTTCAAGCATTGGAACAGGCTGCCCAGGGAGGTGGTGGAGTCACCATCACTGGAAGTGTTCAAAAACACGTAGACGTGGCACTTCAGGATATGGAATAGTGGGCATGGTGGTGTTGGGTTGATGGTTGGACTTGATGATCTTAAAGGTCTTTTCCAACCTTAATGATCCTGTGATTCTGTGTGTTTCTGTGAACATGATCACCATTTAGAATTACAAGCTGACACGTCTCTCTTATTACTCTTCCTCCAAATGTTTATATAAACACTTTTCTGACAATTTCTTCCCCTTTTTTCATTTTTTCACAGTGTTGTGATTAAATCTTACCAAGAATTTTAGTGAGGTGTTTCTGATTTCTCAACCAGTCTTTATGGTGTAATTCCCCCTTCATATAAAATCTTTAGTGCTTCCAGCTCCTACAAAAATAGACAGAAAGTTTGAGGGCTGTACTGTAAATATGAAAGTCAAATTCCCTTCAGCACAAGCCTGCATAACTTGGATACTGCCGTTCCACCCCAGTGAACATCTCATTTGCAGTCCATGACATGACTTTAGATGATTCTTTTAAGAGCAAAATGACAAATAATTGCAGGTAATGCTATGCAACTTACTGTCAAATCAATACAGCAGAATGATGTTTTCCCTGTTCATGCTGGGATCTAGCACACATCAGATGTGTGTATGTGTTTAAAGAATGAAAAACTGGATTATAAGATATTTGCCTTCTGTCTTAAAGATGTTATGTAGAAAGACAGAAAAAGCAGCTATAGCTCCATCAGGAGGCATTACATTCTCATGTCCCATCCCTATTGTCTCAGGGCTTTCATATTTGGCTTTTGAATTGGAAAAGACTTGACCATTGTCTCATGTAACTATAAACACCAGTACCATGCAGATGATAGTAAGAAAAAGGACAGATAGTAAAATACAGAAAACCATGATGAGAATCATACAGCTGTTAGAAAGGAAAGGGCAAATCCCAACTAGTGTAGAAACGAATCTGTTCAATTTCTTTCAGGATCTGCTTTAATTATCTTCATAATGGCTAAGTGTCCATTTGATTTTCAGTGATTTTTGAACTTAGAGCACCAAAATATTATAGTTAAAATATTTATTACTGAAGAGACTAATTCCACTGCCAGCTAGAGCAGAACCTAATCTTTTTGTCAGCCAACAGCAGAGAATAATGTCCTACACCCCAGAAAACTGTTTCACTGGAAAGGTTGGGACTGGTTGTGAATATGTCCTGACAGAGGACTGATAAAGCACGCCAAAAGTACTGTGCTAATGCAGGAAAACCACTTTTAATGGGGTTAGCACTGGAGCTCTGCTCCAGAGATAGCTTTATTACAGTGGTGAGCAGAGCTACAATACTGCTACATCCACACAGATAATCTGTTAAACTCAGTTATAGATTTAGGCTTAATTAGATTGTATTTGGAAAGCTCAGGTTTTGTGGATAGAAGGTGTTAGACAAAAACAAACGACTAATTTTTAATTCATACTACCATGCCTTTCAGTTATAGCACATATGCTATATAAGAACAAAGTGCAGAGAGATTTCATCAACACTCAGCTGCAATAGCATATGCTACTGAATATCTGCTTTATTCTATTTTTTCAAATTTGTCTTGTTGCTTTGAGTCAACTTCATGAGTATGAGTCTGATCTCACTGGCCGTTTTATAGTCAGGAATAGCATAATAGAAGCCAGCAAAAGTACATCAGTGTAAAATTAGGATTTCTTAGATCCAGCATCAGATCTGCTATTTTTAGCATTCAAGTATGAACATTCAGAAGGGAAAAAGGCATACCTACCAGTCATAAACTTATTTGAAGGAAAAGGTTTCTTTTAAAAAAAGTCAATTATAAAAATATTATAGAATATCCACTTTCAACTTTTATTCTACTTTGCACAGTAGCTCAAAGTGCAGAAGGGAAAAATATTCCAATCACCTAATCCCAGGTCAAGTGTTTCTTACCTAAGGATTTTAAGACCAAAGAAAAGAACCCTCTGTCCTTCAACACTTCATGAGATTGTACTGGAGGCAGACGACAGGTCTCTAAGGAGAACCTTTACATCAAGAGACTGAGGTTTGTATGTCACCATCTATAGGAGATGCAGTTCTCTCATGCTGACATATGCCATTAAGAAAGCAGTGGGCCTCCAATTCATTTTTATGAGAAGGAAGGTTGAGGCAGCCTGCCTCGAAGGAGATACAACTGTGAGATGAAATGGACATGATCTTAATGCAGATTGGGGATACAAGTTTACCCTGGTTTTCAGAAGCAAGAATGATTAATGGAGTATAAGCATGGAAGACATGAGTGAACTTTAACAAATTCTGTAGCATGCTGAAGGATATGATTCGTGAGCTGTATTTTCTCTGTGGGCCTTTCCCATCTATGCATCATAAATACACACACTGGCTACAAAGCGAGACAGAGAATCCTGTCCCGGCCTTAAAATCTCTGATCCTCCTCCCTCTTCATCTTGCCTGTCCGTGCATGTCTCGGCCTCTTCTTTGTATAATTTATAGGTGTTTCATCTTTATAAGATAAGCTTGAAGATGGATCATAAGAACTAATAACTGGTCACTGTGAATGCCAATGAATGGCAGAACCCAGCTGCCATTCAAATGTTTCTTATTCTCTCCAGGTGTAATCTAGGTAAGGCAGATGGCAATTTTACCACCTACCCTAAGACAGGAGCAGTGCATAGCTGTCTTGAGGGGCAGATCAGAGATTAAGCAAGATCTCAATCTCTTGTTCCTCTGATTTCATATCTCTCTGTCTGTAGAGAAGCTGACCTCTCCTTCTGCATGCAGCTGCAGGAAGGACTGGGAAGCAAGGCTTTGAACCCATCTATCTTTCCTTCTTGCCTATTTGCAGCAGTTTAGCAGTCTCTGTTCTTTATTCAGGAGCTGTAACCACTGAACAGGCACAACAGAGGCATGGATTGTGCTTGCACTTTCCCCAAGGACCCTAAATAAGCCTGGGATAATAATGTTTACAACAGTATTTCCTGCTTACAGGTTTGTAAATCTAGTTGCCTTTTTAAGCTCCCCTTTTTAACTCTGTTGGTTTTTGGCCATAGGCAGTGTTTTTTATGAAGATCAGCCCCTGGACCCTGTGGGCATTTTTCATCCACAGACTATTTTTGCAGAACAGCAACTGGAGTTTAAAAAAATAGTCTTAAGTCCAAAGAGGTCCTGAGATCCAGGCTTCTGGCAAATGTTCATCTCAAGAGAAAGCTAATTGTGCTACCAGCAACGTAGAAACAATTATGGCAGCCTGTCCCTTCTTTCCTGGGTGAACTGTGAAATCCAGGAAAGGGCTGACAAGGGTGGAAATGTTTGCAGCACAGGTTAGGAAGAGCTGTAGTGCTTGGAACCAAGGTCCCTCAGCACCTCTCACATCCTAACTAATTTCAGAAAATGCTGCTTTTCAACTAAGGGGATTGATGTGGTTTCGTTACAAGAAATTGCCCTTCACTGACTTGATTGCTGTAAGACTGTTCTTGAAAGTATGCTTAAATATATCCAAAAGGTGTCCACCCCTGTTTGTTCATTCTAATCTAAGTCAGCACATAGCCTCATTGACTTCCAGTTGCAAATTTAGAGCCTATAGTGTTTTAAAAAAACAAATAAAACAAATACTGATCTATTACTGTTTATCAGAGCTGGAGTGAAGAAACTTCTAAATGAAAAAAGGCCCTTACGTCATCAAGTGAAAACAGACATCACACCATGAAGCCTTTTTTTTCCAGGAAGAAATATCAGGAAAATAATATCTTCCTTCAAATATAATTGTCGTTTTTAATCCAGCTAAGCAAGAGCCTACGATCTATTCAGATGGAAGGCCTTTTTGTCAACAGATTGTAAACTAGTTAAAAAAAAAAGAAAAGAACCCTTTGATTTCAAACTGTAGATAAAAGTTAAACCCACAAAGCAGCTGAGAGGAAGCACAACAATCAATCATTCCTGTACTTCCAAATGCAGCTAATTGCCTCCAGCACCATCTTAGCACTATGGAACAAATCAGAAATCAAAAGCTATTTAATGTCAACACATCTAAACTATAACAGTGGTTTTCACCAAATTATTAGAAAGCAATTTTTTTAAATTCAGCGATGGAACTTGCATCAAATTTCAGCCTCACCTAAGCTTTGGCAATGCACCAGGAGAGTAAATGCCAACTTTGGTTCCACTGAGAATATTTTTCTTCTTGGATTTCAGAGATAGCTGTTTCCTGCATCCAGAGAGACCCGGTTTACCCTCAAGGGCACTTGGCACCTAAATAAAGAAATTCTATTACAATTGCGCTTTCTTTCCCCTCACATTATCGAAGTATTCCAGTAACAATGTATGGGCAGGCCAAATGTTTGAGTTACAGCACAACGAGGTTTTAAATCATGCTTCTGCTGTTTTCCTCCCTTCCATTCAGAGCTATTTCTACAATTGGCACTAATGATATGGTCAGGGAATAGAAACTGGAAAGTTAGCATATCTTATATTACCTCTCAGATCAGATGTAGTAGGTGGTATTGTATGCCCTTGGCGCAGTGCAGTGGTAAGAATAAAATCCACTTACAAGTGCTTCCAAAGTCACAGAATATTTTGGACACTGGAAAAAGCCCTACCCATCACTTGCATACAGTATGCTATATATTGTACCTTAGCTGAGATTCTTCTCATTGAATTATTTTCCACAGGGAAATGTTTATTAGCCAGACCAAATTTGGCCAAGGAAGGGGTTGGGGAAGGGAGTCAAATAAAAAGAACTGTGGTGTGTAAGGTTTCCTGTCTTACTTTCCACTAGGCTGGAATTTTCCTATTCTATTTCATTTTGAAGTTCATGAGGAAGTTTAGAGCTCTAAGAAAATGTAAAGGTCTTCAGCTCTTCCTTATGAAAAGGGTATACATTTTTTTTGAAAATGCAAATGTATTTGAAACATAGAAAAATCAGTTTCTCCCTGTTTCTATCAGATACATACTTAAGAGCTCCAAATTTCTTCCTGTATAGAGCTGTGAGATGCATACAGCACTTTTTAGGTGGTTCATTACAATGTTTTCATAACCAACTGTGACTTTCACCCTAGGGACATATATACTGTACTATGAAATGGAATCAGAATATATGTTTAGCCAGGAATTTGCATTGTACATAATAGTTCAATGGCTATTTTATTTCTTCAATTTCTGTGCTTTCTTTTCAGAAGTGTACATTGTGTGGCACTTGCAGCTGTGTTTAAAACAGGTTTCACACAAACAGTCTTTGTTCTCAGTTTTAAGTATAAAAGCGAGTTCTGGGTTGGTAAAATATATCCAATAGATCAAAAGATGGCAATTATTTAAAAGCAGCAGTTTCCAAATAACATTTTTACAGCACAAAATTAACTCCTTAGCTATTTCTGATATTAGATCATGTTTTGGAGACATTGCAGCGATTGTCTTTTGAACCAAGAATGATTCTACCTCACTGAGTCCAAAGCCTGTCCATGATGCAGAGGGCAGGAGTCACAATATGGTCTCCCGTGGTTCCCAGCACGCTGCATTCTACTACCAGCATGATGTTCTTCATATCTGCAGTGTATCAGAGTACACCATTTCATTAAAGGGATACTAAAGATACTCTTGTGCCTTCCTCCTCTTCAAAACACATCTAAAACACATCAAAAGCCAGAGAACAAGCAAAATCTCCTCCAATAGCAGTGAAATATGTATCAGAAAATAGATATTAGTTTCAATTTTTGAAGTATTTATTAAACAATAGAGAAAAATGGGGTCATGCCCAACAAAATCTTAAAAACTCGACTGAAAGTCCTCATTACATTAAACACTTTGGTTGATGGAGTATGCCTCCTAACCTTTCTCTCCTGGAGTACCTTAAATGTCATCCTCCCTCCCCAGCCAGCTCGCCTTTTTTCCATTCCCACATTCACGCCCTCTCTTTTTCTCTGTTCATCAGTACTACATTGTGACCCCCAACAGGTGAACTAATGCTCTTTCATTCCCCTCTGTGCCAAGGGAAATGCAGGTGAAAAGGGTAATGATTGGCATGGCCTATGTTGGTCAGGGTCTAGGCCTTGGTTGAGAAAGCACTTTTGAGATGTATGATGCTCTGTGCATGTGAACACAGTATAGAACAACAGTAAGCCTCTGAGGGTAAAATAAGGATACAGCTGTGAAAAGGTTAGGTGCTTCCACACTTCACATGAAAAGGCAAAGCTATTATTACAGAGTTTTCCACTGCAGAGTTGATAGGCCTTAGAGTGGCTCACCTATTTCTTGTGACGTCAGGGAGCCACTGGAGCTGTGTCAGTGTAGAGTGGTCGAGAACTGCCCAGACAGTGCCCGAGACAGGTTGCGAACTGTGCACTTAAGAGATTGCCTTCCAAGGTACACAGAAGCTCAGGTTTGAGAGGACATCCAGGGACACAGTACAGCAACAGCAACAACTCCAGAGAAACCAGTTTCATGGCACAATCTAAGACAGGCTGCATGAACAGCTCTCTGAAAGTGGATCTTTTCCTCTTTGGGCTTTATTTGAAGCCCCTATGAAATGTTTAGCAGAGGGCATAACCTCTGGAAGGTCAAAGATGGGTAAAACATATGACACAGGCTTCCTTCAACAATTTTAGCCATGTGAGTGCTCTGGGTAATATTCCTTAAGATCATTAAGTATTTAAGCTGAATAATTAATTAAGATTATTATCTCTTCAGGATAAACATCTTCCACAGATTTTTCTAAGGAACAAAAAAGCAGAATTTTTGTCCTTTTTTTGTGTGTGCCACACTAGGTTTTGCAGAATTTGGCAGCTTGAGAAGGCTGATACGACTGCAATGATTTCTTTCAGTTTTGCACTTCAAATTCCATCCTTTTTGCTAAAAAAGAAAATATCTTCTGTCATTAATTTTCACACATTTTTCCCAAAATATGATGTCTCTTTAGCACTCCTCTTTTGTTGTCATATTACAAGTCTAATTGACATTTCTGTCAGGCCTAGGGGGGGCATGGCCAGCATACAATGTTCTCAGTCTCAGAACATACTTACCACTAGTGTCAGTAAGGGTTGTTCACATGGATTGAAGACAGGATGTTAAAAATGTAAGTTAACAGAAGAAAACCACTTAAAACTTCCTTCAGCACCCTCTGACATCAATAAGCATCTTTTGATTGGATTCAGTAGACTTCAGGTCAAGCCCATGAAGCATCCAAAGGATGCTTAGTGTCTCTAGCCCTTAACCAATATATTAGCATTTAAGAGAAAACTTCATTTTTTGGTACAGGTTAGTCAGCTACTGCCATACCTTTCTACTTTACCAACTATCATGCACTTCAGTGTCTGGAGACTGCCACATCTTTCCCCTTCCCAGAGTAACTCATTCATTCAATGGGAGAATCAAACTAGTATCTCTGACTGTATTTCAGCTCCCTCCTTACCTTCGTGCAGATTTTGTACTTTATCCCATGGCATTAAAAGAAATGCTATCACTCATCTGTCCTACTAATGCAACAAATGAAAAGTACATCTCAGAGGAAACAAACACCTTCAGCAGTTTAAAATGCCATTCATGTTTATGTTGCAAGAAAAGATGAGCTACATTCATCTGAGATGAGGAGCTAATGCAAGGTAGGTCAAATATCTTGGGCTGAGAGGAAGTGCTGTTTTCACACTACATTATACTATACGTTACTGGTGAGCTCTGTGAATCCATGAAATATGAATGCGTTTGCCTTGCAGAGGATAATCAAGTCACTAAATGAGGGTTAACTTCACCTCCAGCACCTTCTTGTGTTTGTTAGAATTCCCTTGACACACATCCCGGTGTGCTGAGTTAAATATATTCATAAACATATGATTATTTATAGAATAAAGGTAAGCTCCTATTCTGGACAGGATGTTTTTCAACACAGGGACTGTCCTCTGTTTGGTGTTTGTATATCATTTACTTTAGTTGGATCATGAATGTCATGTTGACAGTGTTGGTGTTACAACAGTAAATCAAATTATCATGGTGATAACCTCGACACATACAAAGCTCCAGCTGCTTTTTAGGGTTTTACTAAAAGACTATTTGAGTCAGTGTGAAAACTGCCAATGACTACAGTGGGCTTCTGGATCTCCAGAGAGATCATTTCCTGAAAGAAAACCTAGAAGCTTTAAACACCAACATCCCTCTGGAACTGAACTTAATAATTACTTTGAAAGGCCTGTACTTCTTCTGTTTCTTCATGGATTTAGTGAGAGATTCTACATTGCTTCATTTCTACTGCAAATATTTAAACACATGCACTAGTCTTAATTTTCTCTCTCTCTTTTTTTTTTTTTTTTTTTTTTAAATTTCCCTTATCAGGCTATATGCCCCAAAGGGGTCAAACAGAACAGGCATAAATGATAGCTTATTAAAAGAGGAAAGGGAAATATTCTTCTGATTACTTCTTTACTTCTCTGTCCACTGTTATACCTTACTTTCACGGCTTTTAATGATCAATTTTATCATGAACTGTAGGCCACTCGTATGACATTGTTGACCTAATTTTTGGTCAACAATACGTTGCTGCATAGGCTCCTGGTCTCATAAGACAACAGTCTCTTCCAGACAATATGGGCTGGAAGCATAATAGGTTGAACATCAGCTAACCTAAATGGAAAGTCTTTCAGCAGACAAAGTGCTGTACTGGAGACTGAATAGACTAGAAGGAACAGAGTGAAGTGAAGCACAATTAAATATGCAGGAGCTATTTTTGAATCAATTGAAATAAAAGACAATTGAATGGAAAAGAGCCAGGAGCAATTCAGTTATGTTAGAGATGAACAAGAGAAGATGCCTGTCAAGGGTTTGGACCCAATCATCATATGTCTGAATTTTGAAAAAGGTCAAGACCTTGTAGCCTTGTAATTTGGTTTAAGCAAAGAAGAAATGGGACTAGCAAAGATGATGGCAGCTGCAAATGGATGACACAGCCATAAGACTTTCAGAAAGAAGAGTGAATAAAGAAATAAGCATGAGCTCCTAAGAAAAAAAAAAATTACAAAATCTCACAACATGGTTAAATCACAATATGGGCCTGCTTTCTGCAGGTCTTTGGGTAACTATAAAAATATTTGGGTGTTTAATGCCCCGGCACTGAGAGAGCAGATGTGATCTCTACCTGGGAAACACTAAAACAGCATAATGGTTGTTATTGGCCTATGTGACATTGATTTGTGGATTTTGCTGAGAGTACCTATGGTTTCAGATGTCAACAGCAGTGGATTAATCCAATTGTGACAGACAAAATGACATGGCTACACACAGAAACTGGCTGCCTGGTCTGAGAATTTAATTTTGATGTGAATTTGGTGTTCTTTCATCAGTACACAGCTGTACCCATATTGCTGAATAAATGCTCAGTTCAGTGCTAGTCATCACTGAGCTACTCCCAACAGCTTGAAACCAAACAGGCTCTATGTGTTCTTGTGCTTTGCCTTAATCTTTGAGAAGATACAACATGACTGTAAGAAGTCCTTTTGGTCTCAATCCAGCCCAGCAGGCAGCTTCTAAGCTGTAACACATTATCTCCAAGCAAAGTGAGACTCACTTCACATATAACAGGCAACTGCAAACTAGACAGTGTAAACTGCTCAAGAAGAGGGATACTGAAGCCAGCATCACTCCTTTTCAGTACAGTCCCGCACAGCATAAACAACTGTAAAGCAGAACTGTCCAGTGCAGATTTCTGTGAAGTTCCTCCTAAGCTGGCTGTTCAGGTTGGGATCCAGCTTAAACCAATATTAGCCATCTCCACAGTCAAGAGAAAGAGGGAGAGGTAATTCCAAAAGATTAATTATCCCTGTGTTTTAGAAACCTGCCATTGGCTCTTGAGGGAATCTGGGTGACTATTTTTAGCTGGCTGAAGCTTAAGTTGAAGTAGTTGACATCATGAATTTTCAGGAAATTTGGCACCAGTGTCTTTCCTCGGTTTATGCTCCTGTTCACGGAAGGACTTCCTTGGGGGTCACTGAAGACAGTATACAATGAACGCTGAGCTAAGTAACAGGACAATTTTTTGCCAAGAACCAAAGCCAGCATATAGTGTCCAAATGAAATCTTAAGTTGTTCCCTATGATTCAGTATTTTTGTACTTTTTGCATTGAATTCTTTCCAGTTTCCCATACATAATTTGATTAGTACTGGTAACCTCTATGATTAAGATTTGTAAAAGTGAAAAATTATAGACCAAAGGACTTGAACTCAATTTTCTCTAGTTTTTAGTTTGGGAACTAAATGCAGAAATTTAGGAACATGCTGGTTAGTTATTTTTTCTTCAAAAGATTTTCATCACTTAAATGATTGAATAAAATTATTCAATCAATTAAACCTGTTATTGTTATTAAACCTGTATTTGGATGAACCATGAAGTTTGCGGAGTTCATTCCAGATCATAAAAATAGATAAAGGAAGAAAAACTATAAAATCATCCTTCCTAGGGAGAATAAGTAAAAATGGCATGCACTTAAATTTTCTTTTTCTAAACTATTTAGTAATATTTATTTAATGATTGCCCAATTCAGCTACTGTAACATTCTTTAATAACTCATAAAGCATATTTTATGCCAGCCATGAGATTTAATGGCATCACAGTGGGAGGAAAATCTATCTTGACATGAAGCTTTTGAAAGCAATGGGAAAAAATGAAGCTGAAGGTTTTGGAAGGGAAAAATATTCTTTTTATTGAGGTAAATGCTTTCTATCAGCTTCTTCGTCTGTGTACTGTAGCCAAGCAGCTATTATATGCGATTTCAGTCTGTCAGTTGAAGAGCATGATGCATATTAGAGTGGGTAAAAGTAGTTGTGAGCAAGTTAAATTTAGACCTTATTACCTGCATTATGTTAATACCTCTAGGTGCTAACAGATTGAAACCCATTGTGATAGACACTGTACAAGCACATAGCAAGACAAAAGTCATTCAGGGCATGGACTGAATCAAAACAGACAAGACAGAAAAAGGATAGGAGGTTTGGGGATGAAAGCAGATTAAAATAAAGGAACTGGCAGAGCCAAGGGAAAAAACGGCTTATGATTTTTTTAGCAAAAAATATATTTCATCTATAAGCGAACATTTATTCAAGTCGTAAAATGTTTTCATGATCCATATTCTTCCCTAGGCATGTGAACGAGATACATGCCAGATAGTGGAGACTGGTTCAAATTTGGTCTTCAAGGATTAAAAGACTTGGATCTTTGGTCTCCTAAAGAATGACCTAATGTCCAAACTACTGTAGTTCCTTCTCCCCTAGGATGCTTCCGTGAAGACAAAATGAGGCTTTTCAAAACTTCACAGGGTTTTGTGGCATACAAAAAGGATTTTCAAGACATCTCCCACCAGGAACATGAACCTGCACCCCCACCAGCCAGCCCCATGCTCTCCCCAAAGGACTATGCAGTCTTAAACTTTAGGAGCACTGTTTTTCTGTTGTTGTTTTGATTTTTCCTAACCATAAGAACCACTGCTTCCTTTGGAGCTTAGCTTTCTATTCTGACCTTTTTAAGCAAATAGCAGCAAGTTTGTAAACTTTTCTAAGTACACGCACAGGGACTCTCTTTTTGTTAGAGGTTGGAACCCCTAGTAAAATAGCTCACTGGCAGCTCTAACCTGAGTTTAACCCAATATGCCTGGTACAACATGTAGTAGAGTTTAACACAGAACCTCAAAACCAGCCAAAATTACTTAGTAGGTTACCCAGATCTACTAATAACAATCTCTGATCTCTGAAGTGGCATGGTCATACCTTGAAGCTGTGACAAAGGAGGCAGGGAAGAGAAAACTGATACTGATCTACTGATCATACACTGATTGTGGTCATACACTGCTTTATTTCATAGCTAAATACTTGCACAGAATGATTTAATACAAGGAGACACAGAACATGTATGTGTGTAGATATCAGATTACTAGCTGACAAGCTGCATTGTATCGTGGCTTTATTTCTTTGGCTGTTACACAACTCCTGTTTTAATGTCCTGAAAGGTGACTATTGCATGGTGACAGACAACACAGAGAGTTCCCATGTCTGAGGATTTGGAATGGCTGTCATCACACAATGGTTTTCTCTCTAGCCTTGCTTTGCAAGGATGTTAAAAAATACTCCCCCAGGAACAGCCTAATTCCTCACTGCAGCAGCAAACAAAGCGCTGTCATTTTGGTGAGTTTTGTTCTGAAGCTTATACAACAGCTGATGGCATGCCTGAAGGAAGGCAAGTATCTCTGAACTGTCTATGTTTCCCCAGAACTCCTTACACTTCAGCAGAAGAAAAATTGAGTCTTCTTTCCCCATTCCCTTTCCAATTGTATCTGTGCTCCATGGATACCCATGAGGCTGTCTGATGTCACTACAGGGTAAGTTGTAAAAACGGATGCATCAGAACCATTTTCCTCTGGCAAGTGGATTTTAACAGTGTCTTCAACTTTACTTCAAGCTTAATAATGGCAACAGAAAAGCCTAATGAATACAGCACTGGGCTGCTTCTTGGATCTATCAATGGGAATTTACTTTCTGCAGTATTGGAGTACAAGGATGGATGAAAAAGTGATATGTAACATTGAAGTATTAACACTTAAGCTTTGATATTTTGCCACGTCTCTCCACCTTGTCTGCCTTCATTGAAAACCGTTGATAGAAAAGCCAGCTTCACTGAGTTTACAGCAACCAACTCTGTTCCTTCCTCTGTCTGATAAAACTGCATCTTGCTTGTCATGGTCACATTCTGCCTTCCCGCTAATATACAGAAATGTGTTGTCAATAAAAGCTAATTCCAGTCTAGTCCCAAGAGCACAATAAAGTATGAAACTGTGAATGTTTCTTAAAAAAATTCAGTTTTTTGGTAGCTCTCATGAAGATGGAGGATTTTCTAGTTTCATGATAAAACAATCTGAACTTCCAGATATCTTCCTTCTGCAGAGGTTTGCTTTGCATATTCAATTGTCTGAAGTCCTGCAGAACCCAAACAGTCATTATGCAGCTCTAACTACGTTTACTCATCAAAGCACCCGGCTTGTTTCTGGTAGGAACCTGGATGCCTGGGGACAGCAGGGGGAGAACTGAAGGCAAGATGCAATTCCAGAGCATTGCCAGTTCTGTGCAGGAAAACATTTTTCCATAATTAAATGCTGATAACAAAGAAAAAAGCCTTAACCTGGCCAGTACCTTTCCTTCCTTTCAATTCACCTTCCTAAGTAGTCCTTAATTTTCCTAAATTTTTGAAAAGCTGAATTACCAAAGTGAAAGGGGTCAAATCAAGTGGTCAGATCAAGCCCATGAACACTGAAATCAAAACAATCCTGTAAAGCAAAACATCTGAAACTGTCACAGTTTGGAGTTGGAATACGTGCCAGCAGCAAGTGAATTACATAGTCAAGGTGAGCACCAAGAACATTGCTTTGCATTTTTCTCTAGCAGGTTATATGGACCCTATTCATATAAAGGCCTCCAAGGCTTTAATTTGTTTATCCTTAACATATTACACCATGGAAAGTGAAGAAATATTTCTCCATTCATTAAGACAGAGAAGGACTGAGAAGCCAGACCAACATAGAATATGTTTAGCCACTTACTTCCTATTGAAATGACATTAATGGAGAATTAGAACAAGTAATATGCTTACATACTTTATTTACCTATATTGCTATTACCAATAAAAATCAACAAAAACATACTAGAGAAAAACAATATAAGCATCTTCTACAATGTGAAAGCTCAGCAAAGATACATCAGAGTATGTACTAAATACACTCCCTCATTTGGTATGCCCCTGACCCTTTGTGTTTCTTAGTGATTGATTAATATTTATGCAAACCACCACTTCAATTAGAAACCTAGTGGGATTAATTGGATGGAAAAATACTTGCAATGCAGCAGATAAAGGGAAAAAAAATCAGAGTGTGCTTTTCTCTCTTTGTCTATTGCCACCAAAATAATTCAGGCAGTTACAGGCTTAGTACAGGGATGTACCCCCTAAAGTGTTTCCAAACTAATAACCTTTGAAATGGATTTGCAGCCTTGGAGAGGCAGCAGGAATACACAAGGGAATAAGATTTGATTTAAGATGAACACTGGCTCATCCACTCATTAAAGTAGCCTGCTCTACAACAAAATGTCACAGGGTCACATCCAACCTGTATACTCAGAAATATCTCTGTGTTGATTCTTTTACCCCCTCAACCCCATGGGCTGCATGAAGTTGCATGAGGTGAACCTGGTATCTTGATCCTGGAATACTGAATCACTAGGAGTGGGAGCAAATAGCTGCTTACAGCCACATTGCTAGCTACCCTGTTGTAGCGTGGCCATGTGTAAGGCATTGTATGCATGTGTACAGCAAGGGGCTTCCAATCTGAGTCTTGCTTTTTTGCCATCAAACTTCTAAAGAATATCACACTGAGATTTCAGTTAACATTTGTGTGTATGTGTGTTTGACAGGCTGGTTCATGTTCAAAAAGAGAAAAAAAAAATGGTACACGAAGAGGAAAAAGAGAAAGCTTCAAGTGACTCCAGGATAGATTAAAGCCCTTGCTGCAGACTGCAAGCCATAGAATTTCTTCTGCCTCCTGACTACATTACAGTGGGTTTGTGTAAAACATCTCCTATAGATCACAAACTTTCCCAGAAGCAGGAGAAACTCAAGATCATAGACAGGAAACTTCACTTTTCCAGAGTTTGCTTGAACAAAAAGAAATTATTCCCTAAAGGCACCCTAACTCAGTGCTTTGCCTGGTAGTCTTGTTCTCACTGAGAATGCAGGGCCTCGCTGATGGTGGATTTAGGGCAGAATTTCATCCCCAACCACTGAGTGTTGCACAGATATAAAATGAAGTTGATCCTAGATAGGTTTTCCCTAATGCAGATTAGGTGCTATATCCCCTGGATGCAAAACAATGAGGTAGATTTTGTCTTATTGGCCTCTAATATACTGGCAGCTCTCAACGTAATTTTATCTAAACATCTTCAAAGAGCACCAAGTATAAGGGGGAAGCATTGTTAGCTCGATAAGCCTTTCACTTAGTTACAAATCTGATAGTAAGTCCATATTCACAGGAACATTTCACAAACCTTGTCCTCATTTTGAGCACTCCATGCCGACGTAAAGTTTTACTCAAATGTCAGATGAATCTGATGATAAGGGTTAGATCTGGAACTCCAGGTATGTCTCACCAGCACCTGGATATGAGCAGAACTGAACTTTGTTTTTGGCTTATAGTCACACAACAGTTTAGATCAGAATTATCGATTAATGTGATTCTAGGCCTGTTAACTAATGGGAAATATGGTCTGATGGTCTGGACTCAGATTTTTCTCAATACCCTTAAGGTAAGGGCTGCATGGCAAGCTGGGAGGAAACCCCTAGGTTGTGACCTGTTCTTCCATAGCAGTTTCATTACCAGCCCTGCAGCCATGGTTCCCCCCATCATCCCAGCTTCCTCCACCTCCATGTAGATGCCACAGAAATGTTCATGTTCATTGTTCAGCATTTACAGCTCCATTTTTTAAACACAGCTTAAATATAAAAAAGGAGGAAATTGCTGTGGGTTTTAGTGTTAACATTATATTTAGACAATGGTTTAACAATATTTCAATTGCAAGACAGTTGTGAAGAATCTACTTTCATAAGACACAACGTCACTAGCAGTAGGTATTACCCAGAAACAAAACTCTCCCTAGGCTCACACCCATGAAAATAAAGATGCAATTAGATATTAGACCTCTGCAATTAAAGAGAACATTGCAAACATATATTTCCATTTTCTTTTGTAATTTTTTTGTTTATGTCTCCAGCAATGTATCACTTAAGCTAAAAACTGAGACATGAAGCGTAATATTTACTATTGAACCCCAGGAATACATGCTGCTCTTATTTACAACCAGGAGGCCTCAGGTCACAACCTTACGTGGAGCCAATGCCAAAAGCTGTGGGATGGATATATAGAGTCATCAGTTTAAAGACAAGCAGAGCCAAGAAATAATACATGTTGTTAATCATTATGGCTCATCCTATCTGGATGACCAAAGACAAGGCCCACTGTGTTAGCAGGCTGTGATGTCATGCGAAGGGGAGAGAGTCTACATGCTCTGGTCTGCAATTCAAGATAGTATGTTTAAGTATGTGAACACAATGAGGTAGGATCAAACATGGAACAAACCAGGACTTTTTATTACCGAAGGTCTTGTGTTGTTTTCCATTAGAACCCTGTTTACCTACATCATACGTTAGTGTAGAACCTGACCATTTTCCATACTACTTTAAATAATTGCCTACATCTCTCACTTGCTAATTGGGCAGGGGATTTTACCTTACCAAAACAATGACCACTGAAACTGTTCTATGTCTCATACTGCAAATGTAGCCCTCTTCTGAAACAATGAACCTGAATCTTTCATCAGTTTTCCTATAGGTGTAATCCTATTATCTCAGAGAAACTTTCTGACCACCTGCATCTGAGTGAGAAGAGAAGCAGGCCCTAATCCTCTTCTACATGCATGAACTTCCCAGACAGATTCACAGAATGAATACATAAAAATCTAAGAGTTTTCTTGTTAGAAACCAAGTCCCTTTCTTCCTCTCATTGCTAAAACAGTGGGCCAGTTGCTTGAAAAATAAATACCGCATCTCTCCCCTCTCCTTTTGCTTGCCAGTGGATCATGTTTTTCCAAATACCACCCCACTAAACCATTGCACACAGTATGAATAAATCAGGCCTTCTAAAAAATAAAAAAGTTTGAAAGTGTTACATGGAAAAAGCTTCATTCTGCTGTCCTTTAAAATGGTTATTGTGGATGATAGAAATAACTGTTTGTCAATGGAAAAATATTTTATGGGGCAAAATGTTTCAGCCTAAATTATTCAGCTAATGGTTATTACCTCTGCAAAATGGAGTAAAGAGTCATGCGATGCTGCTATGGCTGAAGCAATTTTGCTGCGGTACCTACAGAAGTAGTGTGAAATGTCTCCCTCAAGACAGCACTCAGAACTTCAGCTTTCTTGGAGAAACAGCCGCTGCAGAGGCACTTGCATAGTAGATTTGAAGAGCTTGATTACACTCCCGCGTATGCCGCTTTTTCACTTTTGGCAGGAAGTTAGGAGCTGTCTACACGAGCTCAGAATTTTATTTGCAAGGTTCTGCTGCTGGTTTTAAACATTGGTTCTTGCAATGCTAGCTTTTTCGTACTGCCGTTTGGAGGTGTTTTCTGCTTTGATGGACAAGATGCTGGGTATGTGCTTCCTTCTAACAGCATAATTCACAGATTCCTCAGCCTTCTTGGCATATCAAGCGGGAAATGGCTTATTGTGCACTCTGTGTATGTGCGCTAATTTTGGCAACCTTCGCACTTAGCATAAGGAATGTAGGATGCCTTTGGCTATATGCCCTCCTCAGCCCCTAAAAAAAGGCACCTTGTCAGTGGTTAGCAGTGCTGTCAGAATAGGAAGTTTGCCTCTCAGTTTCTATTGAAATGGCTTCAGTTGGAGTGGGCCTAGACTAGATTATGGATGGGTTCTCTACCAGAATCCTGCTCCCGCATGAGCTGGTACAGCTCCAAGAGGGTCAGGGGAAATCCTGTTTCTGGCACAACCCAGGATACATCCAGGCTAGTTCTTTGCATTTCTTCTCTTCCATTGCACTTTCTGCTGCTCCTTTCCTGAGTAAATCTCTGTTGTGTGATACACAAGTGTGCCTCCCATGTTGTCACATGAGCTTTTTCAAACTAGCTCAGGACAACAGCTTTTCCTAGGTGCATAACTTCCTTTCCCACCTACGCTAATACTTCCTGCTTAAACAGCAGATGGAACAGTACATTGCAGGCAAGGAGGGCTTTGACACAGCTTTAAATCCCACACAGCAATACTGTTTTCTCTTCAGGCTGCCCACCAACAGGAGATGCCTGGCACTGCCTCTGTTCTAGCACAGGCACACCCGCCTCTTTTTGCCCTCATTAGGAGTGTGTGGGCACTGCTTTCCACCAAGCCTCTGTGTGCCTGTTCTGGCAATTCCGCATCATTAGCGATGCCAATAGGTTTCACAGCACCTTTCTGACTGTCCCTCTGCCACTGCCATGCACAGTTGAGCACAGGAAGAGAACAAAAAGATGCTGATCACAATGCATGGATATGAACAGATGACTGCAGCTCAAATAATTACCCTCCAAAGCTCCCTCTCCGATATATATATACATATACACACACACACACACACGTGTAAATGTATGGCATAGTTCTTGGATGTAACAGTCATCTATAGTACTAACATGTATTTGACTACCTGATAAAGATTAGGATTTAACATCCCACGTGTGTGTTACAGTAAGAGATCCACAGAACTGGACTCATCTGGAAAATCTTTATCTAAGCTGATCTAAACTCAGACGTGAAAAATCTGCTGCTGGCAGAAGACCTCATTTTTTTGGGGGAGTGCTAAGTGTTTGCCATCCATCCATATTTCTTCGTCACTAGGCATTCCTAAGAAACTGAAGCCAAAATATATTTAATATGCTTATGTAGACCAGTCATGTGCCATTTACCATAGTTTTACAGCATAGCAGCGAAATATACTTTCAGATCCATTAGAAGTATTTAGCTGTTCAGTAGTTATGAACTTTGAAGGGGTCAGGTATGGTCAAATACATCCTGCTCTTTCAAAGACCCCTGCTCAGCATTACTAAACAAAGTGCTTAAATTCAGGAAATCTTAAGAACACATATATCACCACAGAACCACTTTCTTTAGTGATTGATCACGTCCCATGACACTGTCACAATCTATATCAAAAATGATCATGCCATTTTTTACGCATGACAAAGATCAGAAGATGTAACAAAAATAATAATACTGATGATAGAGTGTCTGAAAGCAGAAGTCACTGTTACAGTAAGGACTGTATAGTACATTCTTCTCCTGGAGCAACTAACAAGAGCTCTGACCTGGAGTGTAAAGCTATGCTGAAAATTGAGTCTTCAGTACCTGAGGGAAGAGAAGAGGATGCTTCCTGAGCAGTGTGAACATCTAGAAGTATATTTTCATACTCAATGTTTCAGCAGCACTATCAGCTGCCACCATTACCTCTTCCTTCTGCTTGCCTTTTCCCACCACCAGTACGGGTGTTCAGCTTCATCAGATTCTGACTTTGATCCACATGACTGCATAAACCTGTCAGAAGAGTGGCTTGAGGCTAAAAGCAAGTAGCCAGTGCTACTAAAGTACTAGCCGCCTTCACATGGGTCAAATTTATCCATTTAGTAGAACAACACAATTAAATTGGGAAAGTGAAAAAAATAAAGATAACTACACATTTAATGAAGCTCTGACATTTCTTTTTAAAGACTCCAGTGACTGGAAGAGTCAACGTGACCTAAATCACAGAATCACAGAATCACTAGGTTGGAAAGGACCTTTAAGATCATCAAGTCCAACCATTAATCCAGCGCCACCATGTCCCCTAAACCATGTCCTGAAGCGCCACATCCACATGTTTTTTGAACACTTCCAGAGATGGCGACTCCACCACCTCCCTGGGCAGCCTGTTCCAGTGCCTGACCACTCTCTCAGTGAAGAAATTTTTCCTAATATCCAATCTAAACCTCCCCTGGCACAACTTGAGGCCATTTCCTCTTGTCCTATCACTAGTTACTTGGGAGAAGAGACCAACACCCTCGTCGCCACAACGCCCTTTCAGGTAGTTGTAGAGAGCCATAAAGTCTCCCCTCAGCCTCCTCTTCTCCAGACTAAACAACCCCAGTTCCCTCAGCCGCTCTTCATAAGACCTGTGCTCCAGACCCCTCACCATATTCGTTGCCCTTCTCTGGACACGCTCCAGCACCTCAACATCCTTCTTGTAGTAGAGGGGCCCAAAACTGAACACAGGATTCAAGGTGCGGCCTCACCAGTGCCGAGTACAGGGGCATAATCACTTCCCTACTCCTGCTGGCCACACTATTCCTGATACAGGCCAGGACGCTGTTGGCCTTCTTGGCCACCTGGGCACACTGCCGGCTCATGTTCAGCCGGCTGTCAACCAGCACCCCCAGGTCCCTTTCCGCCAGGCTGCTCTCCAGCCACTCCTCCCCAAGCCTGTAGCGTTGCATGGGGTTGTTGTGGCCAAAGTGCAGGACCCTGCACTTGGCCTTATTAAACCTCATACAGTTGGCCTCTGCCCATCGATCCAGCCTGTCCAGATCCCTCTGCAGAGCCCTCCTACCCTCCAGCAGATCAACACTCCCACCCAACTTGGTGTCATCTGCAAACTTACTGAGGGAGCACTCGATTCCCTCATCCAGATCATCAATAAAGATATTGAACAAGACCGGCCCCAGAACCGAGCCCTGGGGAACACCGCTTGTGACCGGCTGCCAGCCGGATTTAATGCCGTTCACCACAACTCTCTGGGCTCGGCCATCCAGCCAGTTCCTCACCCAGCGAAGAGTAAACCCGTCTAAGCCACGAGCCGCCAGTTTCTCCAGGAGAATGCTGTGGGAGACGCTGTCAAAGGCTTTACTAAAGTCCAGGTAGACAACGTCCACAGTCTTTCCCTCATCCACTAGGCGGGTCACCTGGTCATAGAAGGAGATCAGGTTGGTCAAGCAGGACCTGCCTTTCATGAACCCATGCTGGCTGGGCCTGAGCCCTTGGTTGTCCTGCAGATGCCCTGTGAGCACTCTCAAGACCAACCGCTCCATAATCTTCCCTGGTACAGAGGTCAGGCTGACAGGCCTGTAGTTCCCAGGATCCTCCTTCCAGCCTTTCTTGTAGACGGGCGCCACACTGGCAAGCCTCCAGTCTTCTGGGACCTCCCCTGTTAACCAGGACTGCTGATAAATGATGGAGAGTGGCTTGGCAAGCTCCTCCGCCAGCTCTCTCAGTACTCTCGGGTGGATCTCATCAGGCCCCATAGACTTGTGGGTGTCCAGGTGGTTTAGCATGTCCTTGACTGCTTCCTCCTGGATTATGAGGAGTACATTGTGCTCTCCATCCCCATCTTCCAGCTCAGGGGGCTGAATATCCTGTGGATACCTGGTCTGGCTATTAAAGACTGAGGCAAAGTGATTGTGATGGCTCACAATCTCAAGGTTAAAATTCAAATTTCTAATGACATTCACCAAGATTGAAGATACTTCATCTCCTTTTTTTTTGTTTTTAAAGAAAGAAAATATTTAAATGCTTTTGAAAATGCTGCCTTTTGACTTCTAAGCCACTCAGGATATCCAACAATGTACAGGTGCTGGGTAAAATTTGAAAGCACTTGGGACATAAAAAAAACTAGCTTAGATAAGGCACTAGAATATATATTCTGGGAGTCAATCTGTAAGTGGAAGAAGAGTGAAATGGGTTGTATGCCATTTTTCATCACAATGTGCATGATTTCACTATTCAAATAAACACTAAACTCAGTAAAAGTTATGGATCATACTTTACACATTAATTGCTAAATACCGAACTAATTGATTAATATTTCTATATCACATCTTATCATATTTACAACTCTTAATATACCTGTTGGGAGATACAAACTTAGATCAAAAGCTTCTCCGATAAACTATTGGTCAGCAATTGCTTAAAAGGTCCTTAAGTATTCAGTCCACTTTATAAAGTAAACTGACATCAATGAAGGCAGTTTTCTGCAGACTTTCATTGTTTCCTATGTGGATGATGCAGCTTTACCCTACTGTAACCACGAAATCTACATGCATACTGACAAGGTGATAAGCTGCAGAATCATAATAAAGATGTTTTAAAACCTGGTTCCACTAAATGGGATGTTTGCTACAGTCTTCAACATCACCAGGATTCACATCATTGTTAATCTAGATCCTCTCAGGTAAAACAAGTGGTTTTGTCACATCTAAAATATGACCCAAACCTGATATTTGTTACCTGAAATACAGCATTTTTTTCCTAATTTCATAATGAAGAAAAGATTGACACTACTGTCAAGAGATTTCACTTTTATGACATTGTAATTGAAGAATTTGAGAGAGGAACTGCTATGGTTTTAAAGTTGATATGTAAAACAGATGCAAAGATAATGTTACCTATTTATGAAAACTTTTAGAATAAAATATTTGCACTCAACGGCTGAGGTAGGCAATAATTTTCTTCATGTGTGGCCAGAGTTTTCTATTTTCTAATTTCTATGCTGTAGAAATTAATGTGCTAAGTTAAGAACTAGCTTACTCTTGTTTATTACCGCCTATTTAGCTGAAGAGCTAAATAAATAAGTAAACATGAAAAAGGATGCAACCCACAATGAACAAATGCAAATTTCTACATTCAAGATCAGCCATTTTTACAAGTGCAGAATGAAAGACACAGGCTGGTCCCTCTTCTGCAGAAAGAAAAAGCCAGAGATTATAGAGAGTCAAAAGTAGAATACAAACCAAAAGCTTGATAAACCATACGGGAAACACTAATAGTAGTTCAGCTGCAAGCTAAATGACACACCATGTCATTCTCTACTCACCTATAACTGTATTAAGCTTTGGAAGGTACACTTCATGAGAAAAGTTGACTCATTCCAGCAGTGAGAAAGATGAAAGTACTAGACTTATGAGGTAAGGTTGAAAGATCTGGGGCTTGTACAGTCTAGAGAAGAGATGGCTGAAAGAAGGGATAACAGTCTTCAAAGTGCATAAAAGGCTGCTGCAAAGGAGAAAAGGAATAAGCAGGTTTTGCATGCTTATTTTAGGGAGAAGTAATAGTAATAGGCTGAATCTACAACAGGGGAGAATTAGATTAGACATAGGGAACATTCCGTAAAACTAAGGAGCTGAATCTACAACAGGGGAGAATTAGATTAGACATAGGGAACACTCCATAAAACTAAGGATAACTAAGCCCTGAAATAGATTGTATGGGGAGATGGGGAATCTGTGCCTTTGGAGATTTTAAAGAATACGTTAGGCAAACATCTGACACAAATTATATAGGTGTAATTCCTCATGCCTAGGGGCAGAGAGATGAACTACAGGAGTCTGTGGATTATTTATGCCACAGACATTATCTCAGAGTGAAGCTGGGGAGCCTGGAAAAACTGCACAGATGCACCCAGATCACCCAAGGTCCTCCCAGGCTTGGGTGATAACCACTGCTACTGGCCTGGCCAGCAGCCACAGCAATTCCAGTCTTGGGAAAGCACGAGATGCCAGTGATGCTAATTTTTTTTGCAGGGTTTACCTACCATTATTGCTGCACAAGAGTGCGATGCCCAGAGCCACCTCTGAACCGCGGCTGCACCATGCTGGAGCCCAACTTTTGAAAGATGGTGGGAGTAAGACACAGAAACATTGGGAGCAAAATGTGGTATTATGCTTTGCCGTTGCTTAAGTGCTCTGCAGCTCTCATGCTATTTGGGTCTCCCTAGAGTCAGGTAGTCTCAGTCTCCTGCTGATGTCCCACTAGTAGGAAGCTGACTAGCAAAACCTTCTGTCCAATCTTGTTTTCCGTGACTAGGACACTGACATATTTAGTTAAAGGAATGCAGCCATTCTGAAGTTTGGGTCTATCAAATGAAATTGTAGTGGACAAAGTCCGGGAAACAAATCATTCATTGAAGGGATGCTACAGATGTGAAAATGGGCTGCATAAGAAGATGGGAGAAAGCAGTCTCTTTGCTTGAGGGTGTTAATGGTAAAAGCTTGTCCCAATGAGAGACACTCTGTTTGGTTACAGGATTCAGTTTCCTTCAGGAAAGGTTGTCACTGAAAGGCATCTGTAAAGAAACCACCCCAAGAAAGAGCAAGACCAGGGATGTTAATGTCTCCAAAACCATTTCTATGGTGTTGCTTCCCTCCTCCCCCATGCCCTGCCTGCGAATTTGAATAAATTATACAAGCTGGCATGACAAGGGAGCATTAATGGGCCATTTACCACCTGAGAAGTGCATTAACGGGTCATTAATGCATACCCTGCAGTGTTCTGCTGTTAGGACTCACTAGATATTCCGTATTTTTAAAAAGATTATTCTTTTTTTTTAAGTAAACGAAATTTTTTACTTCCATTTTTCTCCCTTCTTCTGAATAAATCTTTAGGTTCTAGGGGAATAATAATTCATGAAAAGGGAATGAAAAGACAGGGTAAAATAAGAACAGCAGCTTTCTATTATTCTGTGGACATGATTCTCCCAGCTGACGCACATACATAGCTAGCAGGAGGAACATGCCAATTCTGTGATCTCAGCTCTTCTCACAGGACTATGACATAGCTTCAGTTGAGATACTAATGGCCTTAATTAAGCAGATTGGCCAGAAGAAAGGTTGAAATCAGTTAAATTGAGGGCTCTCCCAACTCCTAGTTATTACACAGAAAACTGAAGATGCCTAGCACTCCATACAAGTAGGCCTTGATGGAAAAAAACATTTAAGATAACAGTGCACAAACTTGTGCCTGGATTAGTCTTTGTATGGAGGAGAAACTGAATGGAAAGGTCTTCGCAGTCCTGCTCTCAGTGAAAATGGTGCTTTTTGAGCATGTGAGGCACTGTTGGGTTGTTCAGTGAAATGAACAAGAAGAATCAAGAGTTGACAAAAAGTGGTTATTTTAATATCAGAGACAACGTAATTTTTCTCTTCTGCATCATCTCTTACTCTTGTCTATAAAAGTTGAGAATGAAAAAATAAGGTTTTAATACCATCGGAGAATTTATTTTTCTATTAGAAATGTGTCTTTTGCCAAATGAATGCAGATATTCATGCCAGGACAGGAGTACTTTGTAATTGGAAAACAGCTGAAAATAGAAAAAAGGAAGTGCATTCGTACCATGCCTTAAATTGCCTGTAATCCTTGAAATACAACCAATTGTATTCAGCTACAGTGAAGTCTTTTGCTTGATTACTTCTCAGCCTGACAACAATAGCTTGCAATTTCTACAAAGGGAGCAAGTGCTTTTCTAAAGATAATTAGTCCATTTTGGTGTGCTCTGAGATTTTCTGGAAAAGGACAATACCTGACTAGTTCTCATGCATTCACTGAGACTAAGAACAAAAAGCAGTAAAAGACACCAGAAACTTTTAAAATACGTTCTGAGTGTCCTCCTCTAGGAAGAGGACCTGACACTGGGATCTGCTCAGCAAAAGAGGTCACTGAGACTGGGAAATGGACAATATCATCCTCTTTGGAATTCTTTCTTTATGATCACTTGTGAGCTTTATTTCTTATAATGAAGTGGAAGTGTTATAGATCACAGGTGAAGACTGTGAAAATTGAATTTTTCAGTTACTGAAAATAATTACATGGACCCAGATTGCTATGGCAAAATATCTGCACGTATGAAAGAGGCCTACTGGATCATTAGGTCGTAAAGAAAAGAACCAAGGACAAGAAGAGTGGTGTAACTCGAATTTCATCAAGCTTCAATTTCATCACAGAACTCAAAACAAAAAACCAACACCCCCCCTCCCCGTCCTCCAAAACCTAAGAGGGAGGGAAGGAAACAAATAGAAAAAGGTCAGCAGTTCCAGCCTTGCTCCAATTAGAAAATTAACAGGTAAGACGGATTCAGCGTTTTTCCTCCATGTACTTCTCTCACTGGTTCCTGTGTTTAAGAGAGGGTTGGCCTGTAATTACAGACAATCTTTATCCGCTGCTTTTCTCTGAAGTACACGTGTGTGTAAAAGAGGTCGTAAGTCAGAAGGTATCTTTGTACATGGCTTGAGCTCTATTACATACAGGCCTCAAACAAAGCAGATATGAAAAAGTTTTTCATAGCAGTTTGAGACCCAGAAAGCAACTCATCAATGCCAGCACTAATGAACTGAGCATTGAAAGTAATGTGAGGTTAAAGATCAGCTTAAGTATGTATGACACATTCACACACTACCAGGATCAAAAGAAAAATAGGCCAGTGTCTTGCTTTCTTAGGATTTTTTGTGTCTCTGTGTCCAGGTGCTTGCATATGACAGAAGGAGCCAGACTCTCATGTAAACTGAACTAAGGTACTATTAAGATCTTAGCTGACCTCTACTAAATTTAATAGACCAAATGAAACATGCTACTCCATCCCACTCCATCTGTAAGGCATTATTATTGAGTTCATAGTGAATAACTATTTATTATTTTCTTAATTTTCAGCCACAGCACAGTACATTTTAACATAGCAACCTTCTAGTGAGTTTGGGCTCCAGGATATATGGCTGTCTTTTAAAATAAAAAGCACTGGTAATATAGTGAGAGAGGCAAGCTAGCTTGCAGCTTATAGATTTTCAAGAGGAAATGGTGATTGAACTGACCGTGCTACAGACAGCTTTTAGTTTGAGCTGAAGGAAATGGATGTGGCAATAATTCTGTGTTACCTACTGAATGTTAATTTCAGAGACATTCTTTGCTGAGTGTTTGAAAGGACAAAATTTGAATTCTAATTTCCAGAGAAGGCAGAGGCATTTATAGCAATTGCCTTTGTGTAATTGCTAGAGTATAGACTGTACGCAGGGGCATAGGACAATGCATCTCATAAGGAGTCAAAAATAAATGACTTAATCTGAGATCTACAACTCTAATTATATACATCTCTCCATCCTAAAGGGTTTTATTTTGCTATGGTTGCTTTTAGAGCCATTAACAAAATGTTGCATTATATCTCTGTTAGTGTGGGGGCATGTGCAAAGACTGCATATATGCCTAAAGCCTATTTTTATATTGAATGAGTCCTAAAATGGAATTCAAATCCAGTTTGTTTCTGTTACAGTGCTGTAATCATTACAAGTTATTATTTTTTAAAAAAATTGATAATCACATTTATGCATTGAAAGGGTATGCAAGAAAGGAATAGAATTCATATTAAAAAGGTGAATTAGGAAATATTTACAAAGGAGCAAGCAAAGAATGAATCTGGCTACAAATGCATTATCTCCCCAGCAACACAAATCTCAGTCTAAGCTTTCTCTTTAAGCTTAAATTCTGTTGGCTACAAAAACAAGATTTCCTCTGCTTCCACACTGAAATTGGTACTCTGACTTCTCCATCGTGGTGGAAACGTGTAAAGATTTGCCTGCAAGGATGGGAAATTCAGCTGAGAGATGCAGATCATCATCATCGTCTTCACCGTTCCAGAAGGATCCACATCACCAAGCAAATCTATTGAGCTATGTGATGTAACAAATTATGGGAAAATATTACTCTGAAATCTGAGTAGCCAAGGATAGCTCAGAGGCATTCAGAGAACTGCCAATCAACTATGGAAAGTCTGATATCAAAGTGATGTCCTCTGCTTCTGCTGACAAAGGGTGACAAAATGCACAAAACCAGGTTTGGTATCTATAAAGTGCTCCCCCTATCAAAGCTCCAGCAAGTTAATACTCATATGTAAAACTTTCGAGGGAAACAATCAGTATCATGGACCTGCAGCTCTACAAACCTTATGCATGAGTTGATACTGGTGCAGGTAATTCCAGTATTTGCTCTCCTATGGTTGCATCAAAGTGGAATTCCTGAACAAATGATTTTTCTGAGGACAAGGTTTTTTTAAGTTCTACATTAGTATAAGAGAAAGGAGACATATCTTCTACTTGTGTTATTTCCTAGCCACTGGGTAGATATATTTCCTATGGAAGAAAAAGGCTATATATCTTCATAATAAAAAAACTGGGAAAACGTTTAAATCTTTCCTAAATCAATACTTTGACTCACGATTTGTACATTTTCCAGGAGAGCAGAGTACCATCTGCACTGCCCATTTCAACCCCAAATCAAAGTCCTTAAGTATACAGTTACAGGAATTGCTGAGATGCTTGTGCAAAATGAATGGGATGTGAGCAGATACCGATTCATAAGCATTGCAACCAAATAACAATGGCATAACTTTCAAAAAGAAAGTAAAAAGCTACAAGTGCTTCTTTATATTAAATTCATATAAGATGATCATATCCTTTTTTTGTAAATTACTTAAACCAGGGGAATGTGCTGTGAGAAAATGAAAAGGGGTGTACATGAATTAGCCACTATCACTCAATCAATCACTGTTAAGTCTGTCATCCAGCACAGTGAGTGTTTGCATACCAAGAGGTTAAAGCACAACAAAATGGAATTTCCAAATAACGCTTTGACTGACTGAGAATTCACCTCAGTCCTAATGGACATTCAGGCCAGGCCTGCAGTGTGAGAAGATGATCAGCAATTGGAGAAGCCCAAATAACAGACCATGGAGATTATCTGACAGAAATCAGAGCTAATGTGATATCTCACATGACTGCATGAGGCTGTTTGAAGAGGACCTTCAATCAAGAAGGTCATTTTTTCTCAGGAGGCTTCGGCAGGAAGAACATGAGGGTGTCCAGATGGGATCACACAATTATTGCAGATTGATACACAACTGATTTTTACAGTTTTCCAAATTAGCTGGTTAATTCTAAGGTAACATATGAGAAGTAGTGTCTGCTCACATCTCCATCACTTTCTAAGCTTTGAAAGCAGCATGTTACATTGAAGATCATACATGAGCTTGGCTGATTCATGTAGCCCTTGAAGATGACCTGGATTATAGTAACTCAAAGATGAAAATGCTTTCAGAGGGCAAAGAAGAGGAGGACTGAAAACTTCGCAATCTACCCTTCTCTTATCTCCTAAGCTCTCCATCTAAAGTAGCACTTCTCAACCTTCTTTGCTATGTCACACAATCATTTTTATTTGTAACCAGATAAAAATAAGGTGGAATGTAGGATGCTTTTCCTATTATTTCCTTCCTTGGGAGTGTTTAAAAATTAGAGGGGAAAGGGATGGTTGATTTTTTTAAATTGTTTTGTAAACCACCTCTTCAGAGGCCACTAGAGACTCTCAAGACCACCACTGAACCACAGGCTCAAGGCTGAGTAACACTGACCTAGAGTAAATTCTTTCAATAGCAAGAAAGTAACCCACTTGACACGGATGGCAATGAGGGAAAACAATAATACTGCTTTGCAATTTCATCTGCTTCTGGAGCTGAATGGCCATGCTTTGGAAAGGCTTATCTGACTTTTACAAATCCATGCAGGTTTCATTCTCTATAAGCTGTCTCTCTTGTTTTCTTTAGAAAAATGAATTCAGCTAATACTTGATATAAATGGATCTATGCCTGTTAACATACAGCAGCTGTTCAAAGAGGAGCAAAAGTGAAAAAAAAAAAAAAGCAGCACTTTCACTGAATTGGAAATATGGTATCAATTTTTTTTGTCTGTTTTTGTCCTAGTCAATCAACTTTTATACCTGCTCCCACATCCATATAGCACATAAAGAAAAGACAAATACATATACACAAATTACTAGGAAAGACTTTCTTCAGGTTTGAAATTAGACACATTGCACCAATTTAACATTGAGCATCACTATGTTTTGACATTCACATTGTAAACATCACTAAGATTTTACTCTAGCAAATACAATTTATTTTGGGAAAGGAATACTCCTACCCCAAAAGCTCCTGTAAAACAAACCGTGCAACCTCAACTACATAAGCTAAAAATCACAGTTCTTATTATCATGAAGGATGCACTTAGCCCTTTTCAAAACATTCTTGAGAAAACTGTATTTTACTTTGAAAAAAAAAGTCATAGCAAATTTTAACAAAATAATTTGTGTTATAAACTGCTACTACAAGTGATTGCTGGTGACTAACAGACTTGAATCTTACTGTCACCCAGCACTATAAAAGGCCACAGCCATGAAATTTTGAGAATTCAGTATCTTACCCATTTTGTTATAATGGTAGTGCTATTTGGGTCCACACCATTTGACTATGCACTCACCCTAGAATTTCACATTCGGATTTTAATGACAAGGTGTCTACTATAACAAAAGAAGAAAAAAGCCTTTGAACATGGGCAAGTAGGAATGCAGGCTAAAAAAAAGAACAAAATATGCAAATTCGATCTAAAGTGGTTTACTCAGTAAGTTTTCACTGTAAATGAGAGATTCAGGGCAAGTTATAAACAAGGCTGATTCTACCAAAGATGCACTGGCTACATTGCCCATACCATGTCTTTGACCAAGAAATCCAGAAGAACGTACTAGGTGCACAACCATGGCATAAACACCACTTACCATATATAACCTCAGGGCTCTCAGAATAGGTTATAAGCAGCAAGCCAGAAGAGAATTACTGAGAATAACAATCAACATAGATTCTTTGTTCTCTTAATCCTTACGGACTTTGTGTTCTCCAAGCTACTTGGCCCTTCAAAGCAGAAGAGGTAATTGAATTTCAATCATAACATGGTCTGATTCAAAATAACCCATAATGGCACTCATTTCAATACTGCACAGTGCTGATTTTTATTCTGGGTGTAGTGTCTGTTCTTTGCTGTAGGAATTTCCATATGCTCCTTGCCCTGAATTTCAAAGAATAAGTTTGTCTAATGGAGCTGAATATTGAGATTTTCCCCTCATGACTTATGGGTGCAATTTGAAAGGGCGAGAGGGGGAAAGTAACATGTAAATGAAAAGCACGTACAATGCTATGTGATGATAAACAGCCCTTGCAATTTGCTTAGCTATAGCTTGTTCTTCATTCCCAGAGGCACTAGTCACTTTTATTATGATATGACAGCTGAGTTTTATTCTCAAGATTGTGCAGATTTCTCACCTGACTAGCTCATGACTGTGTATTTCAGGTCAGAGAGCAACACAAGCTGGGGTCTATTTTTCTTCTTCTCATGGCTGTTCTCCCCTGTCATTCTTTATGTTGATTTCCACTTCCCAGCCCCACCAATAAGTTCAATTTTCTCAAATTATTTATTTTTTTTGGTAAAGCAGATTTTTGAACAATCCGCACACCTCCTTTCACAGGGCATGGTCCACTCTCCATACGCTGAACACAGACCCGTTATGCTGTCTCTGTGAACTGGGTTGACTGGTATGTAGATCAACGGATGCCTGCTTCCTTGTTCTTTCATCACTATATTCATCTTCACATTGTAAGCGTTTGGAATTCACGTTTTCTGTGTTACCGAAAGCAGACAATTTGCTCTAGTATGAGAGTTAAAGGACATGGGAGACTATCAGTGACATTTATCAGTAACAATTTATGTAACTTAAAGGGTCAAGCACAGACTGCAGTTCAGAAGTTCAGTTATCAGCTCTGCTGCTGGTCTGCACGGTTACCTTGGGCTAGTTGCTGCCACCCAGTGTTTTAGTTCTCCACATGTAAATGGGCAAATTATGCTACTTTGTGAAATACTTAAATCACATATGTCTTCTATATGAAAGACTAGATACCTAGAAAATAATGTCTACAATTTTAAACATGCTTATAAACACCTGGCAGGGGGATATACACTATACCAGTTCAACAGAACAGCTTCCATTTCTGAGTCCCTGTGTTTGAACCACACTGGTAGCATCATCTCTACAATGCTGTGGAGCAATTTATAATTGGTCGTTTCAAGACTGGAATGACAGAACAGACTTGAAATTTGCTCTACCAGTTTCTACAAACGCCGACCTTCTTTTTCAAGGCTATCAAACTAGCATTGCTCCCCTTCACTGCTTTTGCTTAATAAAATAAATATGAATTAAGTACACAATCCACATCTGCACAACAGGTCAAGAAATCAGAAAACTTGGATGAACATCAGCCAAGCCAGATGGAACTTTTAGTTATCAAGGAGACTGCATTAAAAAGCTGTATTAAAACTTAAATCACAACAGTTGTTTTTCAGGGTTGGTAAGATCATCCTTAAATATTGCTGCTCTATTTGGCTATGTCAACTATTGTCAAGATAGGCTTTGGAAAGCCTCTCTCATCTTCCCCCTTTTTATATTTTTTTCCGTAAAGAACAAAAAATACACCCTGGACTTCTTTCATCTGTTTGAAATGCATGTTGGCCAAGGAGCTGCATTACACTCATCTGTGGAGGCAGCTGGCTGCCCACCCTTCTGTCTGGAGAAGAGATAAATACAGAGGCTCAACAGAATTTTCCATTTTTCCCGTGTGCTTGCCTACTTAATTGAAATCCACCACTGCTGCCAACTGTCGGCAGACTTACGGTTTATAAATGTTGTAGTTCAACAGGTGCTAATGCTGTATGTTATCTTAAAATAATAACAACTTTCATCTTGAGCAAAATTGAGATTTTTTGTGTGAGAAGGAGCACACTTGCTGATGTTCAGCTTTATTTTATTTTTACAACAGTCTGGCAGTTTAAGATGGGAGTTGAGCATTGTGCTAGAGGACAAAGCTACTGAGTTTTCCCGGATGTTACAGAATGACAGAATGGTAGGGGTTGGAAGGGACCTCTGAAGATCATCTGGTCCAACTCCCCTGCCAAGGCAGGATCACCTAGGGCAGGTTGCACAGGAACATGTCCAGTTGGGTTTTGAAGGTCTCCAGAGAAAGAGACTCCACAACCTCTCTGGGCAGCCTGTTCTGGTACTCCGTCACCCTCACAGTAAAGAAGTTTTTCCTCAGGTTGAGGTGGAACTTCCTGTGCTGCAGTTACCCAAAGATTCAAAAAACTTGAGCAGCGAAGATATTCATATTGTTTAACATTATACAACTGAATCTAAGCCTCTCTGGAATTCAAAGATTCAAGGTTCTTCAGATACCAGTTCATGGAAGAAGACTAACACAAACACTTTGGATTAGTCTGTGTAGGGTAGCACCTCATTAACTAAGCGAGGAGACTAGTCTCACAGCTTAGGCAACTAAGAGGTTCTAGAACTGGACAGGATGATCCCCTCTGTTTTGCTCTCAGCTCTGCCACTTCCCTCATATATGAAGGTATCCTGCTTTGTGCAGAAGGTTGGACTAGAGAACCCCAGCAGTCCACTCTAACCACATTTCATTGCTTTGATGTAGAAAGCAATCTCCTTGGGACATAAACCAAATCCTATGAGCTTTAGGTGCAGCATCCCACATTCTGGAGATGTGCTTTTCACTGAAGTGGGGAGGTGTAAACAGCAACACTAAAAGATACAAATGCTTGGGGGCTTGTCAGAAAGCCTTTTACTGGAAAAGATCCACTAAGCCCAAGTCCACCCTCCCAGATCCCTCAGATTAGAAAACTGCAACATGCAAACAACTTAAAAATATATATTTAATTTGAAGTGTCATAAATAGGAAAAGAAAAAAGAAAGTAATCAGAGAGAAAGCTTCTAAATAAGACAAGAAAATCCACATCTTTCTGAAAGATAACAATCCTATCAGATTTAGAAGACGACCAGTATTTCAGTATGTTTCTCTGATAGAATGGGTTTTGTTTTGTTTCTTCCAGTGGTGATTAACTATCTCCAGAGCATCGTACCTCTTAACTGCCATAATTTATGGCATTCATCCTAATAGCTGTAAGAGCCAGTCAGTGTTACAGAGAAACACACAGAAACATTTGACCCTCATTTGCTTTGCCCATGGCTACACAGACGTCCTGCAAACAGAAATAGCTGTTACTTTTAACACGCAAATTGAAATACTTGACAAAAGTAAGTAATAAGTAAATAAAAATAAGTAATAAGTAAGTAAAAGTAAGTAATAAATAAAAGTAAGTAATAAAAGTAATACTTTTAAGTAAGAAGATGGGTTTCCCAGCACATACCTTCTGCATGAGTCAACATAATCAAAGGACTTTGGAAAAGAGAAGGGATATTGAAAGCAGATTTCACAGTCACTCTCTTCTGAATCCTGCACCTGCTTTACCAACTTAACAGAACTAGTACAAGAGCAGAGATTTGACTATAGCTTTGCTGGAGTGTTATTTTATTAGCATCTCAGAAAACAACATCTGGCTGCATAACTGGCTGTGGGCTGCTTCTTATGGGATTACAGCGACTTGGATGAGCAGGACTGGGGAAAGAGTCAGGATCAGTTTTGATCAGGAAGACAGAAACCGATCTCTTCCAAACAAAGCTAGCTTAAGGGAGAAGACCAAGCCACAAGGTTAAGAAAGAAATGTTGGGATTGGAGGTTTAAATAATACCACACAGAGATTAAAAGTACTTTATTCTGAGCATGTGAGAAGAGGCACAATCTCAGAGGAACGTCAGGTGAAAAGAGAGGCAAGTCCTGGTGGCAACAAGATTAGAGATCCCAGCCAGAAAGTTCAGATTTATAGGCATGAACCTACAAGGCTCAGCAGGATAGGTCCCTGTTGAGAACAGAATGTAGCATCCTAGATTTAATAAGACACTTTCAGCAGAGATAAGTCTATATAAAAGCAAAAGGAAAATACAGTGGGGCAACAGGGATCCCTTGCCCTGGGAACAGAAACAACAGCCAATTGGTAAAGAGGTGTATTTTAAGTAAGAAGATGGGTTACTGAAGGTTTTTTATCTGATGGGGAGCAAGTCCTGAGCATGATTCCTGCACGAGGAAGCATACTTTCATCTGTTAGACCTAACCTTTGAAGAAATGATCCAGCTGCTTCCCAGGGAATGAGAACACACACAAACAATGGAGAGCAAAGCTGGTATCCAGATCTTGGAGATGGAGACTCGAACGTCTATATACACAAGTGGACACAAACTGCTCTGTTCTGAAGGAGAAAGGCCAGATTCAGTCAGTGGGAAAAACTCTTTGAACTAGGAGACTAGAAAAATTGTAACTCAAGTGTTTCTTACAATTACCAGCAAAGAGTTTCAAAATGGCACTAAGTCAAAAGAAGATCTGTTGCATCCTGGAAGCTTGACTGGCTCCAGCAGCCCTTTCATCTCATCTTCATTATTCTGTCAGACTTCGATAGTTTTAGAAGTGACAGGATTAATTTTTTTAATATAATAAAATCAGTGTCTGTGCTATTGAATGAGTCATCAGCTGCCCACTAGCACTGAGCCAAGAGTCTGAGGATATGATGTGGGTTAGGTTAATGCATCCTGAAGTCTCTATGTATGGCCCACCCCTTGTAGGTCACCTTGAAGCTGACACAGTGGTACCATGAGAGCTCAACTCTTCATCTGGAAACTGAAGGTTGTAGGATCCCTGCTTCTTCATCCTTGCCCCCAAGAAGCAGCAGACAGAAAGCTTACCCCTGTAGAGGGGGAGCTTTTCTCATTCCTCATCATTCACTCCCCAGTCTTTGCTGGTCCTTTACCTACAGCAATGGGAGATTCTACCTGGGAGGTGTGTGCAGCTACCCCTTCTCTCCATCCCCTTCCTGGGGAGAACTTAACGGTAATGTAAAGAACTATTTAAGAGGACAAATGCAATTTGCAAACACTAGGAATAGGAGAAAGTAACACAGAGCAGGATCTCTGCCAAAAGAGCTCTCAGTGACTGGCTTTGTGTTTGCAAAGCAAACCAGACCTTGCCCACTCACCAGCAACCCCTGCATGCCTTTGTCTAGAGGTGTCCTGGAAGGTTGCTATGGCTATGACTTCAAAACTCACTATGAAACACTTACTCTTGTTCCTTCTCAGCATGCTTTCCATATCCCAGGTCTTGAATTCCTATTAGTTAGAAGGTTGCTAGAAACACAGCTGTCATATATGCAGTGTAATTGCACAGCGACAGCTAAAGCAACCATTGAACAGTAGAACCAGAAGACAGTAAGGCAAGGGGGATTCTCTTGCAGTATCTCATGTTTTTGAAACTTCACAAGAAACATTATCACTGACTTTAACACTTCAAAAGAAAGATAAGTAGAAGAAATCATCCAGCAATGAAAAATTATTGGATCTGCAGCAAGCTATCCACTACGGTGTTTTGTTAAGGCTGGACTTTTAAAGAGGAGCCTAAAACACTAGCACAATATTGACAGCATTTGTAATGAGGAGTCAACACTGTGACTACACACAAAACCTTAGTATAAAGATAAGGGACCTTCTCAGGCCGAGCAAGAGCAATTGAGAATAGCTCTTTTCTAGCAATCCCTGCTTGAACTATGAGACTCGATTACCTCTCATGAAAACTAAATCTCAGGTTTGTCTCAAAAATTTCAAATACTTATACTGATTTTGCAAGTATCTTCATAGAGGGCTACCAAGGGATTTTAAACTTAAGTTTTGCTCACACCTTGCAGATGGAGTAACAATGCTCAGTAAACAAAGGAAAAGCCAAACCACACAATTAAGGTTTGCATTTTCTTGTTAGTGCTTTTAGAATTCCCTTGGTCTTGTCTTCACCCTCTTAATTGTAAGGTAACTTATTTCTGAGCTTGGCAGGTTTTCTGTCATGAGAAATAGCTCTCAGTTTTCATTTGTGACTAGGACTGACTTACAGCTCAAGACTAGTTAAAATACTATTGAAGCTGATTTTTCAATTCTACTGTGAATTTCAGACCTGCACCTAGGAATTTCCTTCTGAATCGGTGACCTGAGTTTTTGCAGCTCTTCTTTAATAGCACAGCTAAGTCACTAATTTAATTAACTGCATGATCACATGGACTGTCAACTCTGAGCCTCCTATTGCCTTCTATTGACAACAGTGGGTGAAAGCAAGAGCACTGCATAGTTTCTTCAGAAACTCATGAGAGCAAGTGAGTTGAGCTGAAGTCCACAAAAAGATTGTGAGTAGACTCTAAATCAAAGGCAAGAAGAATCCCAGTTATGGTATCAGGTGCCATTTCCACAACTCAAACACAAGTTATTTAAATGTTTTTACACTCTCCAAATAAGATTTCACAGACAGCTCTCTTCTGTTGTTTCAACTTCTTTGTCAGTAGTCTCCCATTGGGATAAGACATCTAAAAAGGCGGCCAGAGCTCTCCTGGGATTATGAGGAAACATACTAAGACGTTAGAGTAGGCAGGAGAGCATCCACTTCTCACTTAAATAAGGGAGTCTGGTAGCGCACTTTCCCGTATTCAAACCAAAGGAGTGTGGAAAAATATCTTCTTTGTCCTTATGATGAATTCTGCCTTTTATGTAAATTAGAACAGAATTCAAGAAATGTGGCATGTCTAAGTGTGAGCAACAGCTGGGAAAAATTGCAGCTGCCAATATCAATAATTCATTATCAATTGGTTCCACAGACATTTCTGAAACAGTCATGCCAAGAAGCTGTGCAACAGGATAACAATGTTATAGGGAATGGTAAAAGCATGCATTTCTGTACTGCTGTCCTAGAATTTCCCCAAATATTTGTGTATTACCCACTTGGCTGCAGCTGTTTTTCTTTGAGATACACAGGTTATTACAAAATATAACCAAACAACAACAAAAGCCGCAAAAAGACAAACAAATCCATGAATTTGTGTTCACCACAAGTATAGGAAGACAGAAATGGAGGTGGAATACACTCTAACAATAAATCCATTTTGCAGCAATTGTACAAATAGACACGGTTTCTCATCGGAATTAAACAGGGCTTTGGAAATCTGCCTGCCTGAATTTGTGGGGGCTGACTCCACTTCTGTTTTGATATTGTATGTTATCAATTCATTTGACTGAGCTTCCCGTGCAAGTTATTAAATTCCCACGCCACTTCCTCATTATCTGTAAAATAGGGCTAACAGTATTAGCCCTAGAAATTTACAAAGGAGATCAAGGATCATATAGAACTAAAAATAATTCACAAATCCTGGTTGGAAATTGCATGACAACATTTTCCTCTTACCTGAAAACCTCCAACCTCCCTTCAGTGTCATTAAAAGAAGACTTATTCTAATATATTATTTTATAAAACCAAAATAGACAATAAGCATTTCAGATAATTATTTGCCTACAATCATAGCTTTACTGCCATTCTCGTTTTCTAAAAGTTACCTATTTTTGAAGGTGACCTGCATTACCGCAGTGTTAATAAAAATGCACTGTGTGTAATCGGTTATTATTTTATCTCTAAGCATATTCAGTTGTTTAAAAGGTGTAAGCATTCTCAAGGGGAGCATCATGCCAGTAAGAGAAGACTCTTCTTCAGGAAAAAAAGGAGTCAAGTCTTTCCCGAAAGTACTAAGTCCCTAGTGATACTGATCTATTTAAACACTGCATAATATATTTCATATTTAGATTGTTATAATGTCTTGGACTTCACCACATATTTTATGTTTTGCCACAACAGTAACTTATTTTCCTGTCACTGTAGATGCAGGTGCCTCTGAGATCCCACTGGCCACAGTTCAAGTGAAAATCTTTCTCATGCAAAAGAATTACTTAAAAATAATGCTGAGCTGCTGAAAAATAATATAATTTTCAAGAAAAACTGGCCAACCATTTGCATCCTTCTTGTTTTGCTTTCAGTCATGCTCTATTGATGCATTCCCAGAAAACTTGAGATTTGTAAAGAGAAGAATCTCATTTTTTTTATGCTTAGTCTTAGAAGCACAGTGTATGTACAGGATTCTAGGGTTATGAGGAGGACAAACCCCCTGATTTCCAGTATTTCCCAGGAGGAATTTCATGATGAAATGTAAGTAGCTATGGAAACAATCTCTTTTGTTTCCTGTACAATAGTCTAAATTTCTAAAAGCTTCCACTCATACACAAGGAAACCACTTCCTTACCATACTACAATTACAGTACTTTTTCCCACCGATACACAACATGATGAGCACAGCTGCTCCACTCCAAAACAGACAAACCTGTGAGTTGCTCACTCTGAAGCAGTATGTTTGATCAGTGGGGAAAGGCAGGGAGTGGTGTCTGACTAACACACAGCTTTCAGCCTGCGCTGTGCAAAGGGAGTAAGATTTATTTATAGGAAGTACTACAGTATATAATACCCTGCATTATCTTTTGATTACCTGCAAATAGTACTTATACAGAGTACCTGTGGTTCTATCAAATTAAAGTGTGAAGTCCTATAAGATAGGAAATGGGCTATAGTATGGATCAAGAATGAAGAGATCTAGGTGAAACTCCTTGGTTAAACTCAGATATTCTATGTAAACTTGGGCAAATCATTTAACCTTTCCTGCTTTCCAATTTTCATGGAGAAAATGAGAATCACACATTACAAGAGTTGTGTAAGGATATGTACAGCTTGGCTCATCTTCTATGCCATCTAATGAAAGAAAGATCTACGACTCATTTCTCAGTAATTATCTCTTCCCCTATGATCTACCCACATGGCACAAATCTTCTGGGTCACTTTTGCCCTGTGCTGGGGACTAGAGAGGCCACAAGAAGTGACCACTGTCTGACACATTCTCCCCGCACAGCACTCTAAATGTGGCAACTGCCCGCAAGATTCAAATACAGCTCTTACAACAAAATTAATTTAGACTGTATCCTCTACTAGCATTATTTAATAGATAGCATTTAATAGATTAGCAACAGGAGGAAGTTATGTCTTTTCGGTCTCTATTCCTTGGTCAGGAGTAATTCTTAGTCCTAGTTACAAGTTTTGTTATTTCTGTGCAGTGCACGATTATGCACTTAACAAGCCTCTACTGTAAATGAAATCTGCTGATTCTATAAAGAACATCCAGCCAACCATGATTAATAAGGTAACAGAGAATACAAAATATTTTAGTTCAACTAGTACATTTACCTTTCATTCTTTTACAGAGGTTTTCCTATCTATAGGGGAAAACTCTCTTCAAAACCAGAAAAATCTTAAAAAGAAATACAAATATACATACAAAGGTACGTATTCGAAAATTTGTCTGCACATCGTAAAGCTTTGGCCAGGGCATGATGGATATTTCACAGAGATGACAGCATAAAAGAAAAATTATACTGGTACCAAGTTCACACTGTGACTCATTTGAACTTTATAAAATATATTAATTCAGTAAAAAAAGAAGCCCTGAGTAACTACTCCACCTTGCAGTGTCCAATTCAATATGGGAATCCTTTCTGAATGGACAGTAGCAAAGACCAGCCATAGCTGCATTCTTCCCAGTTTACTACGTTTTGCTCTGAAGGCAAAACAAATGCGATCAATTCCACACAGAAACAAGTATCACAACCTGTGGTCAGACACTCAGGTGCTTTAAAGTGCCCTATCTCCATTAATTCCTGGGCAAATACAAAGATTTATATCAATTTATATCTGGTCTCCATTACCTAAAGGCCAGACCCATAGTAGATGAAAGTCTGATCTGTGCCTGGGAAAATCAGGATATCCCTGTTGCCTCTACAGTGATTTCCAGTGTGACCTTCGTAAAAGTCATTCTATCTCCTTCTGCCTCAGTTTCCTTTTCTACAAGATTTAGGCAATGACACTCACCTCCTAGAAGTGTTTTAAAGTCTTATGATGGAACTGCAAAATGAGAGCACCAAATATCTTTATAAGCATAGGGAAAAATAATACAACTACTCTCTGCAAATATTTTGAAGAATGGGGCAATAGATTTTCTTCATCTGATTTGCTCCCTCGCCAGCAGACTTTATTCTTATCTAAAACTTCCTCTTGAAAATCCTATTTAGTTTTATAACATGCTTGGGAATCCTTTGGAACAGTATATACTTTATAAATGCAAGGTAATACCCAGTGTTTCCAGGCTTCTGCAGCTAACTAACATCCATCCAAAAATGTAAACAGATTGAAAACTTTGTCGTAAACGCTCCATTTCTTTCCCCAGCGTTCCATAACATTTGAGTGGAGAAGCAAAAGAACTGATTTAACTACATTTGCTTATTGGTAGGTTATGCAGAGCTCATTAAATCACGTGCATGAGCTGGATGCAAAACACTTATGTCTATTGCAAAATTAATTAGGAAACAGAAGGGAATATCCTTATGCATTTAGGGCTTTGGGCACCAGGGTATTTGGCTGGGGTATATGAACACTGCCCAGTCTAGAACAGAGTCACTAACAGAAAGCCAATATTCTCAAGTAATAGTTGAAATCTTAGGAGAGGCTGAAAGTCGTCTAGTACTTTCTTGGTTTAATTCACTTGATAACAGCTTCATTTCTAATATGTCCAGATGTCATACAAAGTGTGATTTAACTTTAATGATCTTTCAAGGGTAGGGTCAATTTTTCTCATTTCTTTAGTGCATTAGCATTTA
The DNA here is from genome assembly GCF_964289735.1 of Phaethon aethereus. Taxonomy (NCBI): domain Eukaryota; kingdom Metazoa; phylum Chordata; class Aves; order Phaethontiformes; family Phaethontidae; genus Phaethon; species Phaethon aethereus. Next base: position 4,837,913 of record NC_138593.1, read on the forward strand.
GTGAATGAATTCCTCTCCTTTCCTCTGTGGATGCACACTACATAAGGTTACGAGATGAAAAAGACTGCTTTAAACAGAACCTAGTGACACTTTCAAAGACCCCCCAAGTCATTCCAATCCTTGCAAATAGAGTTCCTCATGCCTTTGGAGGGGAACTCTGGTTTCTTATGAAGGTGATGACGTACATGTAAGCCTGGAATGTGCCTAACATCTGTATTTACAAATGTAAAAATGGCAAAATAGTTTCAAGTTGCAACTGCAGGAATGGAAGACACCCCACCCCCTTTATTAAGCTGGCATTCAAAGACTTTTGAGAAGGTAATGCTCTGGCATATCCATTGCACTGGAATCCAACTCTGTACAACACTATGTTGGGAGAAGGTGCCCCAGATTAGTGCCCCAGAGCAGTTTGAGAAATTTGAATAAAAATTACTCTTCTAACAACACCTCTGTGGCATATCTTTCAGTTTTATAGCTTCTAAGGACCTTCACTTACTGATTAGAGGCGTCAGATTTTTCTTGCTGTACTGTCTGCTTGCTTTTTACTGACCATTACTGTTTAAGACAATTTTTATTAGTTAGTAGTCATTTCTGTAGCTCACTCACTAGTTTTCTGATTACTTGTGCATATTTAAAGCTACTTTTCTTCATTAATTGGCTTTTCCATCATCCAGTCTTCCCAGGGCTGGAATAGTGGCAACTTCTAGCCCTACTTTCAGGTATACAATCTTGAGATAGCAGTGTCTCAGGAATGACTTAGATCTTTTGCAATCATTTAGCTTGCTACCATACATGGTACCATTCAAGCTACTATATGCAAACTCTGCTTGTGCCACGTGTTATATTTTTAAAACCATGTGCAGTCTGGACTTTCATTTCAGCCCATGTCTGGTGTTCATCCCCACATAAAATAGGTAATTAATCATGATACATCTGTTCACATGCTTCTGTTCCACCATCATCATCACCACATTTGAACCTTAAATGGTAAAAACAAAGTCAGAAAACGGCATGCATTGAATAATTGAAAGTGATTTCCCTGCATGGAAAAAAAAAATTAGACATCACTGCTAATGGGTGTCTCATAGGTTCTGCAAGTCAATCCACATTAAGCCAGGACTACTTTCCCTGATTCCAGGGAACATGAGGCTGTTTCAAAATATATCCAAATTATGAATCTCACCAGCAGACGTACATTCCCAGAAGGAGCTCAGTAAGCTAGTCACCGTGCAAACAAAAAGTTTCAAATTAGCTGCTAGAAATTCCAAGTCCAATTATTTAATTTGTTAAAAAGAATGAGAAAAAACATGGATAGCTGTTCTTTGTCTTTGCTCCTTCTTTCCTATATGCAGACAATGTCTCAGTAAAGCAGCAGTGTTATGATGCAACACTTTCTGCTGCTTTTGAAGGGGTGCTTTGAATAAAAAGACAGTTCTCTGCAAGCCTCTAAAATCCTCCTGCAGAAAACCAACTAGGAACATCAGGCAATACTTTCAGCTAGATTAAAATACTACTGCGCTAATGAAAAAGTAACAACTACACACAACTATTAAAAAAAAACCCAGACAAATAGTCAAGGGAGTAACGAAACAGCCTAAGTGATTTCCAAGTTTAAGCAAGTTACTTTACTTGGAAGACAAAGATACCTTCAAGCACATCTTTACAATTAGTATAAAAAAATCCAGATTTACCTTGCCAAGAATACAAAAAATGGTAGAACATAAAGCAGGAGATCAGTGAATAGCTGTGATACCATTTCACTGTTCATAAATTGTTCAGCTGAAGAAGGAAGTTGGGAGACCTCCTCCCTGTTTCTGAATACCTTGTTAGATAAAAACGTACTAAAAATACACAAAACAGCAGCAAATAATCAAAGCCCAAACATGTTAGCCAAAGGCCTAAATTTCAGAAATAGCTGTTGAGTTTTAGCAGCCTGGGAGGGATTTTCTAAAAATTACACTTTTTTTTTTTTTTTTTTATGGAGCCTGGCAGACATGCTTAAAAGAAGTCTAGACTGAGATTTTTGTCTGTGCGGCCAAGCTTCTCAGCACTGTCTTATATAGAGGGATGTTACCTCAAAGTTTCTGGAAGGGGGAGGTTAGAAATCTGCGTACTTGTAGATAAAATGAAAAAGTCCTGATCCCTAAAACCTTCTGAGGGTCATCAGGAACTCCATCCTGATCTGTTCCAAGAGCAGAGAGAAGCCCCCCCCTCCTGATAGGTTGCCTGGCTTGGCAGATCTAATTTCAGCATTTCAAAACTGAACTATGCTGCTTGTGTCTGATACACTCAAAAAGGAAAAAAAAAATACTTGAATCATTAACTTATACCTAGATATGCACTAATGATTCCTTTTCAAGTTAAACATGAAGGGCCTGGAATATTCCATATTCCTTATGCAATAATTTTGGGGAGGGTGAGACAGGATGCTGGATACCAATAAGAGAACTAGATGAACACATTTGACAGTTGCTACAGGATATGAAGGGCTGGATTCACAATTCGTAAAAACAAAAAGCTGTACTGTAAAGGGCATTTATGCCATGTTTTACTTAAATCTAGATATTACTTTATGGTGATGCATCTTATAACTGAAAGCAATTGTGTCCATTCCCTTGACACACACCCAGCTTAGATCCTTAGTCAATTTGATGGAGATTTTGTAAATTAATTTTTTCAACCCATGCTCTTCAGATACATAATGGCCCAGAAATGCATACTGCCGTAACATGTTTGGAGCAAGAACCCCTTCTTGATTTACTCTACTGAGCAATAGTTTTACAAAGCACTGCTAGGCCACATTATATGAATTTTGCCATTTTAAAGGTATTAAGTCTTTGGCAACATCTGACATCCTGACTTGCAAATATTTGGAACAGCTACTTGTTAGACATGATCAAATTGTCCTAACACACAAAGATATTATCTGAGACTTCAGTGGAATCAGTCATGTTCTACTACCAGGAAATCAAGTGTTTCTTCAAATCATGCCACAAAGCTAGTTCTCAGTTTGAATTCTCCAGCTTATTTTTCTTTCTTTGAATTTTTGATCTCACTGGTTTAGCACTGGATCGCTTTCCTCTCCCAGTGACATTCCCTAGAAGGAAATCAGGGAGAAGAACCACCTCTCAGAATTTTTATTAATTTAGCTGTTTTGGGACACTTACTTTCAAGAAAGGTTGCAGGTTTATCAATAGTGACCAAGTATGTCAGGAAATGTGCAGAAGGTCAGAAGTCAGCCCCTGCATGTCTTCATATCTCATCTGAATTCTGCTCCAGCGCTTCTCTTGAAGTCTCTGGCACAACATTGTATCCCTGGAAATGGTTCAGCCACATTTCAAAAGCATTTTTTAATCTGTCTCTTCCTCATAGTTTTACCTATAAGCTGACTTTGTTACCATTTTCTTTCAAGCTGTCTTTTCATCACTGTCTTCACTTCAGTCAGAAAGCTATTTTGCTTCAGTGCCCTCAAGAATCATACCCCGTACTGACCCCTACACTTGAAATTCAGTTTGTGCTCTACTTTAACTCATGAATATTTAACTGCTGTAGTTTACACCTGCTGGATCTCATTTTCTGTCATTAAGATCATTAAAGTTTACTGTCGGGGAAATAAAATAGAGAGCTCTGTGATGTCAAATAATTCTCGGAAATATTCTCCCCTCAGATCTAGTCCCATCATATTCCTTTTAACCTCCGTTTCCACCATCAGGTCTCGCTCTGATGATCCCTTTAGTCAGCTGCCACCTTTTCCCACATCGCAAGCCCTTGGATAAACCTTTTCTGAGTATTCCTCTCCAAATTAAAATAAAGAGAAAACTCCCTTTTTCAGGAGGGAAGAGTCACCTTTACTTTCTGGATAGGGGTGAAATTCAGAGATAGTTCTAGGAACTTGATTCAGAATTTATAACCATTTAATTCCTCGCACCAGCATGAAAATGAGATTTGAGGGGCCAGCAGCACTTTCCAGTATCCACACACTATATAGAAATAGAAATAACTTCAGAGGCTAAAGACCGGTTTCTCCCCTTTGAAAGCTTTCCCACTCTGCAGTCCAGTTAGTTATTCTAGATGTTGACAGGTTTCAAAAGGACCACTCAGTTGAGGAAAAACTGATATATATTCTTTAAGGTTGAAGCAGAAAAGTCACTTAATTCTTAAGAACTGATGGAAGATCAGTGTCATGCCAATGCTTTGGCACTAGTGATACAATCCTGTCGAACCCTGCTTCCCTCTGTACAGCTTCCATAACCACAGAATCATAGCACAATTTTGGATGGAAGGAATCTAAGGAGGTTACCTGCTCCAACCCTGCTCGAAGTAGGGATAAGGACACTAAAAGAGGAATAGCAATGACAGAAAGAAGGAAAGAAAGACAGACAGACAGAAAGAAAAAAATCCCACAGAGCTGGTAAAGAATCTAATTTACCATGCTGCAGTGGTCCATGGTTTTAGGCCTTGACTGAAGAGCTGACAGCTCCATTTCTCTGTTGCTTTCCAATATAACCCCCTTGAGTAGTCACAGCTCTGCATAATGACACTCCTAACAAATTAAATTATTCCACTGTTATGGTCCTTACTTAAGAATACTGTCCTCCTGGAGGTGCTATTTAAGTCAGAAAGTTTTTTTCAACTTGCTGTTCAACCATTTCTAGTCCAATTTTCAACACGTTGTGGTGAGGACCCACTGATAATCTCTCTCCATCATGAAAACTGGACATTTATCCTTTGTTTCCTACTTCTTAAAGCAGCTAGTCCACAGAAAGAGCCTTCCTCTTAGCCCATGACAATTCAGTTACTTTCGATAGTTTTGATGATGAATCTTTTTTGAAAGTTTTTCGGAAATCCATCTAGTGCAGCACAAATCAGATCACTTTTCTCCTCATATTTATTGATTCCATCAAAGAACCCTAATGGACTTGTGAAATACGACTTCCTTCTACAAAAACAATGTTGTCTCTTCTCCAGTATATTTATCTAGGTGTCCATCAATTCTGTTTATTACAGTTTTCTACCATTTTGTCCAGGACAGACTTGCTAGTTTGTAGTTTCTCAAGTTTCTCCTGGACCCTTTTTAAAAGAAAAAAAATCCTTGTTGTGGCTTTATATTTCCTACCTTGCATTCTTTACAGCCACTTTGGTTCATTTCAGTTCTTTGGAGACCCTTAGTGCAGCATTTTGGTTGCTTTGATAGAGTAATGCTTCAGTTCTTGGATACAGGAGAATAACAGAGCAATTCATGTCATGCATTGTCACAACTGTTTATGACAAGCCTGGCACAAAAAGAAATCTTATTTTAATGTTAATAAGACAACTGGAATTTTGGCTTAGAATTCACTCCTCCTCCCGTAGTATTGCAGAAGAAGTTAGGTTCCTGCTGGTTCCTGCAAGCTAATGCCAGCAAAGGAAATGGAACATGCCATTGCTTTCTCACTTGCAGAGGAAATAAAAAATAGAGCAAGTTTAATCCTTTACCGATGATTAAACAAAGTATCTTGTGGTTGAACTCTAGCCATTATAAGAATGACATTGTTTACTTAGTAAAATTGTGCCAATTTTGCACTGAAAGGTAGAAGTGTTGAGAAAATAGGAATTTGAACGTTTTGTAACTATTATAATTGTAAAACACATCACTAGTTCTAACTACCTATATATCCTTTGTCTCAGGACGTTTTTCCTTCAGTCTTCAACACGTTCTGTTATTTGCTGATATTTAGACACAGAAATAAAGCAAACGAGCTGTAAACCAGAATCTTCCATGTTATAGCTTCTGCAGATTAGTAATAGTATATGTTCCAAAATTGAATTACAGTCTATTAATAAAGCAATAAATAGTTTAAAACTACTGGATTTTTTAATAATATATTCTTTCAAATGAAGACTTTCTTCCCATAAAATAAAACTGATTATGTAATCTATATTTAGATTCAAGGATAAAAACAGATTATGCACATTCTAAATAATGTACTTTGCTGTTGAATCCTGATTCTTATTTGCCTGTTTATGACTGAACCAGAAGAATCAGAATACATTATTGTTTGCAGTATATATTACACTAAATCAAACCATAAAGGATATTCATATTGTACATTTTAGCCAGTGAACAAACTTGAGACAAAACTCATTACCTGCTGATAGCTTTAATGTCCTTGTCTGGTAAAGGGACAGAGTGTTCATTTATAAAATGTAGGAAACCTGAATGGTATATGTGAGTATTCAAATACATGCAGTGTTAAATATACAGTGCTTTAATGAAAAAAAGAATCATGTTGCCAGGCAGATTATATAGGCTGTAGTATTAAACATCAGTACAGAAAGAGAGGTCTTGGGAAAATAGGGACATATTTCCAAATTAAATTTACCAGATGCAGTGTGATTTCACAACAGAAACACTAGACAGAAACAGTAGGCTTACCTTAATAGACCATATGGTCACCATCTAATGTCCCCATAAACCTTGGAATACAAAACTGATGTATAAAACACAAAGGCATGAAATAATGCCCACTGCTTCCTGTTCTTATAAGAATTTAGTCCAAATCACTTCTTCTTACTTCTATGACTATACTATTGACTTCAGTGAAATTACTTGCATCAATAACCAGAAAGGTATCAAACCTAAGAACTCGTGTTCTTTTCTCAGTCTGCCTCTTATCCATACACACATTATCTTGCCCAACCAAACCATTCTGAATTGCACAATAATTTTAAATATATATCAAGGTCAATCTGAACATGGAGAGAAAAGGCAGGTATTTAACTTCACTCTTCATATTACAGTACATAAAGGATAGATGTCAATGGAATTAGCTACAATCACCAAGTGCTGATTAGTAGTAAAGTAACTGCTATGAAATGTTCATGAAAATGGAAGCAGTTCTCCTAATCCTAGTTCTATCTTCAACTTTTCCATTACTGTAAAGCAAAAATTCCTGGATTCTAGCACTGTGTTGAGACCTGCTAAGTAATACCTTTTTATAAAATAAGGATTTACAGTATTTTTACATCATCTTGCACAACTAAGCCTACTCCAAAAACAGAGTTCTTAAAACATTAAAACAAAAATGAGAAGTTATTGTGTTAGCCCTTAGATGGTAATCAAATCTACAACTCCACTCTACTGTCACCATCAGAGACAATCCTGATCAGAAATTTGTTTCTTTATTTGTGTAAGTACCATATTCAAATTATCACCTGAAATTCACAGAGAAAGTCATTAGCAAGGAACTGAACTGGATCAAATACTTTATATTACAAAAAAAAAAAAAAAAGGTGGTGGTGGGGTAACAAAGTCATGACTTCTTGCCTGTTTGAGAGATCGAGGACCAACAAATACAGATATATTTTAGGACACAGTGGAGAACTGCGAGCCAAGCCACATGAGCTCTGCTATGCTGCAAATTATTTGAGTGTTCTAAAATATTTTCATACTCCAGAGGTTGGAATAGGCTGTGAATTTATGTTTTTTGTTGCTATGGTAATTTGTATTGTCAGAGTTTTAATAACCTCATCAAAAACATGCATTCAATAGCAATGTGGCACCTCTACATAATTTAACACCAAGCCATTCATAGCTTGTGGTACCATTTGAAACACCGCACAAGGAAATTAAAAACAAATAGAAATAAATCACAACAATACTGAAACCAATAAATATTTAGGCTGAAAAGGTGAGCAGCCAGTGGAAAGAAAAAAATAGATCCAGTAGGAATGAGGGAAGCCTCTAACACAATTATTCTCTTAACAGCAGCAACAAGGTTAGCCAACATCAGTAGTAATTAGACCAGAACTATAGTTTTGTTTGCTTATATGTGCACATATCTGCACACCAACAGCTTCTCAAAAATCAGATTTGTTAGTCTTGAAGTATAAATTATACATGTTGCTAGTATTTAGTTAAGGCAGGTTAAAAACACAGGCTACAACCTACAGGATATTAGGACTACTAGACATGACAAATTCTTTTTGAGTTCAACTTCATTAATGTCAGTGGCATTTCATCAGGGTGTAATCTGGTCTTGTATCTAAATTCCCTCAGTGTTCTAATACACTGTCAAATGACTCGTATCATTTATTTGGTAGCTTTACATGCTGTTTGTGCATCACTTGCAGGAAGAGATAATTATGTTTCAGCTCTTTAGTTTATTTTTCTGCTTGAACTTTATTGCATTTTAATAGTTTTTCTAACTCTCTCTAGTGCCTAAATAAAGGAGGGGAAAGGGACTTTAATAAATATTTTGCCATTTCTGTTATGGCATGATATGTGAAAATGGCAACACCTTTGCCTTCCTTAAGTTTTTAAGCTGTGTTAAGACAGCTCAAGTTATACAGGGCCAAAAACTAAACACTGTGTATTAACTTAACTGAAGAAAAAAAACTTCTGCCAAATAAGAATCCAGTATGCTATGAACTTGAATTCATTTCAATGTCTGACAGATGCACAAAGTGTTACAACGCATAGTTACCCTCTGAATGCCTAGTTTTCCTCTGGACACCTAGTTTTCCTCTGGACTATTTTATTTTCCTCTGGACTGATCCTTTGCATCTCATTCCAACATGTATTCTAGCCTTTCTTTAGCCAAAATCATACAATAGCTTCTATTTTAGTACGTAGGCATGGTTTTAGTCTTACTGAAAACAAGACAACAAACATTTATTTATTGCTCTAGCTTTCACTTGCAGCTAGTATATATAAAACTGGTACTGATCTTTCTGACTTCATATTGCTACTGAATAAGAGAGAAGAACAACTTAGAATGCAAGTGCTTCAAGGCACGAATATACATTGACATTTTCATGGAATGGAACACATTCACTGGATTTGCAGAAAATCTTGTAACAGAGAGCTCCAAAAAGAGACTGGTAAAAAATACTGCAGGAAATCAAATTTCTTTTAACGCTGTCATGTTAGGGTTGGTAATGAGGCCAAGCCTAGAAATTGCGGCATAGGTAAAAGCTCCTACATCAGCAAAAGTGTCTCTTCTTAACAAAACCAGCTCCCTCCTTGCTGCTAGAGATGCTCCGATGACCAAATTGTTCCTTTCTCAGGAGAAGGAAGAGTTCACAACCTGAAATGCCTCATAGAGGAACTTCTTGACTTTGGATCTGTCTCACAGTTTAAGACACACCATCCTCCTAAGTAGCCCAGGTCTGTGCCGTGGCACCAGAGTAAGCAAACTTAATGCTTTCCAGTTCTCAAGGAGTTGAAATTCTCCCTCAGTGCATGGAGGCATATTCACTGTGAATATTTTAATAGTCTTGAATACTCTAAGCAGTAATCAGAGGTTCCCCAGGTGCACAATTCTAAATGAATCCCATATTCAATTTTTATTTTTAGAGAAATATAATGATCAAAATTCAGAGCAGCACAGTTACAGTCATCACTTCATTTCAAGGGACTTCAAAAATAACCAGACTTAAAACATTTAAGGTTAATTAAGGAAAACAAAAAGATCTATACTGTGTAGAGAAGCCTTGTGTATAAGTTGTGAATGGCCATGGGATAACAAGTGATCTAATTTCTTTGATGGCCTTGTGATGTGAGTGGGAATGGGAAGGCAGAAATATACAGAATAAATAAGACAGAAGAAAAGGTTTATACTAGGTGGAGCCTGCCAAGAAAATTGCATTTGTATCAATGATTTCACCACCTATGGATGAATAAGCAGGATTTGAATATCATGGAAGGATGCAAAAAGAATTACAGGTCATTCCATCAACTCTTCTGTACTGGCATAGCAGGATCTTCTGAACAGTGCTCCATAAGTTCTTGAACACCATGAAATGTTGAGATATCCTTGATGTTGCAAGTCACAAAATATGCTTTTCCAGCTGTATGGTCAAGTCTACAAGTGTTAAAATAACACTTTTGTTGCAGTCACAAAATCAGTTTATCTTTTCTTGTTTCCAATTTTCAGGTATTTACCATCACCAGATCCTCTATATTAAATACTATGAAAATATACATATTAATTTTCTTTACTCTCTTTTCAGCTACTGTAGACACCAGCAGAGACAAAGGCTCTTTCTGCACCTCTCCGGAGCAGAAAATCTCTTCCTGTTAGCAGAGTTCAGTTGCTTAGGAGACTGTAAGGCCCTGTAAGAATTTTAGTAGCTGTAACGTGGGATGTTATTGTATCAAAGCAAGTTTTAGCATGAATAGAATAATCACAACTCAATTCCTCTTTAAAACACTGGGTTGCTTCTTTGTTCCATCTCATAATTAGAGTGTGTGTCAGAGCCTAAGCAAGAAGGCTTTTCAGATACCTGTTCAGAAATAAATGAGAACTTGACTGTGCAAGCTGTTTGAGCAGGCAGGCAGCTGTCTACTTAAGTACTCAACCTGGGACCAGGCTGCATCTTCTCTTATTCAGTGAGCTATGAAAGCATATGAAAGAGGAAGCCAGTCGGAAAACTCTCCCCTCTTCTCAAAAACCACTTTCAACATAAACATTTCTTTATTTGAAGAAATGTTGCCTACCCATATAAAAGTTGCCTACCCCCAGAAAAGCTCTGTAATTTTATAAACTGCATCCCAGATAGCCAGTGACCGGACCAGTCAATATAACACTTAGCCAAAATTTCAGTCAATGATATTGCAGTTAAGTGTGTTCCTGTCACCTATGTACTTTTTTAGCTCCTTTCATATTCTGGGCAGAAGACCACCAATGCAACAAAATGCTGATTGAGAAGAGAATTGATCAAATTATCTTCATAGTTCCCTTATTTTCACAGTCTCCCAAGAGCTGTTCAGGATTCAGATAAGAGACATGATAATGTCCATCTCTGCTTGCTCTTGAGTACAACCAAACAACATTTCTACAAATAGTAGGGATTCAGCCACTTTGTATGTCTGTTGTCAGTCACTGTTTCACAAATATTTTAAGACCAGGCTGTATGGTAACCACTTCATAATCCAAACTGGAAAAGAGCCACCACTTGGTGTGCAGAAGCACAGCTGTCAGTCTCAGATGACATTTGCAAAGATGAATTTTTTCCTTTGAAAGACAACATTTTCATGCTTCAGCCTGGAATATCCTATTTGTTCCATCTCATAATTAGAGTGTGTGTCAGAGCCTAAGCAAGAAGGCTTTTCAGATACCTGTTCAGAAATAAATGCGAACTTGACTGTGCAAGCTGTTTGAGCAGGCAGGCAGCTTAAAACTGGTTTGGGGTCTTTTTATGGAAAACAAACATTTCTATGAGTAAGGTGATATTTTTGTTGAAATGTTTTTGGGTTTAGGGTGGTGTTTTTTTTTAAAAAAAAAAAAAGCCTCCTCTTTGCCATTTCCCCCAAGCCAATTTGGTTTTGTTTTTTTGGCAAACAAAGAAAACACTGATCTTTTCCAAAGCTAAATGTAAGTTTACACGGTCCTTTGTATAAGCAGGTGTTTATTCCCTTGTATTGTCTGCTACTGATTTCAGTCTTTACGGTACTTTGCTCTATGAAAAATACTGCAGAGTAACTAAATTTGAGACTTGAAACGTTTCAGTTTGCGATGCAGTTATATAAATATAAATATAAATATATAAATACAGACAGCCCTGTATTTATACAGTATTTTACAGTCCTTTACCCACAATTATCAGCTATGTCCCCATTCTTCTGCCATTGCTAACTATACTGGGGATAGTGGTTGGGCCACCAATCTCTTTGTGTTTGAAAATAGGGGCTGGGAAGAGATAAAGTAACAATGACTGGTATCCTGTTGCCATCCATTTCTCATGATAATGACCTACCTGTTCTAGGTCATACAGCAGGATCAATGAGCTGTGTCAGACTAGTGCAGGTCAGGAAGGCAGTGATGGTAGAGGCAAAGGTGGGAAAAGTTGACTCTGATTCATGATTCTGTCCTCAGCTTGGTACATGTTTTGAGAAAAGTGCTGCCCTTTACCATGGCAAATGGAAAAAAAAAAACCCTAGCCTTCAGTTTTCTCACAGTAAATGAGGTAAGACATGCCTGTAATCCAGAGATTTTGTTGTTTATTTTTACAAGCCACATTCCAGTCATAAACAAAGCCTCATTTTTCTGAAGAAAATAAAGTCCCATGAATAGCTCTGTCCAATTATTTAAAAAAAATTCCTTGAAAATTTTGCTTTCAGACATGAAAGGGAAATTTGACTTTCAGAACATCGCATTTGTGGGGAACAATGAATTCCATTTTCAAAGTGAAATGTCACCAAAGTTTTCAACAGAGTCTATCACAGCAAGTGCAGCAATTTATTCAATATTCTAGAAACTGCCAAGGCAGAATTGATGATAACATGACCAAGATTGCAATTCAATTTGTTTCTATTCTTTTAATTTTTTAATTAAATCTTGATAGTTGTAAGACAGGACTACTTTTCTGTATCGTAACTGCACAAACTAAATTCCAATGCTCCTTTAGCTTTTTTCTTCTCCTGGTTGCTCACAGGACTTATTACAGAAGAACCACATGTGCTGCATTTGATGAGAAAAGCAAATATCTAGTACAAAATGTCTCTTGTGAAATGATGGACACTAATATTATTCCCTTTATAATCTGACATCTAGCCAAATAGCAGCAAAAGATTGCAGGAGCTGATCAGTTAGGTTCCATAACCTGCTTGAAGTTAAAATGCAAAGGGGAGTGCTGATTGTCTTTACAGCAATGAAGTGATCATGCCATTAGCTATAGTAACTTAAGAACATTTTCTCTAAAACTAGTAAAAATAAGTTGAAGCAGTTTTGACAGAAAAAAGCCCCTAGTTTTCTGCAAAAAGTCGTATCAGAATACCTTCCATTTGAAATGCTCATCTTTCTTTGACTTAATTTGGAAGCAAAACATTTCAGTAAGGAACAAAAGCTTTGTGGTTTGTTGAAATATTACATTGTATTCTAGAAGCTCCTTTCCAGCAGCTCCATTTTTTAAGTCTGTGAAAATCTTCAAAATTGCCTGCCACAAATTTATAACTCTGTCCATTGGAATACTCACCAAAAAAAAAAAAAAAATCAAGAAGGCTGTTGAAAAGTGTCATAGGCTTATTAAAACACTTTTGCAAAAGTGAATCTATTAGTAATTAGATCACTGAAGACTTTTAATACACATACTACATTGTGTTGCATTGAACTTAAACTTTGCTTTGACACCTGACTTGCTGCAATGTCTGTAGAACCAAAATTATAAAAGAATGAACACCACAATGTGCTCCTAGTTGTTGTGCTAAGCCTTAATACAAGATGGGGTCAGGGAGACAAGGAGCTTAATTGATTTTATTCCAGGAAACAAAGACAGCATGTAAAGAATCCGCTGCTACGATATCAGTGGGAACAGTCATTAAAAGCTTATTAGTGGAAGAGGTCCAGGCAATAAGACACAGACATGGAACATTAAAGGAAATAAAGTTTGCCCAACAAGAGCAGTATGGTTTTATTTTCCTCACTGAAGTTTCTTCTGTACTATAATATGATTAAGATAATTACCACACTGTAAATGTGAAACTTAAGAGCCTATTCAGCAGGCAAAGATAGGAGTTTAATGACTGCAATGAAGCAGCAACATCTAAGACTAAGACAGGCCTGGGACACAACTGAACTCTGCAAAAGTTTGGTTCTGTAGTCTGCACTATGCACGCAAGTTGCACAACTCTTCCTTAATTCTGTGTGCAGATAGCCATACACAACCTTTTGGGAACTGCAGCATAAACTCATTAAGAAATCAGACCACGCCTGCTCCCCCATGAGCATGGAGGAATGATGACATTCCTCTTCTCACAATAGGATAAGTTGCAATTCAAGGCTGCAGAGTAACAAGGAACTTCGAGCTGGCAGCAGCTCTACAGCATGAAGGAAGTTTCTGATACACCCTAATAGAGAAGAAATTCAGAAACCTGTTGGATGTTTAATAGTATATTTATCAACACATCAGAGGAAGGAAATAATTTACCTTCCACCTAACAGGCAAAATAAAGACACTACAATATCACAGACAGGATTATAATCTTGCGATGTGGCTCGAGTGCCACAGCTGTAGGAATTTTTTGTAGTTAACACTGATGAATACATAGACTCAGGACAAGATGCTGGTCTCTCTTCCAAAATTGAGGGCAAATAAAATTGCCCTGAAATACAGCCTGTTTTCTTGAGTCCCATTCATCATTGTCCTGGTTTCAGCCAGGATAGAGCTGGTTTTCTTCACAGAAGCCAGTGTGAGACTGTGTTTTGGACTTGGGATGAGAAACTGTTGATAATGTGCTGATGTTCTGGGTTGCTGCTGAGCAGTCAAGGACAGTCCAGCTTCTTGTGCTGGCTTGCCAGCAAGGAGGCTGGGGATGCACGGGAAGCTGGGAGGGGACACAGCTGGGACAGCTGACCCAGACTGGCCAAAGAGATATTCCATACCATACGATGTCATGCCCAGTACATAAACTGGAGCTGGCCGGGGGGCGGAAATCGCTGCTCGGGGACGGGCTGTCGATTGCCAGGTGGTGAGCAATTGCTGTATTGGGCATCACTTTTCTTGTACATTCCTTTGTTGGTATTATCATGGTTGTTTCCTTCTTTCTTTCTGTCCTATTAAACCGTGTTTATCTCAACCCATGAGGTTTTTTTCCTAATTCTCTCCCCCGTCCCACTGTGGGAGGGGGAGTGAGTGAGCAGCTGCATGGTGCTTAGTTGCCGGCTGGGGCTAAACCACGACAATCATGCTAGAAATATATTTGTAATTTGTATTTTAACAATAATGATCATTCTATGTCCTAAAGTAACATCAGTGATATGATCCAGAAGACCTTTTGTAAAGGCAGTAGTTTAGCATGGTCATGCTCAGGAAAAAGCATCAAAAATTACACCCAGATACAATAGACACAGACCAGCCTTCCCTCCCAAGTCATGTGCAAAGGCTAACTCAGTGCAATTCAGCCTTGCTGGGCTGTTTATGGAAGGGATTATTAACACTGATTATAAACTCAGCTGATCAAACTATTGCAGCTATGGGGTTATTTCAATTTACAAAGCTGTATTATGTCATATATCATAATTAGTGCTTAATTTCAAGCCCTCCCATCCCTCCTCCCCTCACCATGAAACAAAGACCACAAGCCTGGAGCTTATTTGTAAGCTGGAAGTCTTATAAAATATATTAAAGGGTGAAAATCACCTTGTGGCCTTTCCTATGGGACTTTATCCTGGTATTCCCACATACCACTTCCCATTCTCTCCTGCCCCCACCAGCTACCAAGCACAGTAGTTAAAAAAAAAAAAACCCCAAGGTTTCAACCCCAGTCATATGGGCTTTTAAAGAGTGCACAGAGCCTTACTTCTTCCTGAGCTGTTACCTGAGTTTCTCCTCAAATTGCTGAGCAGTTTGGTCTCTGAAGGCAATTTGCAAGCAGTTCTTCCTCCCTAGGTTCTGAAAAGCACAAGCTGCGGATCAATTTTTGCCTCTCATAAACAAACAAACAAACAAACAAACAAACAAAGTCAGCCACCATCACAGCCATGAAAAACACTTTTAAATGAGGCTTACTCTCTTAAGCACCTTTTACTTCTCACTCTTTGACTCCCAGGGACCTCCAGCACTTCATGCCCCATCTCAGCCAGCCCAGCCTTGGTTACAACACAGCTGAAGTTGCAACCGTCCATCTCCCCCACAGCTCAGCCACATCCTCTCTGCCTACAAAGTGCATGGGGCCGGCCAACCTTGGGGACAGAACTGCGAGTCCAAACCCACTCCTGATAGTGGTGGCTAGAAGGGGTCTTGACTCTGGAACACAGGAACTGGGAATATGAAATTACAAAAAAACCCCCCATGTATTGCAGGAGCATGGTTTGGACAAAGCCAAATGTTTTTAAAATCCCATCTTATTATTA
Source organism: Phaethon aethereus (assembly GCF_964289735.1). Classification (NCBI taxonomy): domain Eukaryota; kingdom Metazoa; phylum Chordata; class Aves; order Phaethontiformes; family Phaethontidae; genus Phaethon; species Phaethon aethereus. Next base: position 4,853,746 of record NC_138593.1, read on the forward strand.
CATGCAGCATCTTACAGTTTCTATCCAAAAACATTTCCCCTACTGTAAACGGCTGTCACAATCCCTGTGAGACAAATGATGACTGTTTACTGCCTATGGACAATAAATATAAACAAGAGTCTAAACAGACATAGCAGTTCTTTGTAAGAGTCTGAGGAAAGTTCAAGACAAAGTAGCTTATCTACACGTTTAGTGTGAAAAGGGAAATCTGTTTTTTGTTGACCAGCAATGTGACTCTTCACATCTAATAATTTTTAATTTTGGGTAGGATTTATTCTTCTCATGATTGTTACTTTAATGAGAAAGTTTGTTTCCTATGCTGAATATTGGGCTACCGTCACTTAGAGCAACCTAAGTTCATACTCTTTAAGCTGTCAGATAAGAACGGAAGGTAACATTTCTGAATGAGGTAATTTCTTTCTGATGACCAAGTATTAAGAGCAGACAAGCAGTATTTCAGTCAGATAAGTTGAAGCTAGTGCCTAAAATTAATAATATATCAGCAGAGTCAGTGAGCAGTGTAGTGAGGTTACTGGAGGTCTTTGTTTAAAAAACGCTTATTGTTTAATATATCCTTCAGGGTAAAGTAATGTGCCAGGAATTCATAAGCCGTATTGCTGCTGCTCTCCCTTTTCAAGTGGCCTCCTTTCAAGACCGGCTGCAGCACCAGAGGCAGAGGGGGAAGAATAATAAATCGCAGAATCCCTGCGGAATATGGGTTTCAGAGAACAAGCAGATGAGAAGGGGCTTGCATGCTCCCAGCTTCTCGGAGGCTTGATATCAAGAGAATAGGGCTTTTTCATTAAAATAAAAAAGCAGTGAATTATTAGGACCCCAGCAGATAGTGAAGTTATTCACTGAAGGAAGACTAGACAGCAGAATAAAAACGTTGATGGAATGATTGGCAGAGAGGAAGGGAAAGCACAAAAACACAAGAAAAGTCAAAATGTGAACAAAGTAACTGACTGTGTCTGCACTGCCATGTCTTTGCCAGTTCCTGTCCTTGTTGAGTTCTTAAAGGGTAAGGAAGTGATGGCATGAGGAAAATCACAGCATGAAGATCTACTCAAATGAACAAGCAAATGAAAATCAAATAAATTTCAGAGCACAGCTGCAAAAATAAACAAAAGTGGAGAACGGAAAGGCTATGGTCTGGTTAATGCAGAATTCAAGACACTGGGATTCACTTTGGTATTTTGCTGTGGATATTTTTTCTGTGATAATAAGAAACTGAAGGTCCTTGAGATGCAGTAAGAGGGAAGACTTCCCTTATTTCTCGTGGCAGCAAGGAATAAATCTCCACTCAGATGGAAGGACTTAAGATCTTCTAAAACCTGCAATGGTTTCTACATGGGGACTTCCTAATGGAAGCTCAGCAAATGTCCAATAATGGCAATAAATAACAGTGTTTGTTACTGAAAAGTAAACTGAGGCACAAAGCTGTTAAAAAACTTATGCAAAGTCATATCCAAAGTCATGAACAGATCTAAAAATACAAATCCAGTACTCGTGGATAAAATAAGACTTTTAAAAATACAGTTTAAAAAAATCAGAAACAAATGACATGAATAGCAATTACTTCTTTTATACCAGAGGCCTGTATTGTATAGTAAAAAAAAAAAAAAAAAGAATCTCACTCATAGTATTTAGATTGAAGAGGAAACTTTGAAGAGAATAGATGGAAGAACTGGTTTCCAGCAAAGCGCGATGGTGTAACTCTGTAGAAACTGCACGTCATCTTGCAATAGTCATGAAAATAAGAGCCGTCTCTTGAGTGTATGTCTGCCTTTGTGAGCCCGTCATTCATTCACCTCTTGATATATGTGGATATACCTCAGAAAACTTGTATCCCCCACACTTCCTTTCCAACAGTAAGAAAACACCTTGGTTTTGGTCAGCTGTAACTTTTATCTTCAAAATACACCTTTATAATGCCTGGTGAGAGATGGTGCTATGCCACCCCAGAAATATTGTCAACTTAAAACTTCAGTGCCCAAGTAAGCAGTGAGACCCAGAATTTGCCTGAACAAAAAAAGAAATTGTCCAGGAGAAATGACATTTCTTAGATACGATAGCCTGTGAAATTTTTGCATAAGCTGAAATTTGTAGAGGAGCTTAAATTGCAAGTAAATCGATATGAGAAAAAATATTGATTTTCCTCTTTTAGTACAGGAGTAAAGGACAGGTAAATGGATGGGGTAGAGGAGCTCAGATCCAAGAGCACAAGGTTTTTATTGTTTGCAATACAGCATTGCAAATGTGGGGGAGAAGGTGGGCAAAATAGAAAAGAGAAGCCAAAGAAAAGACCTAGCAGAACAACACCCAAAGTTGCAACTCAGAGAGCAGAAGTGAACTAGAAGATTCACTTTGCAGAGAAAATCAGCGTCCAGACACTGATCACATTGGTATTCATACTGTGTTGTATCTGCTTATGTGGCAAACAGTGTAATTTCTGACCCTAACAAATCACCAAAGCGATTATTGTCCCACCAATCTTATGTGGGAAGAAATAATTATGCACGACGGAGGCAGGAACCAGATGTCTGCACTGACCATGCTGAATCACATCAGACCTTTTAGGGAGTCCATTAAAGAATTAAATCCAAGTGTAACATGCTGGACTTACTAAAATCAAAAGAAAAGCTTGAGTATCTTTAGTGAATTCAGGTTTTATCTAGTTCTCTTGCTCCCCATCCCACACCTTGACATATTTTCCTACCTAGAATATTTTATCTGTTCTGTATAGTGAGAAAAGCCTGATCTAGAAAGATCTTAACTCTCCTATTTCCAGCCTGAACTTAAATCTGGTATCAGATTGATATCTGCCTGGCGTAAAACAGGAACAGAAAAGGCAAATGTTCCCCATTTGGACTTGTGATTTGATCAGACCTTGTTCAGCTGCTGGTAAAGGAGCCAAAATGATGATACTCTTGCTCCTATGCAAATTACTTTATTCCAATAGTAGCTCCATGGAGATTATACACAGCTCTTCACGGGCTGAGGTGCTGTTTGAAGGAGGTGAAAGAATCACAGTCCAAATCAGTGTAAGTAGAGAGAGATAATAATGTTCTCACCTAAAATAAAATAGATAGCATTTTACTACAATGAGGTCTGCTTTGAGAGTATAAAGACTTCACACATTTCAGTTTATTACGTAGCAAGAAAATAAGGATTCCATGTCTCTCTCTGCATATATACAGACTCATATGCCCAGACATTTTTGCAGAGATAAAAATAACTAGCAGATAGATACAGTGGATCAGGTGTTTTAAAAAAGAAAAAAAACTTAAAAACAATACTCCAGGAAACACCTTTGTGAATGGTATTGCAATAAAATTATTATAATCTCTGGGGTTCTAATGCTGATGTCTCCATCTATAACATGAATAGCAGGGTATTTTATCTTCTTCAAGAAAACCTACAGACAAACAGAAATGTATTTTTAATAACTGGTATTGAAGAAAATTTTGCCCAAACTGTATGTAAACTATGAGATCTGATTCCACTTAAAGAAACCTACTGCTGAAAATTTACATATGATTTTTATTTCAAAAGCTTCTGAAGTATTTCACCCACCAAAATGATCCCACACTTTTGAAATATGGTTACCTTGAAAACAGTAGCCAACAGTAGAAACAGAAGAAATACTATGAAACTGTGATCAAATGAAAAACGTGTGTCGTTTCAAAAGCATTACACATAAGCTACATAACTCTCTCCATATAAAATATTGATAGTTTGTCAAAAATCTTTTACCAGTAAGACCAAGTGTGTACTGATACAAACAAAACAAAACACATTTTAAAACTCAGAAATAGCGAGAAAGTAAGGTACATCTGAATGAAAAGAACATGGGACCTTAAATAGGTAACTCCTAAATTCTCATCCTGGTATTGACACTGACATTTTACACAGCCAAAAGCATATCATCAGACCTAGCAGTGTGTACACTCTCGCCTCCCTCCAGGGATCGGATGTCTGTTTAGTAAGATTCTGATGCCTTTATTGAGTATAAGTAATATTGTACTCAACTAATTTTATTGCCTCATGAAACAAAGTGAATAATCTAGTAAGCAACAATATCAGGATCTGACTCAACCATTCTTATCCAAAACTTATTGTGGAGAGACTCACACTGATTTCAAGACACTGTGTATTGAACCTTATGTTAAACTGATTTTTTGAAGATATAAAGCTCTATGTAAATTCTAAATAGGGCTATTATTTAGTGTGTTTTCATTTAAAAAAAAAAAGTCCTATTGGCAGAAAATTTTAGAGACAAATATCTGAAGTTCCAAACAAATGAAAACCAGATGTGGACCACAATGCTAAAATACAATGAAAATCTAGATAAGCGAATCTAGAACTTGCAGTTAGCTGGATGCATTACTTACACTGGAAAGTTAATTGAACAGGTAAGCCACCTTCCATGGGAAAGAGATTAAGCTATAAATTCAAGCATCATGAATCTAAAATTATGCACTTAAAATTGCTTCTTCTCTTGTTTCTGCATTTCACTGCATTGGATCATTAGTTTTTATTAATATATGACAATGCTGTTGAGTATGCTACTAACTAGCTTTTACCAGAGAAAGAAATAAGAGACAAAAGACCATAAACCTAACCTCCTAAATGGGATCTGGCCATAAATACAACTATGTGTCCTGATGGCCTGACTTGACTTTATATGCTGTGTAGCTGGAGAGGAGGGAGCAAGAAATCACATCCAAGCAATCTCAGAAAAATTTGAAACAATTACCTGGATGCAGTAAGGAAGGAACTGAAAAGGCAAGTGTAGGAAATCCCCTGATTTGGGAGAGAGGAGGAGTGAGCAAGAGGACATTTTTGATACCACATTGCATTTTTTTATCATACAGATAGGTTCAGTTTTAATTAGAAAGCCTGACTGAGAAAAATGCTTATGTCATCAACAAATAGCTCTTTCATTTTGCCAGTGCTCAGAACTTTAACAGGTGGTTAACTAACTCATTATTTCATGCAGGCTTTTTACCCACCTTTGTTTCTGAAAGCAGAAAAGAATTCTTTATTGTTACATGTTTTTTGGTAATACAACAGCTGCTGTTTATGCTAATTCTTGCTTACTTGCAAATAGACCTATGTTTATTTTGTGCCATGCCAGCTGTCAACAAAGACGTTTGAAGAATAATTTCCATACTCAAAAGAAAGGCTCTGCTCCCTCTTCCTATTGCTTATTTCTTTCTTCTGCCTTTCAGACCCAACGTGTTCAACTGGAAAAATTTCTAATGGTAAGTTAAGAGATGAACTGAACCTGAAATGCCTGATGGTCCCCTGGGTATACATCAATTACCCTGAATATATGCACGGGCCACTCTGAACTCCCACTGTCTCTATCACTGTTCTGAACTTGTTCTCTGAAACATGGTGCTCTCCAACGCACTGCTAAGGACACCGTGACAGTCGCATTCTCAACGGGGAATGTTCAGCTGCTGCAAGAAAACTGACTTGCAAGCTTTGGTTATTACCTGTATTTGACATGAGCCACTCTATACAGCCTTATTATCAAAAATTCCTCAGCCTCACTACACAGACTGTGTCACTGGGTTTGGATGAGGCTCAGAGAATTAAAGAGAGGGACAGCAGACTTGAGACCTAGCCCTATTTTATCACCAACAAACTGATCCTATAAACAACTTCTTGTATCAGTCACCTATATTTTCTTAATAAATTAATCTTGGTAGAACTGAGACTGAAAGTCTGAATCGTGACTTCTTCCAGTATCTAAATCTTAGCCCTTTGACCAACTCAGTTTTCCCTAGGCCAATGCCACAGCACCGTTTTCCCAAACAATCTGTAATTGCTTGTATTTTCTTCTGAGATATGAAGTTGATAGTACCTTATTCCTTAAGACAGTACATTACTACCTATTAGCATTTAGTACATTTAGTATTAAGATCAGCAGAACCCTGAGGACAAAGCACTGTAAAATCAATCATTCAGGGACTCTTAGTCCTGATCAAGAGAGCTCCTTTATCCCCTACAGCTTCTACAGAGAAAAAAAATCTATTTACTTCTCCTAAAGAAACATATGCGTATAAAACAGCTATTGAGCAAAATGAAGTATTGATTTATGGCTCCTACCTCACCAGCCAAGGCATGGCGAGCAGATATCACTGCCAGCTCCTACTCAATGGACACCTGCGCTGGGTGCTGTGGGGACCTCTGTGAGGCGAGGCCGGGGCTGCCCCGTGCCAGACACAGCCGGTTCCGGCCGGTTCCTGCAGCGCCACCACAGGCGCCTGCTGGCGCCTCGGGGGAAGGACGTTAAAGAAAGGGCAAAACGCTGCACGGAGTGAGGGGAAAAGTGTGAGAAACAGCCCTGCGAGCCCGCAGGTGAGAGCGGGGGGCGGGAGAGGAGGGGCTGCAGGCCTGGGGCAGAGAGTCCCCTGCAGCCATGATGGAGAGACACGGGGGAGCAGGGGACAGGTGTGAGGAGGAAGGAGCGGCAGAGAGGAGCTGCTGTGGACTGACTGCAATCCCCTGTTTCCCATGATTTTAACCCTATCCTTAGATGAAGAATCACATAGTTCAACATTTGTCCTCTGTCCTGTTGAGGAAGGGGAGTGAGAGAGTGGCTGGGTTGGCAGCTAGCAGCCATCCAGGTCAACCCACCACAACACCCAAAATGCAAATGCACATTTTTTTGTTTTATGATTGTGATATGAACTTGCAATCATACCAAAAAAAAAAGTTTTTTACATTTTCTATGATGACTTTGTAAGCACGTCTTTCCACAGCTTTCACCCCTAAGTAGCAGTTCTTCCCGTGGTCTGGGTAAAAACGTTCTCCTCTGATTGAGAGATTCCACCTGGTGGAGTATATGCCAGTCCCAAGTTGTAACTGTTGTGCTATTTTATACACCATCTGTGGCCCCAATATCCGTGTGCCTCTTACAGACTTACCAATGCATCCTCACAACAATTCTGTCTGGCACAGTGAGATTAAATGATTTATCCTAAGTCAGACTGAAAGTCTGTGGCAAATCAGGAACTCAGCTGAGAGCATTTAAGTCCAACTTGGTTACAATAATCACCAAACCATCTTAAATTTTTTTATGTACCATAACAGGCCAGAAAACTTCCGAGGACAACAGCTATTTCATTGTTTTGGAATAGATTCATAGCAACTATCTATAGCCAGATGACACAAGAGTATGTTGTCACCACCACATCTCATTCAGGAATAGCTGCCTGAATTTGGCATGCACTTATTGCCAAGTCTTTGCTGGCCATGGATAGTTACATTTATAAATCTATACAGGCAGAAGAACATGCCAGTACAAGTTGGTGATTTCTTCTTTTTCCGCTACAATTACTTCCCAGCCAGCAGACATGAAGAGCATCGCTGAATCTATTTTCACTCGGTGCACTCCATATGTTCCTGAGGATTCAATCTAAGATGATGCCAACAGAAATACAGAGTTACACTACTGTGGTATATTTTATCCTATGTTGGCTGTCTAAAAGTCAGTTATCCAGGTTCAGTTAGAAGAAATGTTCCCCTAAAAGGCAAATAATCCAGTTACATGTAGTTAATTAACAATAAGGAGTTTGATTCATCCTTCCCTTTTCTCTGTATTCAGAGAGGTAGCAAAGGTTTTTCTGTGCTTCCTTTTAAGAGTAAGCATATTTATAGTAATATTTTATGTGTACATACAGACCTCTGCTTGAAGAAAGTGCTATATAAATGTTACATAACATTGTTACAGAAATCAAAAGCAATAATATTTGTGTATATGCAGTGTTAATCAGTTGAAGGAACTGGTTCCAACTAGTTTTCTCTTAAAAGCTGCTATTAGCGAAAACATTTGCATGAGGTATGTTTTATCAGTGAAACAGAGGTTGCTAAAAGGGAAAAGATCTATACCCTTTCCATGTCTCTCCACTGTACCCAGAAGCATGCTGGGCAACAAGACAGGGACACATCTTTCTAACCATGGCTTTGTTATGTTTGTTACCTCTTGAACTGGTTAAGCAGAAAGGAAAGAGGAAAAAGCAGATAGGAAAAGGGTGTACCACAGTGGAAATAATCCTGGCACATGGAAATACATGCACAAGCTCCCTTCTGTCTTTCAGTCAGTCAGGGCTTATTTCCAAAACTGAGTCCTGGTAGGGAGAAGTGCAGGTAAATCACTGCAAAACGAACTACCAGAGTGGGAAAAAGGTACAAGATATGGTCCCAGCTGGACAGACTCATGTAAAATTCCCATTTCAGAGCTCTGGTGTGCCTTGAACTGAGTGGCTTTCACTAGGCAGGAGACTCCACGGGCTGGTGCTTCTTCAGATCATGCAGCTGTGAGCTGGTCTCGCTGCTTCCAGGCCAGCAGTTGGCAGATACTCTTTGAAGCCACCAGAAGTATGTCAAGAATCACAAGTTACCAGCACATACATATCCAGGCTTCAGATCTGAACGCTATTTTGGGGGAAATGTTCTGAACTTCCATGTGGTAAGCAAGAGAGAGAAAAGTGGGTGGAGGAGGGAGAGCAAGTGCAGTAGAGCAGAGAGGCTCTGTGAAAATTGCCTCGCCCTGTCTCTGAGAGCAGCTGATGTGTTGTCAAGGGGTAAATGGGAATACCAGCTTTCTGTTCAAATGTCTTCGAGAGTTTTTCTTTAATAACTTGTCATTTCTTGGTGAGAAGAGCTCCCACAGCAATGATTTGTGGTGGTAATTCTAGCAGCAAAAAAACCACTTGGAATTATGAAAAATAAAATCCTGCTGTGCTACGGGGCCACAGTATCTGTGTCAGTTGAGAGGAAAAGCTAGCAGAACTGGACAAGAAACAACTTCTGTCTGCCTGTGAGGCTGTCTGCTACGAAGTGGCTCTCAAATGATGAGCAACTGGGCTCCAAAGTGAGTTCTAATGAGCAACATACAAAGGCTGGTTTATGAATGACCTCTGGACAGTGATGCTCCCAGGTAGGCTCATCATCTGCTGTCCAGCAGGACGTGTGTGTAACCGTATGTACTGCGAGCAGGGCCTGTCTAGGATCCCCTGTCCAGGGACCCAGTCAGCATTACGGAAGCTAAACATGTATCTTTAATATTTCCAAGTGTAAGTGATCAGCATCCTAACTTGCAATTAAAGCTGACAAAGCTGCCACTGAAATCTGAGTTTGTGGCATTAAGCTCTCACTATCCAGCTTTTACAGGTCTGCAGTTCAAGGAGCCTGAATTTTGCTTATAGTTATTTAAATGAACTTAGATGTGTACATGCAATACCTGTTCATGTGTGCAGCTACAGTGATGGGGTGGACAAATTAGGCCTATGTTGCTTGCATACTCCTACATGTCCATTTGGCTTTGGTGAAAATGAAGTGCATCGTGGTTGAGGGATACCTGGTGCAATTTCAACATTTTGTTGTAAAACAGTAAATATTTTCTCAGAAAATTTTTCATGAAAGATGCATGGGTTTCTGGACATCTCTCTTTTTCTGAGAAACTCTGCAAACTAATTCTGTGAAAATGAAGGCTCTGACTTAGAAATAGGGATGATGCAGTCCTGAAGCGTGCTTTCATTTGACAGATTCGAATTTTTGGAAGGAGTTCCCATATGTTATTAACTACATGGACTACCTGCAAAGGAAGTAATGAATAAATTATCATGAATAAACACAAACATCCAAAGTCAGCCACAGTAATAAAGTAATAATAACAAAACTATGAAAGAAACATTGCCTTTTTCTAAGAGATATTTTTAACACACTAGTTGGCAGAGTGGAAATCAATGCATCAGAACAGAAAATAGTAGATATTTTTGCCAGAAATTATCTATCTGTTAAAAATTGGTCTAATGATAAGTAAGCTTCAAATTCCTCAGCACAAGTTGTTTACATAGATTCAGCATACACCAAATTTATACAGATTGTCACACTATAGGCAGGCAGGTAGCTGTGGAGGCATTCACATAGATCCAGTATCCTGAGAAAAATCTTGATCTGGCTCACAGATTCCAGTCGACAGTATTGGAAATACAGAAGCCAAGCTGTACATTCCTGAATTATGTAACTGGTATTTCTTTCACCTCCAGTCACGAAACTCCATAACATTTTAAAGACCTATAAATCCTCCTTTAAGTGCTCTAGCCACTGTTTTTGGCCAGGAATAAATGTATTGGAAAAATATAATCCACGTATCTCATAGCGATTTGATCACACTCTTCTGAAGTATCCAGACTTGGCCATTGCTGAACAGAGAGTGTTGGTCTGACGCACTGTGCCCTGTCTCAACAGGTCATTGTGTAAAGGATTTAAGCTGGGTGAATCTAACAAAGGGGAGAAGCAAAGCAAAAACAATTAAGCCAAAAGAGATCTTCATTATAGAATGCTTCACATCTAACCAGAGGAGCTTATGAGAAACTGGCATACAAAACACATACATATTTAGAAAATTTAACCTCAATTTGAAATCAGTGGGATCACCTGAACTGGATTCACTTAACTGCTCCGGTAAACCAGGGCCCTATTCCCCGCTTCCAGTGCAGCCTGCTTTGTGACGCATTTTGATTCCACTTCTGGCTGACACTGGATGGCTGTACAATGTGCCAAGCGATGTATGCACGTATCTGAAGATAGTATCAAGTCCTGAGAATCTGTCTGTTGCTTCCAATTAGTGGTTATACACTATGACAAGAAAGAGAAAACACTGTGGAACTGTGAACTCCTCTTTGTTGTTGTTGTTGTCTAGAGACAGGATCAGAAATGAAGCTTCAGGCAGAACATTTGTAATGTGGACAGACAGATGTTTGCAGTTGTGGTTCTGTGCTTTATCTTTTTCAGAAATTAACATATATTCATGGAATTTTTTTCCCTCTCATGATAAAAAAGAGGTAATCCTCCGTTAAAGCAGTTCAATCTTGTACTTTACTGTAAATGGGGAGGTGGGTGAGATTTATTTGTTAAACATTGCCATAAATATTTAGCAGAGCAGGGCTCGATTGAGAAGAGGACATCTAAACAGATTGTTGGTGAGCTAACCCTTGGAGATTTTCCAGATTAGTCTCTCTTCCTCCCAATTTTTTTCCTTTACAGAGAAACTAAATAAATATTTGAAAGGAAGTGCATGACTGGAACAAAAAGCCCCCATAAATAATTCAAAAGGAAATTAATAGGATTCAAGATACCACTTTCTGATTATCAGTATGGCTGCTACTTTTATTTTTTTTTTACAGTAGCAACCAGCTGGTACAGTGAATAATGCTAATCAGTTAGTGTCTTTCACATTTTTGAAACTCCTTGGAAGCACATCCCCATCAAACTGCTTTGAAGTTCAATTTTAATTTAGATGCAAACTATCCCAAAAGTACTGATAGTCTAAAAAGCGCCTCTGGCAGTCTATAATTATAATGCAATAGAGCTGTCAGATTTGATTAGAATGTTGTTTCAGTCAGTCCATGCAGCACCATTTAGCCTCACATGATCATTTAAACGTTCCTCCCCACCACTCAATACCTACCCAGCACTTGGGTATGTAATAGATAGGGCTTTATTACTTTTTGGTTTTCAATCATCCAGATCCTCCAGACCATTGGAATAATAAAGTTGTGCAGAAAAGCATGCTCCAATCCTCCAGTCTCCTTATCATACAGATATTCCTGTTGCAGCATTTCATCTGCAAGAGATTCACAGCTTAAGGCTTAAAACAATCTGCTACTATTATGGCTTAATAAAAGAGCAACATTGTATCACAATGCCGGGGTTTGAAGCATATCACTATAGCTGAAAAGACCCATTCAGACCCAAATAAATACCATTTGGAGGATAAGAATAATTATTTTGAGAAGAATTTCTATGCTTCTGAATCTGTCACGTATCCACTATGCAGTGCAGTGCATTCACCTACTTCAGTGGGGTAACCCTAGACAGGTACCTGCACCAGGCTATTTAATTAATATTTGCAGTTCTTGCTGCTTTCAATACATGCCATGAACAGTGAAAACAGAGAAGGTAAATTCCAGAAAACACTGGCAGCTTAAACAGCTGATCTGACTTCAGATATTTAAAATAAAAGCTGAAAGAACCTCTCTTGGCCCAAAGCTCCAACCCCACACCCTTACACTCTGCCTCCAAGAAGGGCACTGGAGAGATGCACTGTCAGTTTTGAGAATGAAATTGTATTAGGCATACTTGAAAAAAAGATGTTTCCCCCAAGCAGAAAGGCAACACGGAACACAAGGGTTACTAATTTCTGTCCATCTATGGGGTTTATTCTGCACATTCCCCTGTGCTGTTTTTCTGCTTTAGGCCCAGGGCCAGCACGCTGCCTCCCTACTCTGCCTGTGTATTCATTCTTTTCCCCTATTCTTGGAATACTCTATCTGAAACAGTCTCTGGGCATGTAATGTCTGAAAGAAGGGGGCTTTTAACATCTTGGGACATGCATTTCCTTCAACTCCATTGTCTCAATGATTTAAAGAGGTGAAGAGAATCTGGCAATGCTTGGGATTTGGCAATGTTGGCTAATGTTACCCTTCTTGATTCTGTCTCTTCTAGATGCTTTTCAGAAGACAGAAAAAGTCACAATTCTGAGGGTTCATCCTTCAGACAACCCAAGTGCTGTGAATCCCACAGACCCCCTAAGTTCTCTCTACAGAAGTTTTTCCGCATGCCCACCCATAAAATAAGTTCTCATTCTCATTCCTCTCATTCTCTAAAGCTTTTATTCCTAGCCAGATTTGAAGGTCACAGCAGCAGCCGTGCTGATTCTAGTACCCAGAAAAAGTTTTAACTTTCCACCCCTTTTACTGTATGCTGCAAACACACCAATAGTCTTTTGGGTCTATTCAGGGTCATGCTGAAAAATAAGCCTATTAATACAGCAGGGTTTCAAAATATTTGAAGAGCTAATTCAGCAGAGTTTATACCTCTTGTGTAGACTTCACTGGAGCAAGCATTCTTCACTCTGTATTCAGTCACTCTGAATATCAGTCAGGGCGCTTTACTCAGCCATAAAAGAACTGTGAGCAGAGATGAATCTCATCCTTTCTTCTTTCAGACAGCTAGGAAGCCACCAGCCTCCCATTTTAAACCTAACTACTGAAGACAGCTTAATGAGGCTCAGGGAAGATCACCTTGAATGTTAGCCAACAACCCATTGTCACAAGAAAAGTTTCTTGCATCAAAAACTGTATAACCCTTGAATAAATCTCTTTGACTCTGCTTACACTGGGGCTGTGCTCATTCTTGCTCCTTCAGCTGTCACAGTGGGAGGTGTGAATGTGTGTGGGATGCTTATGGTGAGAAAGACAAGGGTATCATATTAAAATCTTGGTTGTAATCATTAATTTAGGAAAAGCTATAGTGTAGTGAAGAATGAAGGATTTAGAGACAGACTCTTTCATTCATTTAGAGGTCTGTAAGAGACAGACAACACGGAATAAAAAGCCCTGTACATGTGCATGGACACTCAGCTCTCAGCTTGCTGCTAACTTGTGAAACTCCTCCATGTTTGCTTGTGGGCATCATGCGTATGCATAAGTATGCCTCTTTTCATGGTACCTCCAGTTTGAGAAAGAGCCTATTGCAAGAAGAAATTAAGAGCAAATAAAAATTGCATAATTACAAGAAAGTATATTTTCACACAAGCAGGGAATATATTAACATTCCTCTTTCCACAATAACAAAGGAATATACCAGAATCGGAATTCTTGAAAAAAAACCACTGTTGCTAATGCTGACCTTAAAATTGCCCAGAAATAATTTCAAAGGTTTTAGTATGATTGTTTAAATATACCTTCAGCATTTTTTGCCTGCTGTTAATCAGACATTTATTACTAGTAACTTCTTGCCTTTCAAAAATTCACCTATAAACCAACCATTATAATTAGGCAATGGGGGTGCTTTGACCACTGTTCAATATGTGGAACAGAGAAGTCCCATCTCTACTTTGAATCCTCTCATGAGGTTGTTGCACTTGCCTGACATCCTTTCATGTGTAGAAGCTATTTCGTGCAGGGGAAAATCTTTCTTGTTGCATGCTTGCACAGCACCTACCACACTGGGATTCAAGTGTCATCAAAATAAACTTTCTGGTCTTGTTATTAACTGGTCTTGATATGGAAATCATGGCATTAAAGGAACACGCAACTGAAAAGCAATCTACATCAGAAAAAATGGGCTGCTTCTTTTTTCTTAACATTATCATGCAAGTTTTCTCATTTCTCTCATGGATTAAAAATGTACTTAGTCAAGAGAAAACATCTGTCCAAATGGTGAGGAAGGAAAGAAAGCCATATGCCTGAATGAACTGCTGCTTAGGAATAAGTAAAGAAAATTTAGAGAGCTGGCTTGGGATTTAGTTCTCTGGGGGGAAAAAAGTTAAAAATCACTGCAATTTGTTCATGTACAAGAGAGGGGCAGCGGAAAGACAGGAGGACATAGCGATAAAAACATCTGCAGAAGTAATCTTTTTGAATAACAAGCAGCATACACCAGTTTAGGACAAACATCTGTGCAATATGTGATAGAAACATCCGCACTGATGTAAGCAGCTCTCCTTCCCCAGAAGTGGCATAGGAAAGAGGTGGGAAGGACACATGACAGACTGAAAACAGATGAGGGACAGATACTCCATTAAACGGCACAACATCCATTTCCTTCTATGTGCTCAGTCTAAAGGTAGTGTTAATAGAGGGAGCTGTAGGCAGGCAAATTACCTGTCAGTTGCTAGAGGCTCCTAATGAAGAAAGATTCAAAAAGCATGGGAAAATGCAGCCAATAAAACATCTCCAAATGCAAAAGGAATGAGCATGCTTGGCAGAGGTATTTCCACACTAAAAGTGCTTCTTTTAGTGTGGAAACAGAAGGCTTGGAAGGGCAGATGGAATACATATACATCTCGTTTGGTACATACCCCCACGTAATTTAGTTACTCTGCTCCTAGGGTTACAGAATATTATATTCTCAGAGAAGTGGTGACTACGATTACTTGCTATAGGTGTATGCTGGAATGCATGAAGATAATATGGGGATTATAGCTTTATCACTAGAATACAGTTGTGGAGACCTTGTTTTAATTGTGCAGGTCACCTGGATTACCTACATTACCCTCTGAAAGCTGGGTGTTTGTGTGAGTTGTCTAGGCTACTTCCACAAGATGAATGAGATCTCCTGAAATAAGTAGGATAAATCATCCCCTAGAAGTCTCCTTCTCTCCACTGAATATAGGAGTCCAGCTTATTTAGACCAGAAATCTATTTTTCATATCTCTAAAGCTAGGTAAGATAAGCCTCACCATTTTTCTACCTTTTTTCTGAATATCTGTCAGCAAACTGGGAATAACTTTTCCAGTCACACTGTTGCACTACAAAAACATCATCCATTACAGTTTCAGAGGCACTCACATGCAACTGTACTAACAACAGCTCTGTAAGAATATAAACATATTAAAAAAAGGCAGAGGTTTGTTTGTTTGTTTTAAATTTGTGGTCTAGGTTTCAATGCTAGTTTTACTTTTCCTGTCTAACAGAAATTAAAGTTCCATTGTGAATAGCATTTCTAAAGGAGGTTCTATATATCAAAGACAATGCTATAAAGCAACTTTTTTATTTGGATGTTTTTGAAAAAAAAAAAAGGAGAGGATTTTGGTCTACATTCTAATAGTCTCAATTCTGTGAAGTTTGACAGGAATAGTACTGAAACACTGTTATCAGTCATGGTCCATTTCTATATTGGGCAGATGAAAAAGTTTGCGGCTTCACATACACTGCAGATTAGAGTTGACTGCGCTTCTAAATGGAGGAGTTTTATGTCTGAAAATGCAAATTTGATGGAATTGAAGTGCTTCACAAACAGATAACAATCTCTTGAAAACTGTAGATAAAAATCAGTTGAATTTGTTTGTCTTGAAATATGAAATAAATTTTTTAGGTAGCTATGACTTTTAGATTATATGCTGAACGATACCTGTCAAAAAGATACAATTGAAATACATCAGAAAAAAACAAAATTAAATATTTCAGCAAATATAATTATAAGAGAATCTCTGAGACTTTAAAGAAATTTTGGCATCTTTTTTTTTTTTAATTTGGAACAAACTCAGAGTAATAGATGACATTCCTCAAGGAGCTCAAATCCCATTTCAGTCTCAGCTCCATTCAAGATGTCAGTACGACCATATACCCTGCTGGGACCTATTAGTTGTACAAGGGTATCAGAGTGAAGATCTTACACATTTCAGGGGATCGTTTCCTGTGTTCTTCAGCTAACCTGACATTCAATTGCATTGTGAGTATGAGCAAGACACCGTACAAGAAAGCAACTTAAAGATGGTGATGATTTGAAGGCGTCTAAGCTTTTGAGTTACTCGGATTTCTAGGGAATTATTTACTATTTCACTACTGAAAATTATTAGAGTATTAATGCAAGCAATTCTTAATGCTACTTTTCCACATTAAATCCACCACTGCTCAGGAGGTCTTGGCCACCAGGTGCTATTTTGATTTAAAGTGTACACAGGAGAGATTGAAATGAGTAGAGTGTATTATCTCTGCATGCATTTGTCACTGACAAAATGTATTAATTGCACATGGAAATCAATGCAAAGCAGTGTAGCTTTCAACCAAGTTACAGAATTAAATACAAGGCCTATCAAATCTGATAATCCCTTATTGAATCAAACACATTGCCAAGGTCACCAAAAATAAGCAGTCTGTGAAATATATCAGAGAACAGTAAACCACATGCACAATTGTGTTGGTGGATGCATGCATACTATTATATATACTTCATAACACATGCCATTAAATATATCCGCAACTACCATATTATTATAAATCAGATATATTTTCCTTTAGAAACTGGGAATGTCAATGGAGGAGGGGATGCTTCTGTGGGACTCAAGGAATTAAAGCTCAGTTCCTGGTTTAGTCTCAGAATTTGTGCAAATTACCTAATTTTTCTTTACTTTGACTCCATATTTGGAACTAACCCTGGATCAAGATATTTACCTCCCCCACGGAGCTATTCCACTTGGGGAGTTCTTTGCACTGAATTTCAGGAACTGGATGACATATGTCACCAAAAAGTGCTCTTTTAGTAATGCAGTTGTCACTACTGAATGTCAGTGATTAACACTGAGTAAAGATTTTGAACATAAAACTTGGGACGGTAAGTGATTGCCCATTGAAGAAAATATCAGGTTGCTCAAGTTGAGCATCACTCATACATTTCAGTGTGCATGCAGCAGTTTAGACAAGCACTGATGGACACTGATGGTGTCATCTAGCTGCTCCTTACACCAGTTTTGACTTAATATTCTCTCCTCTTTACTGTTTGGCTATTTACTGCAACTTCCTTCCTCTTCTGTTGTTTCTTCAGGTAGCTATCACCTTCCTAACTTAAACCCACTGTCAAAACTGAAATTACACGACTACATACATCACAGAGTGAAAAGGATATTTGCAAACATTGTATTGCACGCTCATCAGTACCTGCTGTTCCTTTTCCTCACCCTTTATATATCCTGTCTCTTTGGATTTGTAAGGTCTTTGGGTCTGGGATTGATTTTTGTTCTAACAGAAAGGGGGGTAAGGCGAAATGACCTGCTGTTTGCTAGTCCTTAGTCATTTCCACAGGAATGTAATATTAGGACTCATAGGCAGACGATTATCAAGTCCATACAATACTTAAAACAATGCACAAATTTATTACTTTTAAAACAATGCACAGCTATTCCTTTGGTAATTCTAGCTGTTGCATTCTCAAGAGTTCCTTTGATTTGTTAGCCTACTGTGTTATTAAAATAATGAATTATGTGTTGGTACATTACATTTAACATAGTATACACAGGGGCAAGTACATCTGCTAGCTATTAATCAAATATTCACTAACAAAGGTTGATTAACAGCATTTTACATATTTACAGCAAGAATGAAAAGCATAATAGAGCTCCACTGAAATTAAATGTTAATAAATTATTAAAATGCATTTATCTGTACATTGATTAGTGTGTGGGGTAGACAGAACTGCAGGTACAGTTTTGTTCATCACACAATACCATGTACTTATTGAAACAGACAAGATGTTCATTTAATACATTATTTTCAGCTTCTGGGGGAAAAAAAAAAAAGTCCAAAAAAGCTGTGTACAGCTGTGCACATTCTGAGTCAAATTTGAAGCAAGTTTCCTCACATGTAATTATAATGTCTGCACATCTACTAGCTTAAGCTTTCAAATCAAGAGTGTTGTTGATGTGTAGTGTAGAGCCTGACATTTGCATGCCCTGATGCCAAAGTTTATTGTGACTCTGGGTAACGAATGGAGCACTACTAGAAATGGAGATTTGTCAAGTAAGCATCAAAAAATTCAAAGGCCTTTTAAATGGATATTTAAGAACTTCTTTCTGTTAGGAGTTGGAAGTACAAAATTATATCCTTGTATTTCATATCTGGAAAGAAGGCTAGGAGCATCTTCTTTTTACTAAAGCTGAACTGATTTGCACAGAGCTAAGCATAATTTTCTTACACAGGCCCAGCTCCCAGCTATGACAATGGATTAATAGTCTGGAGTCTATGTACCCCACTAAATCCTTCTGAAGTCAGTATGAAATCTGAGTGCTTCCAGGAGGCAGGATTGGTCTCCCTTGTTAATTATTGGCAGTTTCTTTAACTAGACTTCAGAGAAAATCACCTTTTTTTTTTCCTAAATTGCCTTTTTATTGATTTTCAACAAAATAGTATCACAGAAAGCAAACATGGACTATAAATGAGAGCTTAAACATGCAGTGCACATACTGTTGAACAAGGGAGAAAAATATACTATGTTAATAAACCCAGCTAAAAGAATACAAACCAGAAAGTAAATAAACAGATGCAGGAATTACAGGAGTTCAGAATTTGAGTTCAGGGAAAAGAGATTAGGGTTTGCATTAGAGAAAATTACAGTACAAGGAAAAATATTACAGGAAAAATATTTGCAACTGGTGTAAATCAATGTTGACTCTGTTAATTTACTCCAGCTGAGAATCTGGTCCATGCATATTTACATTAGTATTTTGAAAAACAACCCATTTGTTCTTTGTGGAAAATAATTCCATATGAAAAAAAGCTTTTTTCCTGATCGGTTATCTAAGAGCTCATTTTCAAACCATTCTACAGGGAGTATATCACTTATCAATCTTTTCCATAAAACAAAGGCAGAGATGGAGTCTCAGGTTTAATCTACTGTGAGTAGCACTGTGTGGCCAAGAAAGCAATTTATAAATAAGAGTGCAATTAAAACGACCTTCAGAGTTTTGTAGTATAGTCTAAAGGAGCACAAACTTGAGAATCATAGAATCATTAGGTTTGGAAAAGATGTCTAGGATCAAGTCCAACTGTCAACCCAACACCACCATGCCCACTAGAACATGTCCCAAAGTGCCACGTACACATATTTTGAACACTTCCAGTGATGGTGACTCCACTACTTCCCTGGGCAGCCTGTTCCAATGCTTGACCACCCTCTCAGTAAAGAAATTTTTCCTAATATCCAGTCTAAACTTCCCCTGGTGCAACTTGAGGCCATTTCCTCTCGTCCTATCAAAAAAAAAACAAACCCCAAAACCCCCCCTGGCTCCTCACAGAATAACTTGGTTAATGTCTTTGATGACAAATCAGGGTACCTTATAAGATGCAGGGATGGCATACAGATCGGGGCATCTGCACCACTTCACTGGAGCAGATCAGAATGAAAATGATCTGGATAGCTAGAGAAATGGACCAAAATCAATAGTACGAAAGTCAATAGACAAGTGCAAAGTACTACATTTAGTAAGGAGAAATCAAATGCACAAGTACAAAATAGGGAATTACTGGCTAGGCAAAAATACTGCAGAAAATGAGCTGTTTTACCACGAACTGCGTATGTATCAACAACATGTCACTGTTGCCAAAAAAGGCAAATCTCATTTGGGGGTGAATTAAATGGGGTTTTATGCAAGATGCAAGAAGGAACGTCCCTGGAAGTTTTTAAAACAGGTGAAAGAAGCATCTTTTGGGAAAGCTGAGGATACATTTGATTCTACCTCAGTCTGGGCAAGCAGACAGCAGATCTCATGAGGTGCTTTACAGCCTTAATTACTATGATCTTATGCTCTTAGATATAACTTAAAAGCATAAAGCCAAGACAATAGCAAACATATCAACAATATGTTGACTTGAATTTCTGTTTGCATAGATGGTACCTGCCCTGCTGTCTAGCTAATATCTTCACCCAGACAGCAATTCGGGATTGAGTGAAAACTACATATTGTGTTCTGTGCTGAACTCCCCAGGTTCATGAACCTTTCAAGAGAATCTAGACTCACTTAAAGGGCGACACGCTATTTGTACTTTTCTTTAGTTTTGATGAGTAGTAGGTTTTCCCGAGTTGTGATTGGCGTTCATCTGAAGTTAGATTTTAAAAGATAAAATTCTGTAGAAACCCAAACTAATTTTGCAACCAAAGCCACTGTATGTTGTGCAGTTATTTTGAGAAGTGAAAATTATGAGGCCTCTCCTGTCTCCCTATCCCCCAAAACTTGGAAAATATTAGAAATCTGTCAAATGTCCAAGCAAAAGAGATACTGTAATCACACATGGGGATACTAATTGCAGCTCCTGATTGAGCTCTGTAGCTGCAATCAAACCAGTGCCAGCTCCACCAAGAGTCAAAAGTAAGAAGCTCTGCTTACCTCAGCAGGCAGGAGGTTACAAATATACAATAATTGGAAGAAAAGGTTAATTGACTTACTTTTCTCACTAACAACTAAATTTTTCTTTTTAATAATTGTGCTACTGCTTCCAATTTCTACAAGGTTACCCAAAATAGAGGTAATTGTTTTTGATAAAGACAGATTTTAGAAGTTATTTGATTTTTTTAACTGTAAAAAAGAAACAACTTCCCTAGGTTTCACTTCCAATTCTAATCATCAGAGGCCATGTAGTAATTTGACCAAGTGTCATTATAAAGTGAAAGGATTATAGAGTACTCTATCAATAAACTAATATCAAAACAAAGTTTATTAATTAATTCTCAGAGCTCCCTTCCTTCTGTTCATTAGAGCAGTTGGACAGATCTCATGGAGCAGACCTGGCTCAGAACCAGAATCCAATGGAGACATTGCTCCTTCTCTGGTGCCTCTGTAAAAGGGCTGAAGCAATGTGAAGGGACTCTAACATCTCTGTTCAAGCATGGGGACCTTCTCCTTATCACAGCAGCTGAAAAAACCTGCGTGTTTCCAGGTACATGGATGTGGCAGGAGCAGTAGGGGTGTGATAGAGCACAACAGTACAAATTCCGCAGGCAGCACTGTCACCGGCTGGGGTGGCTGGAGGAGGTGGCATGGAGAGCCCTGGTCCCCTTCATTTTGATGGTTCCTCCCAGCCAAGCCATCCCAGCCTGGCATGGTACTCTCCGCTGGACTAACACCAGGGCTTCTCTGCACAGTGAATTGGATTAGGAACCGCAGCAGCTGACAAACAGCCTGCCAGAAGAAATGGAGATTTGCTGCAGTGTGATTTGAAATGAGCCACAGGGATCAGCAATTATAGAAATTGGTGATGCCACTGAAAAAATACCTCCAACTATAGCCTCCGCAAACCTCAGTGAATTGGGTAGCTCAGCACAGGTCCTGACCACCATCTCTAAATGCATCTCCTTAGCATCTACATCCTCTTTTTTTCCTTCAAGTCATCAAACAGTTGTGAACACACATGACAATGTATGCTGGTGTGTTGTAGAGTCATACAGGCAAGCAAGAAAATCTCAGAAAGTGGGTTGCTATACTTTTTAATGCTATATTTTAAAAAAAAGAAAAAAATTAGCAGAGATGTCAAAATTGCTGCTAGCAGTTCCTTAGATATCAACAGAATCCCGTAACTTCTATAGCCTGCTGAGTTAAGATATTAATTCGGGAAATCTTGACATCAGATGCCAAGGGTGTGAGTTAAAAAAATGAAGTGCCTCAAAGCCTAGTGGAATCCAGCAATGTGCTGGAGATCAGGTTAGTCTGAAACAGCAATGGAATACACAGGCAGTTCCCAAACTGCCAGTGCTGTGCCCTCTTTCAGGAACTGTGGCATCCACGTGTCTCCAGGAGAGAGATGTCCTCCTCCTCCACCCCCTCCTCTTCCTTTCTCTTACGCCAGGCTAAGAGCAGGGACTCCCTCCCTGTGGGAGAGCCCAGGCTCCCTGCTCCCAGGTAGAGCTGTGCCTGCTGGAGAAAGGACTTGTGGTTTCTTCTTGAAACAGTGGCTCTCCAATTCTGAAGGGCCATTAATCAGATGAGAAATGGATACAAGGAGTGGCACAACAGTACAAAGAAAGGATGTTTTGGTGTGACTGCTGTATGACGGAGTTCAGCTTCAGCTCTGTGCATTTGCAGGCTGTAGAATATTCACTCAAACCAATGCTTTAACTAGAACAACTGGAGCAAATAATTTATGCAGCATATCTAGCCTCTGTTTCTGAATTGATAAGAATGATTATTAAATGTCATTTACTTAGAACATCTTCTACTTGCAGTCTTTCTTGATTTAATTTAATATCCCCTGGTTATGTGTTATCCAAACTCTCCATGCTTCCAAACATACTTTTTGTTTTTAAACAGTATATTAATCTAAGCAAATATCCATATTCAGACAATATTGATTGGTGCTCATTACAAGCTGTCATTGAAGATGTATGAGAGTCTAGATGGGACACTAAACACATATGTATTATTCTAGAATACATTTTCTGACTATTTTGTTATTAGAAATAAGCACCACACTGTGCTGATGACAGATTATTTTTTAAATTTAAACTAAAATTGGATTACACTATCTGCTAGATGCTTTTTTGTAACATGAATTGCTCTTTTTCTGTACTCTTAACACAGAATTCTCTTTGTCAGCTTTATCTTAAACTTACAAAAAATCAGAGCAAGTCTGTATTCTGGAAATACATAGCTGTCAATGGTTGAGAGAACATTTTTGATCAAACACCTACTATCTAAGCTGAAGAACACATACTTTCTCTAAAAGATTTTCTCTAATTTGGCCATACTAGTATTCCATTATATGACATGTCATTTGCTGGAATTACTAGAAAAATACAGGAACTGACTGCTAAACATTACACTAATCATGTAAGCAACCATTTTGTTGGTTACAAACCTTACTCTGCTACTCATTAGTACCCATAGTTGGGAATGCAAGCTTTTCAAACCATGTTTCAAGCTCTTATTGACTGACATCTTCTATGTCTGTGGCTGAGAATTAGAAGAAATTTGGTTCTAGCAAGTCTAAAGAGCTGCCAGTACCACAGCGCGCTTTATGCATGATGGGCTGGAGAACATGGAGAAAGAAATGCCAAGAAGGTGTAATGGCATGTGTTTTCGGCTGTAATGAATGTGTAGCTCCCTTGTGTGCCAACGGTCTGGTCTGTCTGAAGTACGTCATGAGTTTCTGAGCTCTTGCAACTCTACTGCCATGAAGTTACTGATATAATGGAAGTTAAGTGACTATGTCCATTAGTTGTATAAGCTGCATGCTTAATAGCGAACATTGGTGTTGTGAAACACAAATCACATTCTTGGTTCTAAATGGTTCCAAGTTCCAATTTAATAAAAAACCCACTGTTGAAAAGAGCTTCTATTAACAAGATCTTTCTGGGACAAAAGGATTACTTTACCATTTAAAAAATTCAGCAGCAAGGAGAAATTTTACTGCTAATTAAATATAAGTTTTTCTTCTGTCATATCTCCCACTCCAGGAGCTCAAGACAGCTTAAGGCTACAAATGAATGTCCCTTTGGATACTGTGTTATTTTGCCATTTTGCTTGCAAGGTAACTCATGTACAGAATCATGAAAATCTTGCCCAAGCCAACATGTAGAATGTATTACTGGTGCACCTCAGAGTCTTCCATCAACTCATCTTTACAACAGCCCTATGCCGTAAGGGAGTCATAGTCTCATTTTACAGTTGCAGAACTGATGTGCAACCAGGAGGGTAGAGGTATACTAACTGCAGCTTGAAGCTGAGTGTCAGGTTGGGAGCCTCAGCACTCCTTACAGTCAGTGGAGTGGAAAAGGTTCTTCCTTGGGATGGCTGAGAGTCCCGCAACCAAGTGCTTGGCCTGCAGTAGAATCGCCTTTCTCTTTCCTTTTGCTACTTAGCAAGGTATTCACAGTTCAGGCATCTCAGCTACATGAGATGAATCCAGGCATAAGCAACGTGCCCAGGGCCCTACAAGAAAGGCTGTAGAGAAGACCTGAACACAAGCTGCTGAAATGCAAGACTAATGCCTACTGAAGATCAACCACCCTCCATCTTCCCTATGGATTCTACGGTAAGAGGGAAACAAGGGAAGCCATTTGCAGTGCACAGCTGTGTCCGGGGTTTAGAAACTCTGTGTGTAGTGCTGCTTATTTTTGAGCACCATCTACTGGTATGTTAACTGCCTGCCCGTCCATGTACAGAACAGCCTTTTCAGAGTATCTCATGACATATGCTAGTGCCAGAAAGGGAAATGAGAACTCCTCACACCCAGCCTTGAGCCTTAATAAAACCACCCACCCTCTTTGTCAAGCGGGATTTACCATTACATTTTCTCATGTCTTGCAATAACATTGTTTTATCATATTCAGTTCAGCTGAGTGACTGCAGCACAGCAACTATTTTGCAGTGACTGTCAAGCTCTTAAAGTTACTGTCTGTGATTTGCACACGGAATTAATGTGTCTCATCCCTCCACACCATAAACACAGGTAATTCAGACTTGTCAAGAGCTGTGTACCAAATTCATCCTTCGTGTAACTCGGTAGGAATCCAATGAAGTTTGTACTAGAGGTGGATTTGGTCCACTGTCTCTTGATTCTTGATATATTGGGATCAAAGCCTTGCCAGGGATCCCGCTGTGAATGAAATGGTTGCATTTGTCAGTGTTCAGACATCCAGCAAAATACTCCTCCGTGTTTCCTCCATTCCAGAAAGAAACAAAACATACTAAATAAAAGTCTAAACCGAATACAAGCAACTGCAAATGCAGATGATGTGACTTGATCATCACCAGAAATTCATCAAAACCTGACAGACCACTTATGAATGGATTACTTTGCTGATAATAGTTTTCTATTAAATTTTCCTTCTTGCATGTAGCTAGACTGGGATGCTCTAAAAATCACATCATGATATTTTTTAGCTTTCTAAGTGAGACATAAAAATGATCAGTATTATTTTGAACAGGGTCCTAATCATGCAGGAAATCGAGCATAATTCTGGGTTGACAGTAATTCATTTTCCAAGATCAAGTTACATCTCCTGTGAATAACACTGCAGCCATCAGTATTGCTGTTTAGAATTGCACAGTATTTGTGAATTGCCTTTCTGAATACCTGCCACCTTCCCAGGGCTGTTGTGGTCAAAAGTAAATTGCAACACCCTCCCTGATGTTCAGTTACACTAAGGCCTTTGACTTTGTTTAATATTGGCAAAGGTTACATGGTTCTCTTTCCATAAAAGTCTCCTCAAAACTAGCAAAACAGCCACAGAAGGTCAAGAGAACACACTTCTATTTCCTTGCCTACATCAACAAAACCTTATAATGAACCTGTACCAGCATCTACCTTCCTACTGCAACGCACTGTTAGCATGCAAAGCTTCATAAACTATCATAACAGTGACACACACATATCCAGAAGATACGTAGGTTAAAAGTTATACTTAAAAGTGTGCTTTGAGTTTTAAGTGAGTTTAACACATCTGGTATAAGGTGTCTTTCAGCCTTACTCTCAACTTGCATAGAAGATGACATATGGTAAAAGAATAATTTATTTTTTAAAAAGAGAGTTTTCTTTTTAAAAGAACTTTTTTTAACCATATGCCTCCTCTGTGTGTGTATTGGAGTTGAAAGTGTGTGGTAGCTCAGATGAGAAAGAGACATATGTTAAAAGCTGTTCTCTTTTCTCTGTTCAAGAAAATAAAAAGAAATAAATAGAGGTTGCTCCAACAGACACTAAAGTCAAAGTAATACCTCACATTGATTACAGCAGTAATCAAGTCAGAGCCACGCTATTCCTCAGTGTGATTATTTGCTTCCTTTTCTAAAATTAAGCAGAGCGGTTGACAGTGTGCTGTGTTCTGGTATTGCACAAGCTGTAATACAGAGCGAGCATCAGTTAGACAAGTTAAAGGGATCCAGCAGAAGTGAAGCATGACGAATTAGGAGAAACAATCAATGTAGACATCATTATAAAAGTCATATCAATGATTTAAGCAACTTAAAAACATCCATAAAAACCTACAGTACTGTGAATTAAACAAAAATTACAGATTTTAAAAAAATTTTCATTAAATGTTGTTTTCAATGAACCTGTCATTCTTGGTGATATGACTATAATTTCTCAGACACTAACATTTGCTCTCTTCTTCTACAGTACATGCAATCTAGCACAGTACTATACTAAGGATAGTTGCAATAATAGCTATTTGCCTGAATTAATACTTGAATGATTATTTAAAGAACCGCTCCTATCTGAATACAGGATCTAGGTCCCTGTAATTAGCCATTGAAAGGCTTAGCAATCCTTAATTACTTACACTTTCCTCTCATTGCTCACAATGAAGGACAGATCTGTCCCGTCGCATCCCTTACATGTTAGACCATTCTAATAAAGGTATTGGCCACAGCACCTCTGATAGAATTACTTTTTTTCCTTTCAGAAAATGTTGATGTTTCATAGGGCAATTGTTCTTCCCTGGGTTATGGCCACTGAAAACCAGCATCTTCAAGAAATTAAAAGTAACCAATAAGCTCTTTCCATTCAGGTTGTCATGGTGTAGCCCCAGCTGGCAACTAAGCATCACACAGCTGCTCACTCAACTGCCTACCCCAGGTGGGATGAGGGAGAGAATCGGGGAAAAAAACCAACCTCGTGGGTTGAGATAAAACCAGTTTAATAGGACAGCAAAGGAAGAGGAAATAAATAACTAATAATAACGGAATATACAAAACCAAGCGATGCACAATGCAGCAATTGCTCAGCACCTGGTGATCGATAGCCCGTCCCCAAGCAGCAATTCCTGCCCCTCGGCCAACTCCAGTTTATACACGGAGCATGGCATTATCTGGTGGGGAATATCCCTCTGGCCAGGCTGGGTCAGCTCTCCTGGCTGTGCCCCCTCCCAGCTCCTTGTGCACCTCCCCACTGGCAGAGCACGGGAAGCTGAAAAGCCCTTGACTTCATATAAGCACTACAACTACTTAGCAACAACTAAAAACATCAGTGTGTTATCAACTTTATTCTCATACTAAACCCCAAACACAGCACTCTACCAGCTATTAGGAAGAAAATTAACTCCATCCCAGCTGAAACCAGGACACAGATACAGCCTTATCACTGCTACACCTTAATTTTCTTGTAAAACATTCAAATTTTCCAGGAAAGCAAACAAAACCAAAAAAATATTTTTTCTATTGTAAAAATCAGAAGTAGAAGAATTTCAGTTTGTCACATGGCACTGAAAGTTAAACACTATCATCACTTTTTTTACTTAAATAGTGGACATGAAGAAATACGGAAGAAACTTGAAGAAAACCAAAAGATAGACATACGTTTTGCAAATTCCTATAGAAAAACTACTGGCTGTGTTACTTGATTCTGAGATCAACCAACGCTGAACGCATGCACTCATCTTTTTTTTACTTGAAACTGTAAATTTGTCCAAGTCTGAGGCAAGTTTTGACCTATGAAATATCCTCCATTATTCCTGCTTGGCAATGTTCAACTGGCAAGTCCTGCAGGTCATTTTTTTAATATTCAGGCTACTGAAATATTTAATTTAAGGTATAGCTTTTCCATTTATGCAATCAAAGGGTTTTGGTGGAAACATTCTGCAGGCTTTTTACCATTAGGCCATTTAGAGAAAGTAGTGAGGGGAAAATCAAAACCCTGTAATGTCTGGAGGGGAAAAGCAAGTGAGGAATAATTCAGAGGAAAGATGAAAAAAAGGGAAGGGAAAATAAAGGAGGTAATCTAAGCGTTATTCTGGCTTGTTTTCACAGCTCCTAAGTAATTTCTCCCACTTGTGATCCAAATTATATTGCCTGTGCCCTTAAAAAGCAAATTACCATTTACAGACTTCTTTCCTCTGGCTGTAATCATTTATACCCCTTTCATAACTGTCTCTGTCAGTTAAACAACAAAAAATAGCAACAAACTGTATCATCTGTTTCTTCCTCTGTCATTTTCCACTGCCCATTCTCAGTCCCCATCATCCATGTTGAAAAGAAGCTTCTGACACTAGGGTATATCGAAACAACTTCAAATGACTGTGAAACGTGAAGTCAGAATAATTTTTTTTCCTAGCATTTTTTTTATTAATATGAAACCCCCCGAAGCTTTTCTGGCAGCTGGCTGATGGTTCTGCATACCTGTCACCTGAGGATGGGAAGGAAAGTGAATATCACACTCTCACAAGAAGCGGAGGGGACAGAGGACTCCAAGCACCCAGCTAGTGCTGAATAAAATCTTTCTGTATTGCATAATGAATGCAGCATGATAAGGGTCTGATGCCTTGCAAATAACAATGAATGAGGGCCAAATAGTTCACTAATCTTTTATTTGGGTCCTATGTTGCTTTTGCTGCTGTTACTTTGCAGAACCGTAATAAACAGCCACATTTAGAAAAGTGTTCCCAGGCTGCACTGCTCAAAAATGTCTAGCAAAATCTGTAAGTCCTGTCTAGGCTGGAGGAAACTGTTTACCAGAAAAAGAAGTGCAGCAGCGAGAAATGAGAGGACACAGAGGGATGATTCAGGTGAAGATTTTCTTAATTGATAAGTTGGTTGCTACCTTCCTGCGAGGTGACTTCTTCATTTACTTTGACTTGTCAGAAGTCTATTTTATTTTGTTGGTTGGATTTCTAACACTGCTCTGATTCACTGCGTATATTAAAGCCAGAAACAAAGAGCTCTGCCATGTCATAATATAGGCTTAATAATCCTTATTTACACCAAATGGGCAGCGAAAAGTCTCAAATCATTCATGTTTGTACAGGGTTTCGACATCATCAAGCAAAGCACAGTGGAGAATACAATAATCAAAGAAATTATTATATGCTACCACTCCAGTATAGGTTGCAATAAGAAATACACAGAAGGGTCTTCACAAAGTCTAATTTTAGGCACAGAGGACTGGTCTCGGTAAGCACTTTCTGTAATCAATAGACAGAGACAGGCACCTTCAGAGGCCAATTCAGAGCAGGAGCTAATTTAAGTGCTCTGAATTGCACTCTTGAAATCCCCATCCCTCAGTGTTTTATATATCGGAGCCTAGGGAGATATACCTCGAATACTGACACAGAAAGAGCAGAAGAGAAGTAAATCTTTTGAGTTTTGTAAAAGAGTCATGACACTTGTAAACTGAGGGCATGTCAACACGGCAAAATAAGACAAAGTGCAGGGAGGCCCAGTTTAGCCCCGACTTGGGCCGGTGAGTCCACAAAGTGCAGTAACAAGCGGGTGTGCAGGCAACACAGCCCTCCGGGAAAGGTTTCTCGTCTATCACCCAGCACAGGACAGACCGGCTCTGCCGTTTCAGGATGCAGACTGAGGCAGGCAGGGCCATCGGAGCCCCCGGAGCACGCAGTTCCCCAGCCTGCCCAGCCCTGCAGGCAGCCTGTCCCCAGCCGCACACCCAGCCACCCAGCCTCTCCTGCCTCCGATTCCCACGGGACATTGTCCTGCTTCACCTTTTTCCTCCTTGGTAGTGAACAGTGTCCCTTTGGCTTCGCCAGAAACAGAGAGAAGCGCAAGAGAAACAGAAGCGCTGAGGGGGGTGGAATTCTTCTAGCACAAAACAAAGCTGATTTTGGAACAGATAAACAGTGAAAGTAGGACGCAACGGATGCATGCATGACATGAGATGATGCCTATTCATATTTACTTTTAAACAAAAGACTTACTGACAACTTTGACGAAACTGTTTTTATTGTTGATGCACCAAACAGAATAAATACATATTCAGAAACAGTAATGAAGTTATACGCAAACTCTATTCTTCTTTAAGAGACATCTATTATTTTTGAGTTGACAGTAATAGGGCTATTGCATCTTGTCTGTATTCTCTGAAAATCATTTTTGCAGAAACATTACAGTGTATGAGTCAGCAGGTCAAATTCATCCACCATGTAAATCAGTTGGAATAATGGATTTCCAGCTTTGAACCCAGAGACTTACAGCCTGTCCTTCTGAGCCAGGCTCTCATTTATTCATGTTTGTTATTTGTGGGTGAAAGGCAGCAAATATCGGCACCATCTCCAAAACCCACAGGGAAAGGGATGGGACTCAAAGAGCTGCCTTATTCCTGGAGACACGCTTCCTTGCTACAGGAAGCAAGTTATTTCATAGCCATAAAACTACCCATAGAAGAGGAACTGATGCAAAAAGAAAGGAGCAGAGGCTTTTCCTCCATCTTCAGCCATTGCCTGTGTCTGGCTTGCAACACAGGAAGCAAACGAGGAGCTGTTAATATCTAGCACACAATGGCTACTTGAGCCATCTTCCTACAAATTCTCCTGAAGATATTTATTTACCTGATGCTAGAACTAGCAGCAGGAAGGAGAAACAGAAGCTGAGTTACTTATGGCACGCTCAGAAAAAAAAACCATGAACAGAGAGGAAAGAAAGGAAATCAATATGTGTGATTGCTCTTCTCCATCCACTATAAACGTGTTGGTGAGGGACATGATTCATCTCTGCTGGTGAAAACTGGATTATAAGTGTTGTTGAAGCAGAAAGGGAATTTTGAAAGGAAAATATGTTCTTGCATTCATGGCTGAGCACTGTGCAGAGAGACTTTTAATTGGAAATATGACAAATCCTGTAATAGAAGAGCAGTCCTGGCTAGAACCCTGAGGAGCAGAAGTCAGCAGTTGTCCTACCTCCTTGGCGTTACACTCTGGACATCTTTATAGATGACTTTATAGTCCTTGGGCTTTCTGTAACTTCCTCCAGTGAATCCTTCAGTGGGAAAGGCACACAGTGTGGAGCACAGGTGAAGCTTTGAAATGCCAATGCTCCTCTTAAGGCTCCCATCAGAAAGGTAGGAGGGAGGTATAAATATAAATGTTTTCCATTTACCTACATTGTTCCATTCAACAATACTAAACGGCTTTGGAAATACTTTGAAGCAAAGACTTACAAATACAATGAAACAAAAACTTACAAGCGCCAGAGAAGTAAGGTAAAGTAGCAAGGATAAGCCAAATGAGGAGAGTTCCTTAACTGACCACAATGATTTTAGCTTTCAACGATTTTAGATTTTTTCTCAGGGACACCCAAATACAAATGAACCCACACTCTGCAGAAGGATGGACTTGGCAGATTTAGTTGCATTGCTTGACCTGTATTCTTCTTAGTTAATGGTGAGAACAGGCAAGCCAGGTTTTATTTAGATAATTAAGCCCAAGGATAGGAAAGAAATGTCAGAAAATCTATTTCTTGTCGCATTCAGAGAAGACAATGACTAGTTAGACAATTAAGCAACCTCATCACATGCAATGTGAGCATTTCACTGTGTTTCATTTGTCATCTCTGCCACTGATTTACTGTATGATCTTGAGCAAGTAACTACTAGCCCAGTTTGCCTTTCCCTAGCACAGTCAGACATCATTCACCTACAGCACTGAAAAGAAACTGCACTGATGGCAGTTACACTTCCAGCAGTCACAGAGGAGTCCTTAAAACCTCCCTAAATGACTCTCTCTCAAGACTGCTAAAGAACTGCTGTCTTGGCAATCCAGTGCAAACCAAGCAAAACTCAAAACCATCAAAAATCCGAATTTCAGCTTGTTCATCACAGGCAGTTAGCAGGTAGCAGAGTTCTACCTTGCATAGGCTCCAGAGGGGAGGTGGGGGCCCCTGGGACACAAGGGCTGCGAGGAGAATAAACTAAACTGTTATTTCTAAGGAGAAAACAGCAGCTGCATTGTCACTGTTGTCATGGAATTTTTTCCCATTCTGAACTAGTATAGACAAAAATAAATTTGCAGCAGCTCTACGTAGTCATAATAATCAATATTTAAAGGATTGGGGAACATTATAACAATTGGGTTTGATTTTAGTCCCTGACAACTAGAGAGGTAACCTGATTTAATAAGGAAATGCAGCAGCAACCATGCTTCTGAGCCACTGTGGCTAATTCTAAAGACCCCGTAGTGATAAAAGAACAATAATGACTGAGGACTAATAAAAACAAAAGCAGTGAGGGTTTAATCATCAGCGGAAGGACATGAATTGAGTGTTAGAAAACATCTTCTGTTTAGAGAGTTAAGCTGTTACACACAGCAAAGCACAATTTGCTGTCACTATTTTATTGTCATGCAATATACATTGTAATCATTTTAATCTGCATGCAGATTATTAATTAGTGAAATAATAATGTAGCCCAGAGTGAAAGCAGAGGCAGGATGAGGAAGCAGCTGGCTATTTCTCCGACCTTTTCCATTTCAAAAGCTATTCCCTAATGATCCAGCTGCTGTTCAGGGACACATGATACAATTTTTATGTTAACTTTGTTTTAAAAAATTAGTATTATATGTAAGGTTGCATTATGAGTATGTACTTACAAAGACTTAGATGCATATATATTTATTTGTGCTAGGCTAATAAATTATAATTAACCATTAACTTTAGTGGATACCTACTGCTGAAAAGTGTCTTTCACTCACCAAACTTCCCTGGTAGAGCCTGCCGAACCAGGAACAGTAAGAAACCCAGGACAAATGCAACCGCAGAAGTTTCATGTGCCCTTGGGACCTATCTGGTATTTTACTAGTAGAGTTACCAGCTGGCTGGTTTTTGCCCTCCCTTGGACCAAACTCCAAAGCGTTCCATAGCTGTGTCCTACTAAGTACACACACACACACGTTGTAACCAACAGCGAGATGCTTAGTTTTCTTGCTTGCATCCTTGGGAATCAAAATAACACTGCAGTTTTGGCTCCATGGTGATTGCTTGCATTCCTGTAGATATCGCTGTCATTCCTGGAGGTAGAATTCAGGACTTGAAATATTCAAAGCGTGCCGGTGGGGGTGAAGGAGTGAGCGCCTCAGCTGTCAGTACAGAGCTGGCCATTGTAATTGCTGATTCTGGCCACTAACACCTGACGTAGCTACCCCAGTTTCTGAGGGCTGAAACCTGCCAAGTTGCATTGTTTATACAAAAGCCAAATTCCTATTAAACTTAATGAAATCTGTCTCTAAATCCCTTGCACCAAATGATAAAACTTTTGTTTACTTAAACGGAAGAAGATATTTGGGGACCCCTTGCCTGCGGGCACCAGGGAACTCTCATTGGGGCTCCCCGCTCTGTGTATTAGCAAAGCTGAATCTTTCCTTTTTCACTCAGTATAAAGGAGGCGTTTAAGAATTACCCTCCCAAGTAAGACGTGCTAGTTGACACAACTGGTAATGAAATATTAATGCAATATAATATATCTCCTTCTACTTTAGTTCAAATCCAAACCAGAGTGCCCCAAAACTAAGCCCATGACTAACTAGTGGCTTCTCTCATTCTCCAATTTTCATTAAGGAAGATGCGGTTCAATGTGTCATGGTGGCATTCGGAAGACAGCATGAAAATTCCATTTAATGCAGAACCCCAAGTGTAACTGTCTAAGAACAAGGCAATTTTCTGGCAATTCCCTTCACAGAAGAAGCTTGCAAGTAAAGACAGCATGCACAGTTCAATTTGCAACATTAGCTACTCTTAATGTTTTCGTACTCAACCACACCTAAGTGAAGTTATACGTTCAGCTTCAAAGGTGACACCACATAGCCAAACCTGTCCACTGCTACTCCACTGTGTTTCTTAGATTCTCCTCCTTGCAGAAAACCTGCAGCCTCATTCAAATCAAGGCAGACAGTTGTGGACAGGTGTAAGCAGCAAGGTAAGTAAGGGATTTGCTGACTTCAGTGAAAGCAAAATGAAATGAAAACTGAATATGAATATATGTGGGAAAATCAATGCAAGATATGCAGTGGGGTTTAAAAAGGCTTAAAGAAAGGATTTCCAAAGCTTGTGGTGTTTTAGAAAGCTTTCATTTTTACCTGATTCAATACTATTACTTATTTTGATGGGGAGAAAAAAGTGATCTCGGAGATTGTTGCTGTATCTCAGTCTGGGATTTCTGCAGAATGTATTTTGACTTCCAAGAAGCCAGCCTGCTCCATCATTGAGAATTGTGCCTGGCTGGTACTTAGTAATAAGACTTCTTTTAATGTGTATATTCCAAAAGAGACAAGATTTGTAGAAGGCTTAGATGAAAAAATACCCGGTTTCTTGAGACCTCCTATATTGTACATTTTGTGAATATGCCTTCCATCAAAAGCTTTTTTCTTCATCCAAGTATGCTGAGATTATGAGGACTCTAGATATCTTTGAAAACTGCAGTACACACCTACACTCAGCCAGCACTTTTCTAATTATATCAGCAGGTCTTTGAATTATTGCTGGTTAAATTCTATATAAACACCTCTGAATAGAGGTGATCAGGGATTGTACTCCACCTTCATTAGACAACCTGCACAAAGCAGCCAATTTTTGACAGTCTAAAAATAAAAGCATTATTTTTCTTGGTAAGGGAGACTTATTAACAGACTACATAGCTCTCCTGCTTCAGGGCAGTACAGCAGCAATTGAGGGGGAGAAGGACTGAAAGTTGTTAATATCAGGAGTTTGGTTTTAACCTATATGAAATAAGAAGATGGTCTCACATCACTGCCTGGAGTGTAGTGTGTAGTACAAGGTACCTTGGAAGCTGCTCTCTTTCTTCAGAGTAAAGCAATGATTTTCACAATCAAGTCCCCAAAATCCTACTTACAGCATTGTCATTAATTCAAAGTAGAGTGTTTTCTATATTCAGGGAGATCACCTAAAAATAAAACCACAACATAGTATGTCCTATTCTTTTTGACGTTCTCTATCTTATTAAAGTTTAATGAGCCTTTGGCTTTTCACATACTCATAGATAGGTGTGAATTAACCCTGCATTGTCAGAGAATGCCACTTGATTCAACGCATTTGTCTTTGAACACAACTATCAGAGCAGCTCACTTTTTAAAGAAAGCATAGGTGGGCTTCTGAAGCATACATTACACAACTGAGTTCTGCCCAGAAAAATACTCTAGCATTACATCAGAAATCTGTTACTCCGTGTGCCTAGCCCTTTTGTGTGCAGACTGTCAATGAATGTGGATCACACAAAGTCGATGCTCACTCTGATCCAATACAGTCATGACTGCCTTTCTGCCAGTCTTCTGCTTGCTTTCCTCCAACATACAAATGCATTCATTACCTGGATTTATGCCTTTTCAGCTGGTTGCCCACCTTTCACAGTAAGTTATACCATGCCTTTTGAGTTCAGTGATATTCACTCTTTTATGGTTCATTTCAGCCCTAGGTGATACTGCCCGAGACTTGATTGCCTGCCTCCAGCAAGCCCCCAGCACAGTAATTTCTGTTACACGCTGCTCAACACCCCCAGTAATTGCAGCGGGTTTTAAGAACACCCACTGAAATACAACGCTGTTTCGTAGCGCAGCGTGCTTTCCTTCTCTGCAGGCTTGCACTTCCGAGCCTGACCTTTGCGAGAGGAGCTGTCAGCTCCGTGCCCTCCCTGTCCGTTCTCCCACTGGAAAGCAACGCAGAGATGACCATGGCTGGGAGCGTATCGATCCAAAACAGCATTTATACGCGTCAAAACCCTACACAGGATACTGGATCTTATGCTATGACACAAGCACAGTGAAACTACTAGATGCAGGCTCTTTAGAATAGCGTAAGTTACTCTGAACCCACATATTTAAAATTTATAGACAAAACAGTTCATGTAACTGTCATACTTAAAAATTAGCAAAACTCCATTAATGTTCCCCTAACTTATCAGAAAAGTAGATGGAATATTTGAACACATCTGAAAATCTGACAGCTAAGTGCTATAGATCATGAATGCACCTTTCTAAGCCATACATAAATTCCCCTAGTGTTTCAAACAAGAAGATAAATATGCTATACCATCAGATTTTTTTTGGCAATTCTCCTTGCTTAGGATGATATGTAGACAGAGCTTCTTCATCTACAGAATTTTAAGAAGGGTTTCAAACAAAGGACCAGGTGGCCAAATACTCTTTATGCAGAGCTTCTAGTGGCTTCTTTCTGAGTTCGAACACATTGTTGCTGCTGCATCATGATGTTTAAATACAATTTGGGGGCATCGTGGACCAGGGGCTTCAATAAGGTTAAAATTTAGCTTTCTGGATAGGTCTAGAAGCTATAGAAATGTCATTCACTGCTGAAACATATCTACACATAAAAAGGAACACCAGAATACTCCTACGATTTAGGTAAATAAGACCATATGTTCCTAAAATACAATCAGACATTCATATATGTCTTTACTTTCAGTCCGTGGGCATACTGTTTAGCTACCTACTATGAAGTGGTATGTGCAAATGGAAGTAGTGCTGGTGCAAGGCATCTGAGCAAATACACCTGGGGCTTTGAATCTTGCAACATGGAACATCTGAAATTATTCATCCTCTGAAATAAGCTGCAGTTTGCATTCACTAAGTACAGAAAATGGATATAGAAAGAAGATGAACAATCTGAAGAGAGTATATCATGAGAGAGGAGGGTTAACTGTGCAAAAACATGACTGAAACAAAAAAATAAAAATACAGTCTTCTTACTATCCCAGAAAGGGATGTTGGTCCACTGGCTGTACTAATTTAAGTGTAGCAGTCTCTCATTTAGATACATACTCATATATCTGAATCTACAGAAAATCCTCTCAGCTGAGTCTGTAATATACATTCACGTGCCCTTTTAGAGAGATGTGGAGCCAAAAATCTGTTACTTTATATTCCTGTAAAACAAAAGAAACCCACCTAGTTAGGATTCTGTCCAGAAGCTGGATTAAACTACAACACAGGCAGCTGAAATGGATTCTGAAAAGAAAAAAAACAAAACAAAACAAAAAAACAATCAGCCATGTAAAAGTTTCTGGCTGGTTCTAAATTTTCGGACCCCATCCCATTCCTCTGCTGACCCCTATTTGCTGCACTACAGCGGCTGAACTCTGCAACGTGACTAAGCCAATCTCAGCGGTGCAAACTGGCCCCGCAGACTGCAAACCATAATCCCCCTGGAACAGCAAGGGCTGGAAACAGCCTGAAAGGGGAGAAGTTGATATTTTCCCATTTCTTTCTCTGGACTTTCTATGCTTTCAGTAAATGATTCATTGTCTCTTCATTTCACAAATTAGTGCATACAAGAGCACACTGGCAAAGTTGCCCTCCCAGGCAACTGTGTTGTTGGAAACCACTAAGTTTTCCTCAAAATAACTACATGGACAGCTGTTCTGAAAGCTGCAGAAAAAGAATTCTACTTAGGAAGCTGAAAAGGTTTAAACTGCTGAGAAAATGAGGACCCAAGCTGATACAGAGATTTAGGGGCTATTGTTTTTAATCTCTCTCTCACTCTCTCCAATGAATGCTTCTTCCTACACTGAGTTGCCATAGTTCCAGATTTCTGTGGTTCCCTGGCTGCTGGTTACTAGGACATTTTTATATGCCCGGATGATTTTATGATGTGTACAGTGTATGAATCTGTTTTCATCCTGTATCTGGCATCGCACCTTATATACTAAAACAGCTGTAATTATTCTTTACTCTTAAAATCTCTTTTGTGTGTTCTTTTCCAACTTGAAACCTGAAAAAAAGGTTTTCAAATTCCTTTTTGTTTAGTTCAACATCTAGCTTTCAAAAATCTCTTTGAAAACTAGGGCTTAAAGAAAGAAGTAATTAAACTTATATTACCAGAGTTTTCTCTGGTGCTGCATACTAGAGGGAGCTAATGGGTAATGCTAAGTACAGATAGTCCTGTGCTGTCAGCGGGAAAAAAGCTACTAGAAGCTCTGGAGTAAAACTTCTTTTCCTGTTATTAATCCATGTGATCTGCACAGATGCTTAATTATTGGGTGGGGTTTTTTTTCCTTTTACAGGTAACCTGTATATCACAATCATGAAAATAATGACAGATGTTTATGGTTTATATGATTTTCAGCAATTCAAGTTCCACTCTCGGTTAAAACACAGGATTTGAAAACTCTCGCTAACCTCTTTTCAGTATCTTCCACGTTTGGATCGACATGCTAAATTGGGTTCTGTTACAGTACTTTTGCTTCTGTCTCTCCTTTTCCCAGATCTGCACATCTCTCTACAATAATCCTTGCCTCTTCATTGTATCCCAAACAAATTATTCTTTCCAAGTCTCTTTTTCCAGGTTGCCAGTCCTCCTTTCTTTGTGTCTGGTCTTGGCAAGATCTCTTTGCACTTCTTTCCCAATAAGGCCAGGTTTTGGCTTTATCTCTGCCTCATTTATTTTGCAGCTGCTTTGTTCTCATGCCCAGGCTATTTAGCAACACGTCCTGTGGATATGTAAAAACTCCCCCCCAACAACCAAATATCTAGTCCCCATAATGTATTTGAATCAAATGCCAATGCTGCTGCTTGAATGAGATTTCCATGCATCTTCACTAATTTATTCCATCCCCTAAGAAAAAAACAAAACAAAACGGCATGGCTTTAAAAAGTTTGGACTGGAAGCACTTGGCTTCGGGGAGCTAAGCACCGTTACGGATATTCAAGAATGCTGCAGCAAGCAGCAACTTTCTGTCTGGAAGCAGGATGTGGTCCCCTGCAAAATGTTTATTCCTTATCTTTTTTCTTTCCTGCTTGATTTCTCCTTTCTGCAGGTTAACATTATCCATCAGCCACTCTCTCTAGATGCAGAACTGTGCTATTGATAAAAGATAAAGGATCTCAAGACAGCATTCTGACAAAGGCAGTCCTGCTGTGTTAGTGGATTGTTTCTATATCCATCGCTCCACAATTCTTCATGCCGTGATCTCAAGCAGCACAGCTAAGAGATAGGGAATTGTATCATATTAGACTGCAAGAGAATGTTCCTTTCTGTTGGCTTTGCTGCTTGCGACTGCAGCGTGAGAGTGGAATACTCAAACACCCAGAGGTACATTTAAATCTCCAGGGCAGAAGCCTTTTTGCTTGACTGATCAAGGAAAAGTGAACAGTTGTTGAATTACATTAATACTGGTTTTATTTACCTATCATTTTGTGGATTTGGGTTTATTTTTTAAACTGGCTGCCTATAGGAACTGCTGATGCCTTCCCATGATATTACAGTCAGTAGCTGCTGTTCTCTTTGGAAGGAGATAACTGGTTTGCCATTACTGTATGCACAATTTCATCTTTTTATACATAGGATTTGTCACTAATAGAAAATTCTTAAGGGCCACTAACCAGTTGTATGAAGATAAATTACCTCTGCTTAGTATCAATGTGAATACCACTCTTTCTACAGCCTGATGTCACAAGTTTACCCCTGAATTGTGTGATTGAGTCTGTAGAGTGAAGGATACCGCAGGATGGTAAAGGAAGGCATTGTATGTTTATAAAGACTGATTTTACTCCAGAGATAAATCTGCAGTGCATCACTGTCTTATTATATCCTTTCCTTACAAATGGAAATTATTGAATTTCTTTTGCCTCATTTAATTCTTTTTAATCCCTTTTCTTTTTTGCCTTCTGGTGATAGCTTTTGCTTACTAATTGTCCAAGGCTGACATCCAATGGGTAGCATTATACTCTAATGCTCACAAAGCTATATCCACTTCCGAATGACTGCTATTGAAGGAAACCTCAATTATGGCAAAATATTTTTCTTTTCTCCTTCTGTGATGCTGACAGGCCTAGGGCATTAGCTTGGCTTATTTTATGGGAAGTGACAATTGAATTAAGATTCACTTGCTTTGAACTATTTCATAGAATTTCAAGATGGGCAGGAATACATCCCGATCGCACACAGAATAACTTGTAACTGTCAAACACTTGGACTCAGTGTAAATCTGGAGTTCTATGGTCTGATCCCACACAGACTACTCTATTCCTGCGGATTTATATTCACCCACCTACAAGCAGCTTCATATAAGACTACTTATATGAAGAGAGTCATCCGTTGGCATAACTATTTTCACCACTGTCCCTAGGTGATTCTGATTTAGCTGGTATATCACCTCAGGGGTTTGTGTTAACCTGCTACATAAGAATCATAAAGTATGGCCACCATGAATGCATTTCTTCTGTACTATAGCTTGCTGCAGCCCATCAAAGCAACACATTTAGATGAATCACGCCAAGAATTCAGTTTGATTGTGAATTTGGTCATGAACTGCAAAAACCTAAATGTGCATTATGAACACAAGTAGAATAGGGAAGACACTTACAAAATACATGGATTGTTATCATCTTAAAATCACAGCAGTGCATTATGCAGCAGCCTTGTTGGCAAAGTCTAAGCATGAGATAAAGTACAGGAACCTAAAAAATGTTACTAATGCAAAAAGGTTTTGTTTCTTTGTGCAGTGTTTGAGAAAAAACAGAGAGAACTCTAATATAAGAGAGATCCTTGAGGAAACAAATTAATCAGCACTATGATACACCAAGTGATTAAGATAAAACACAGGGAGGCATAATGAGGATGTCAGCATTAGTGAAGTCAAAATTTCTCATCTCAACACAAAATGTTACTACAAATGTTAAAATACAAACGATATTTTATTTCAAGGGCTTGTAGACCAGATCTAAATATTTTTAAAAGAGTTGATTTTCTTCTCCTACTTGTGTTATTTCAAAAAAACTTCCTTTGCTCAGAAATTAAGTGTTTCCTCCCAATAAACAGCCGGACAAATGAAGGTCCTCTGAAGTCAAAAGGCATCTTATCTTTGACTTGTGTGAGCTGCTTTATCAGGTGTTAAAAGCTGAATTCAGAAAAGGTATGGAGTTTCATAAAAACCAAAAGGGACTCAAATACGTCACTACTTCATTGACTAGCAACTGTGCAAAGTCATGGACCAAAACTTTAAATAGAAAAAGTCATAGCCAAATTTTGCTCTAAACCTGAAAACCAAGGTACCAAGTCCTTTCACCGGGATGAAGTCTTCTAAAAGCCAATGGAGGTTTCCTTCAGTGTGGCCTGCCAAAGCCGAGAAAGGACTTTTTGCTAAAGAATGTAAGAAACAGTTACACATGTTGGCTAATTTTTTTTTTACCATAATATGGCAACAGAATATGGTAACTCCGGAGGACTCCAAGTCCTGAAGTCAACAGGTCCAAGTCCTCAACAGCACTTGCTGAGAAAAGTGGTCAATAAAGTCACTGAAAGTTTGTCGGGATAATGGCACTGGAAAACACAGAAAGCCCACATACATTTCCAATCCAGGACTCATACAGCACTGTTCAAATCAGTACACTCTTTATTATCTTGGCCAGCAATTCCTAGATCAAGGGGTGGACTGCAAGGTGCATTATGTGAGAGTGTCTCAAAAGCCAGCCCTTTCTGAAATGGTGAATAGAAGCTGCAGTCAGGGTTTTGCATCTCTGGCCAAGTTGTGTGTTGTATAAAAGCATCAAGGGACAGAGAGAAACGGCTGTAGAACATACTACAGAGTATCTTTCATTAAGCAAGCAAGGCCAAAGGGACAGATATAATCCTGTATGTGCACCTAAAACAAACAATGTTCTCGGGTGTCTGTCTTCATTACGGGAAAGTACACACATAGTAAGTTTTTGGAACCCCAGAGAAAAAGTTAAACATAGTAAGATAGATAAGTATCTAAGCAGATATATTATTTTAAGGGGGGGGGGAGCTAATCTCCATGCTTAGGCTGAGCCTTGCAGGTGTTGATTTTCATTAAACCACTTTGATGTTATTGATGTTCTCTCCCAAACAATACTGAACATTTGGCTCCTGCATAAATGGCAGAAACTGCAATAGCTTAAGCACCAGGCTATTGCTTGCCTTTGGAAAATTGCCAGGTAATAGCAAAGGAGCAAAGCACTCTGAAGCAGCAGCCTTCTTTAAGAGTCTGATAACAGAGGAGGACTTCTCATAAAACATCTTTTTAACCTGAACACCTGGGTGGGAGAACTGCCGTGTGATACCATTCTGACCTTTACTGCTGAATGTGAATGGTCTCCACAGAGCACTAATCTGTGGACAACAGTTATTGCTTTTTTTAACAGATTATTTTTTTCTTTTTTACTTACTAACACTTTATTCTTTCATCTGCTGCCTTCAAAAGTTTGTCTTTGTTTTTGTTATTCAGGGGTTTCCCTCTAAAATGGCAAAGGGAAGATGATTCAAAGGTATTAATATAGGTGCCAGTCAAACCCTAAAAGATATGAGGCTGGATGCTACTCTGTATAAATCAATTTCCTCTTGGCTATCATTGGAGTTACAGAGATCTAAGCTAGTAGAGGGTTTTGCCCTACAAAAAACTACCCAAAGCTTTGCTGCCATCCACTCTGAGCCACAACTGACTATCAAAATGGTTCTCACGTTTTTCAAGGGAAGGTTTTAATGAAGTTGCCGAACCAGCAAAACTGAAGACAACCCAAGATTTAACCCACGAGCTAATGCTGGTCATGAGGCAGAGCA
Source organism: Phaethon aethereus (assembly GCF_964289735.1). Classification (NCBI taxonomy): domain Eukaryota; kingdom Metazoa; phylum Chordata; class Aves; order Phaethontiformes; family Phaethontidae; genus Phaethon; species Phaethon aethereus. The sequence continues at coordinate 4,896,299 of NC_138593.1, forward strand.
GGAAGGGTTGGCTGTGCTTTCAGTGCACCTCAGTGAAACCAGCAAGCTTATTATCTGAATGTGACCCGCTATGTAGGGTTTGGGTGCAGGTCTGACGATGATTCCATTTTGAAGGGAGTTCCCAGCATGGGCAGTGCTGTTTAGAAATATGCATGTAACAGAGCATTATGGGCACTTGATAACTTCAAGTCTGAACACAAAACATTATGCTATTAGCTTATCCTGTAGGAAAATCACCCCATAAAGCATCATAACAATATCACAAAATATCAGAGTATCTGCAGTGTTGCCTGGTGGGTCAGGTTCCAACGTGGGATTCGGGAAAAGTCTCTCTTTTCATGTTTCTGATCAGCTGTGACATGTGGGTAAGATAGGGAGGCAGCAAAGTCAAGACCAGAACACTCTCTCTGTTAAATGCTGTCCCAACTTTAAGAACTGTAAACTGAAGTCTGTTCAGGTGATAGAGTTTTGAGGACTTCTGATTGTACAAAAACAATTATGAAGAGAAGTACCATAATAGAGACTTCCCATTTGTATACTTAAACATGTCATAGTCAGTAACACCTCAAAAAAAGTCTCATTAGTCTTTACCTCTCTCTTAGCCTCTGTCTGTAAGCAGAACCTGTACTTTTTTTGATTATTCTGATTGCCATGCAGATCTCAATCTTGAGTTGTCATGAACACCTTACAATCATCTTACCGTGAACTGCTCTTACAAGCTTCCGGATGCAATCTGTGTCTCAAAGAAAGGCGTAGACTCTGATTAACTGTTTTCCATACAGGTAGCACTTGCTGCTCCTGTCATTCTTCTGATAGGAAAGTCTGCTATCTCTCTCTTATCCCAGTTGTGTAGTCCAGTCTCAGATGTTTCTTATAGCTGTATCTTACTCCTCCCTGTGTCTCAGCATGGCTCCCAGACTGCAGTTACAGCCCTGATAGCTACTGACTTGGCATTGTTTCATTGCACGCTGGGTTTCAAGATACGTGCAATTTAAAAAAGCAATACACCTTATAGTATTTTTGCTAACACATCACATCAACCAGTACTCCACATGTTTACTGATAGATTTTCTTTGATAAGATTCCAATAGTTAGTAATTCCTTTTCAGTGTTGGAGTTGCTTTGTCCTGGCAGAGTTCATGGTGCATTTGAAAGCAGACCTTTACCCTGTATGAGACACACTCCTCTTACAAAAAAATATGCTTGGTACAAAAGCATTGGTATTATACTGTGGATTTTCTTCAGCTGATGCAGTATCTTGTCATACTCTTATGACCACCAGGAAGTTACAGGCTCCCTTAACAATTGTCTCAAAAGGGATGTCCCTGGAGAAAGTTGTTCCCCTTGTTTTCTACAGTGCCTTATCTGCCCTTGAGAGCATCATATAGGCTTTAACTCCACTGTGAGCTGCCTTACACCTCATGATATGACTATGTCCTCCCTATATTTGGCTGCTTTGCCATAAACTGGATCTTATCTGAAATGAACTTACTATTTGCAGTTTGATTCCTTGCTGCCAGTTCTGGATGAGTCCCCCGAGCGGGTCCTATATTTTGAAGTCATTGTTTTTCATCACTAGCTGAACTTGTTTGAGAAGATAGGGGAAAAAATATATACTTGCACCACATTCTACATGCATAGTTCAGATAATTTCTCATTTAATTTGACTTGCCAGTGCCTGACTCTCTCTTCCACAATACAAAGCTTTACCAGGCTCACAGCATCTCTCTGTGGGAGGGCAGAACAATGCTGTCCCTAGCACAGTTTAACTAAGGCTCAGGTTTCAGATAAAAATCCTAATCTTACCACTTTTTTTCATTTCTGACTAAATCCTTGACCTTGCAGTTGGGGGAGATTAGTTCAAGCCAGCTACAGCTCCATGCTTCTCTAATTGCCTGTATCCATTCCTCACTGCAAAGTAGAAATTTCTACTGCTGAGCCATGGCTATATCCATACATATATTTAGTATGCATTCCAGGAAAGTCTCTGGGTGTTGTGTAAACAGCTCCTCTTTGGTCTTGGGTGCTCTGGTGTGCAGCTGGCTGGTCTATGTTCAGCCTTCTCTGTTAAGTTGTGGTGCCTTAGTAACAAGATTCCTCTTGTTTGGTCACTGAACTAGCTCTATCAGAGAACACAAGAGTTAAACTACATATTAATTCCAATACAATCACAATACCACCTTAAAGTTCTTGTGATGGATGTGAATAAGCACTGAACAAAGTAGTAGGTTTTGTGCCCCAAAAGACCATACAGATCATCTTTTATTGGAACACTTCCATTTAAAAAAAAAAAAAAAAAGTAAGATGCAGAAGCCCTAAACATGCAGCATAGAGAGTAGTTCAGAGGTTCGGAGCTAAGCTTAACCTTGCATTGAACACTGCTAGCTCTTGGAGTCTGCACTTTACCAACATGCCTGATTATTCGGTTTCCTGATATGTTTATCGTTTGCAGCAAAATTATATTAATATAGTAATGGAAAGAGCAAGAACAGTAATATAAGAATGCCTGGCTACTAGAATAGCAAAAAAATAACTCAAGCACTTGTGATCACCGATTATTATATTTGCAGTGCGGCTGAAGATAATTTTTTGAAGTATGTTTACAATCATCTCCAAGTTCTATAAATATTGCTTTGTTATTGACTTTGTACCATGAATCCAGTACTGATGAAAATACTCACCCTCCCCACTGCCAATGGCAAATCAGTGCTCTTGCTTTGCTTGGCCTTTGTGCAATATTAGTATTTGTAGGACTGAGAGTCAATGGCTTAAAAATAATTAAAAGAGTGTGAAGAAAACAACTTCTGGCAGAATGAAAGAATAGTACAAGGTTTAAATGCTAGGTCCTGTTTATGTAAGAGCACAGTAAGAATACAGCCAGCAGTATCACAGCTGTTTGAAAGGTATCACTGGTAAGGAGAAAGCCTTGTTAAATACGGCCATGCAGGGAAGAAAGATTCTTGCCTGTTCACCAGGTTCCACAAATATATACCAGATAAAATGAATTGAAATGCTCAGTTGATACTACTTTTAAAGAAAGAATACAAAATATAAAATAAAATGTTTTTATAAACAGAATGCAGGAATTTGTTTGCCATATCTACATTTCCCTTAACCAATGGAATGTCATAACAGCCCTTTGGGTAGGAACTGATAATATCCCAAATAGCTCCACAGAATTGAACATGTTGGCAGAGGCTGAACTCCTGCATCACAGAAGCACAGGGATAGAAATGGGGCAGTCCTGACATTGGCTGTCCTCTAGAGCCCTTTACAGGAAGCTAGAAATACTGATTGCAGTTACAGTTACCTCCCTTTGCCCTAAATTCTGATCTCAGTTCAGAATTAAATTCCGATACAGTTACAGATCAGATAGATTGAAAATGCTACAAATTAGAGAAGCCAAGAATGGTCAAAGACTTTAAAACCATTTCAGTCCATTCAATTCCATATAGAATTGAACAGGGATGAAACTATGAAGAAGTTCTAATTCCTTCTCCAGTTTTGTAAGTTGATTTGGAGAGCAAATATTTCTTCTGCAACTACAAGACTTCCCTGTAAAAGCAAAGAACAGATATTTAGAATTACTGAGCTCCAGTGATAAAAACTGATACATCTTTTGCTTGTAGGTGGTTCACCAGACTTAGAGGCACACAGGCAGTGCAGGCAGGTAATTCTATCTTTTTGCAATAACTAGCAATGTTTCTCTCAAACCGCTTAGGCCAGCAGTTGTGTCCAAGGTGATGGGAAGGTAGGGCACGATGCCAATGGGCTATTATCCCATCTTACAGAAGCTGATGTAGAGAATGTAGCAGCTGGAATTAGAATCATAAGGTGAATTTGGGGAGAAGGTTGGAGCTGAATGTTCTATTGTATTCTTGTTCATTGCTTCATTAACAAAATCAAGCCCAGCAAAGAGGACATGTTTATAATGCTATGCTGCACATGGACTTCATGAGTTACTTGAGAAAGACATCTATTATTACTACTGTGATTTAAATTTTATTGAATAGCATCTTGAAGGGCCGTATTTCCCTTGTCATAGTGATTGTGCTATTATGACAGAACCCTAGTCCTGAGAATCTTCAGTCTCAGTGTAATATTAAAGACAGCAAACAGAAGAGACACAAGGAAGGAACTTAACTGTGCTATCACTATCTTCAATCCAGATTACTCTAGTTCTCCAGGTATATCAATGGGGCTAAGTAGGATCTAAAGTAGAAAAAGTATAACGTGCTTTACAGTGCCTGTGTCTTCCTCCCTTCCACACCCTGGATTTCAAATGTGCACTCAAAACTAATGCTAGTTAGTAATTAGAAACAAATTCTTCCAACTAGTTTAGTGCCAACAGAAGGCATAGAAAGATGAATGCAGAGCCCAGAGAACTTTGGACATGGCTTGTAGATTATTTAATTCATGAAGCTGAGACTCAGCTGAGCTTGGAATAAAGGTGAGAGGCAGTTCAAGGACGAAAAGGCTGTGAGCAATGGCCTGTCTCCACAGTTAACTCTTCCCCTTTGGAAGAAGGTGTTCTGGTTGTTTGACTCTATTGCAGTAGAACTGCAGTGGACAGCAGGTTTCTCACCAGTGACTTAATGAAAACATGACAGAGAGGCAGAGGGGCTATTTAAAGAACTGTTTTTCTCTCGGGAAGATTTATGGAAGTCACTCTGAATTTCTTCAGAGTGAATTTTCTTCCTGAGCATCAGATATAAGCAGAGCAAAGCATAGGTAGTTTAAAGCAGAGTTTTGGTGAAGTTGGGAGGTTAATGTTCCTTTCATACTAAGCTCATTACCACTTACCTTGTCGCTCTAAATATTAAGTTGAATGACCTATTTTTCAGTTTACTAGGAATTTGCACAATTTTCGACCTTTTTTAGAACCATGTCATCGCATACATCAAATTGTGAAAGAAAAAGAAAACAGCGATTATCCTCAGCAACTCTGTCATAGATATCATTAGTTGCTCAGCTCTCCTTGGCACTTGACTACCTCAGATCCATCAAGCAACATCTATGCTATAGCGAAACCAACCAAAGAGGGCATAAGGAAACGACACAAGTGCCCTTCATGACAGAAGCAAAGGTGTGGATACTAGCAAGTGTTAGCTGTTTTGATTTTGACAGAGCTGAGGCTGGTATTGTCTGTTCTCCTGATAGAGGAGAAAACAATGTTTTTCTACTTGCAGTATCTGTTTTGACCAATATTACTGCCTGTTACACTGCTGGATAAAGGTCTACCATACTGTCACAAGAATCCTCTTTTCCTGAACACTCTCCACATACCTCCTGAGCCTATGAATCCCCCTCATTCATCTCTTTAACACGTATCTTGTCTGCTTTTTGTTACATTTATTGGCATTTAGTTCAAGATTGCATGTTTCCCAAAAGATTTCCTGTTTCTGTGGCAATACATCTTAATCATTGGTTTTTCTGCCTTTGACCTCACTCGCATCTATTATAATAGCTTGTCATGCAATAGCAGTACCCTGGATCTTTTATCATACCACATGCTTACAATCACCTTCCATTGTGTTTTTATAGGTGATTTGCCTCTATCATCCTGAAATGTTATTTTAACCTTCATTCAGTAACTAGAAAAAGAAATCAGTTGAAAGAGAGAAATGTCTAGGCTGCCTCAAATCCCAGGAAATTGGCCCAGCTTCATAATTTAGCATTATGCAATTATATTAAAAATAAGATTTCCAATCATTACTTTTAAAAAAGAACGTTACCAAATATTATTAGGAGCTAATAAAATATACTAAGTTTCAACAACTGTCAATGAAAATTAAATTGAGTTAAGCAATCAGCGTACTCTAAAATGAGGGAAAAACATTAGAAACAAAACTGGTACATATGAAAACTATGGTTGTGTGAGTGGACAGTCATATTCCCCTGTGGGTAGCGTCACAGGGCTTCAGATAAACCTCTGAAGTCTGGGGAGCCTGAGCCAACTTTTTACTGATGAGTTGACTCATCAGTAATTGCCAACACAGCCATAGCAAGAAAAAAAAAAGTCACAGCAGAAAGATATGATATTTCATAGAATACAAGAAAACTGTCATTGTGTAAGAACAACAAAAAAACCAATCTGAGATTGAACTGAGTGACTAAGAGGAACAGAGGGAAGCTGCTGACAGATTAGACTGATATTTCCAGGATCCACAGCCCAGTTTGATGGCAGATGGGGAAGTGGAAAGTTAATGACAGATAAGATAGATATAGCTCTTGGTTAGTTAGCTGCTCTTTACATCATGTGAGAGACTGAAGTTCACAGCCTAGGATAAGCAGGAAAAAGTACTTCATAAGGGAAAAGAAGAAAAAGTACTTGATATGCAAAAAATTTGCTTTAATAGATTTGTGTGATTGCTCTCTGCTCATTCCAAGTGGATAATCTGAGTTTTTCTCTTGAAGAGCATTTTGCCAGAGGTCTAACACAACTCCCCATTCCTCTCCCTATAAAACATTGCTCCTGGTGACCATTGCCATCAGCTAAGCAACAGGAAAATGAATGGCATAAGGCTTCCTAAGGAGTCCAGGATGGGCAATTGCTGACTGATATAAACCCATGTTACATCCCTAAGAATCTCACTGAAGAACATGCAAACTATGCATGTGTAGAATTAAAACTGGCCTTTTTTTCTTTTTTTTTAAAGATTGTTGGATTCCATTGATTTCAAACAGATTTGCGATTTCCAGGCATTTCTTACAACTTGCTTTATGAAATGACCCAATGAGGAAAGTTTAATGCACATCATGCTGATAGACACAGGATTGCATTGACTTCATAATGTCAAGGTCTGTGGAAAAGTAGTAGTTACATTATATGTAACATATTTCTGAGTTGTTTTTATAAGACATTTTGGTCACTGCATTGTAAAAACATCCTTTTAGAGAGAGTGCAACATTACAGCTCAGGGCAAGCCCTTTGAGGGGTTTTGCCAGAGAAAAGAATTAACTTGCTGTTGCCTAAAATAGCTCAGAGACAAGTGGAAAGGGAAAGGCATCCCAGTAAGCTGTGGCATTGCTCTAGTACATAAGGAAGATGGCTAGTCTTGAATATCACAAAGACGCTTCTGAACGTGTCTTCATAAAAAGCTATTGCTGAGCTTCGGAGAGGAGCAAAGCAGGTCAAGGTTTGCAGTAGGTTTCTGGAGTTAGTACATACTTCAGAAACAAGAGTTCAAATGCCAACATTAATTAGAAAATGCTAGTCAGGGATATAAAAACAATGTTACATGTAACAAGTCATGAAAGGTTTTTATGGACAAAAGAACTCAGGACAGCATGTTTTGTTTTTCTTCCTTCCATGGTCCTCCAAACCAGTACGTGGCTGCGCTCTTAGATATGACTTATTTGCTGCGGAAAATAAGAAATAAATCTGCCCTGAATACACTCTTGCAAATTTTCTTACTTGTGTATGTTTTTAATTTCTGAAATCTTCAAATAAAAAGTGGTTTGTAGAGAGACTGTGCATATGTCCCTTGTGTTCCTACATCCACTCAATGCCTTGAAATTGGAAGTCTGCAGAACAGTAGTTTCATGTATAATAAATACAAAATTCTCTAACACAGGCTGTCTACACAATGTTGACAGAACATGAATGTGAAATAACACTCAAGAGATCACTCAGAAATCAATAAACTCAATCAGCTAGGATCTTAGCACTGTCTACAACAATAATACGGGGGAAGTGATGAACACTGCAAGGTTAAATGGTGATTTTAAAATGAAAACAGAAAAGATCCCCAAAATGTTTTCTTTAGGCCGGGGAGTGGAGGGCAAGGTAAAAAACGAAACAAAAATCTAAAACAACCCAATCCCAAACTATGTGTCCCTTAGAAGTATGGAGAGACAGTATATGACACTTGTCATCACAGACTGGCTTAAATGGTTTCTTACTCTGATACGATAGCGGCCAGTCCCTCGTGGTTCAGGAAAAGACAAGCCGCTATATGGAGATTTTTTTCCTAACTCAAACAATTTATAACCTTCTAAGTGAGGATGGAGCAATGAAAATGAGATTCAGATCTGCCAGCTTCAGTCTGTTGGATTTGGCTTGTAGAAAACCAAAGAATGAACTAAGACATTTTGCCCAAGATAGTAATGTTTGAGAAAACAGATGAAAGCTGCAGGTTGATGGTATATGCTAATTTGAGCAGACTACAATGACTCAAAAATTAGAAGTAGGATTTGTTAATAAAAATACCGAGCTTCCTTTGAATCATCCATCATGCTAATTTCAGTAGGAGCAACATCTTACCAAAACTATCCTTAAGAATTCTCAAAACCATTAGCTCTTCTGTACAAAATGACAGAGTAACACCCTGGTAGGTAAATACGTCCCAAAGGAAAATCCTTCAGACCATGCTTCTGTCAAATGTCCAGCGAGATTGCACCACAATCCAGGGGGGTGCTTGGGGCTTTGTACTTGAAAAGGATTAACAGAAGTGAAACTGGGCAGGCAGTAATGGTTGAGGTGAATCAATAGCACTTCATGTACCCAAAGGATAGTGTTAGAAACTGCAACAAGAGAGTGAATGAGGCACCTGGCAGCTGCTCCTAGGAGGGATGACAGGTAGGAGACAAATCTGTCCCTCTGGACCTTCGGGAACACTGGGCACGTCAATTTATAGCGAGGGATCTGAAGGACTGCCACAAAGCAGATCTTGCTGCCACATGCATCAGCCCAGCTGTCTACATGCTACTTCATTCAGTCCTTTCAAATAGGTTTCTACATCAGCTTTAGGTCTTCCATCAGGACATTATCCAAGCATCATATGACATCTATCAGTGTCCCTCCCCTCCATTTTACATAAAAATAAGCTGCAGCATAGGAATAAGGAATTTACTACTACCGAAAGTCTATGAAAGAACAGAGCCTTGAACACAGAATCACAGAATGGTAGGGGTTGGAAGGGACCTCTGAAGATCATCTGGTCCTACCCCCCTGCCAAGGCAGGATCACCTAGGGCAGGTTGCACAGGAACATGTTCCAGTTCCACAACCTCTCTGGGCAGCCTGTTCCAGTGCTCTGTTACCGTCACAGTAAAGCAGTCTTTCCTCATGTTGAGGTGGAACTTCCTGTGCTGCAGTTTGTGCCCATTGCCCCTTGCCCTGTCACCGGGCACTACTGAAAAGACACTTGCTCCATCGTCCTGACAGCCACCCTTCAGATATTTATAGACATTCATAAGGTCCCCTCTCAGCCTTCTCTTCTCCAGACTAAACAGCCCCAGGTCTCTCAGCCTTTCCTCATACGAGAGATGTTCCAGGCCCTTAATCATCCTCATAGCCCTCCGTTGGACTTCTCCATAAGTTCACTGTCTCTCTTGAACTGGGGAGCCCAGAACTGGACACAACACTCCAGATGAGGCCTCACCAGCGCAGAGTAGAGGGGGAGGATAACCTCTCTCGACTTGCTGGTCACACTCTTCTTAATGCACCCCAGGATACCATCGGCTCTCTTGGCCACCAGGGCACATTGCTGTCCCATGGATAACTTATTGTCTACCAGGACTCCAAGGTCCTTCTCCATGGAGCTGCTTTCCAGAAGGTCAACCTCCAACCTGTACTGGTGCAGGGGGTTGTTCCTCCCCAGGTGCAGAACTCTACACTTGTCCTTGTTAAATTTCATGAGGTTCCTCTCCGTCCAACTCTCCAGTCTGTCCAGATCAACAGTCTCCTCAGTCTCCCAGTGGTGTTGCCCATTCTCCCATCCTCTGTTCTTTTCCCCATGCATCATCACACACTGCTATACATAGTTTCCCCAACACTAGTTACTTAAAGATGGTCCCATCATTTACCAAATGAATAACTTTATGGAACAAATCATAAGGATCTTGCTAAGCTGGTAAAATTACCAAGTGGCTCAGTTTCAATTCCATATGTTCTTAATAAATGCATTTCCACACCAGCTGGTATTTGGTTGCTGCAATTCATTTGCAAATGTGATTAAAAATTCAGACAAGATTAATCTTTATTTTTCACTCAACTACCTTCAAACAAAATCACCTACAGCAATGTGTATGGTAATCAACCCAAGCAAAAAAAGCTTAGAAATGGAAAAAAGCACATAAGTAAAAGGTAAGGTTATTAAAATTTGAATTATTTCTTTCCTACAAAGTTTTAAGATAGTGCTCTTTAAATTTGGATATGGCAGTTCCTCTACATCTGCTCCACCTGATATGAATAAATAATTGACAGTCATTTGACAGCCCTTTAGAAACAGCCCATGAAATATATAAATAAAATGTTAGAGGATAATAGCAAGCCTCCATACAACAGACATGAAAGAGAATTTGCTTGCAATCTGTAGAGACTCGACTGCATTTGAAATCACTTCAGAAAAATATTGGGACAGCCAGTTACACACAGCAACACAAATACCTTGAGGGGCTAAAAGAAGAGCCACCAGGCACAGACAGCACACACAGCACCAGCATGTCAGCGTGCCCCTGAGAGCGCAGCCTTCCTCCAGAGAGCCCCTGCAACGACGACAAGGTCTTAGAGGCATGCACTGAGTTGGGAACAAGACCAATGCTCTCTTGGCGATATATGACAGTTCTCAGAGCAACTATAAAAGGCTGTGGCTCACATTATAAGCTACTTTTGCACTGTTAGGTGCCTTAGCGTACCAAAGGGGTGACTGAACTCCTCTCAATATCCACTTTACCAATTACAAATGGCTTCTTAGGGGAAAATCATAGCCTGAAAGAAAGCATTGGGGAGGGCGTGGGTGTTGTCCTTTGCTCCATACAGACGGTTGGCAGAAACCATCAGGAGCAGTGCTATTGGATTGTATTTGTTGATTACTATGAATTAGGCTTACAAATAATGCATTGAGTCCGGAAGATACATCTGCTAAATGCAGCATTTGTCTAGCCTAAATACTCATGAAACAGGCACAGAAATCATGCCATGGTGCTCAATGCTGGGTGGTGGCTCTGGCCTGAGAAATGTTTTGAGAATCCCAGATGACATAAAATGCTTTGGAAGGATACCTACTGTTCTGAATACTATATTTCTTTTTTTACCATGACATACCCAGATATATAGAAAAGGCAAAGGTGAGGATGCAGGGTTTCATTCTCTCCAGTTTGGGCTTCCCTGGTTTCAGCTGATTTTTAAGGCCACTCCTAGTCCTGGCCGAGATTCTAGTTGCTTCCAATCAGCTCCAATTCACATCACATGTCTTTGACCCTACAATAGCAGGCAAAAGCCCCTAAAAATACATTTCCAATTGTGGGAGTGACAGGGAATCAAACCTTCCTGGAGCTTTTCTCTTTTGTTTCAAAGGGAAGTGCAGGCTGACTGAAGGATAAGTTGCTCAGATAAAGTAACAGTGAAAATTAGAAGGCATAAGCACACCCACTGCAGGCAGACTCAGAGGTGCTCTTTTTAAACAGAATAATAAAATCAAGGAGACTGCCCAGTACACACGCTAACGAGAGTTGATCCGAAGCTACAGAATTAAACACTTTTTTCCTAAAGCTCTCTGAAGAGGATCAGGGCTCCTATTTAAGTATGAGAGAGTGAAAAGTGTCTACAGATTCTCAGTGGAGTGTGGAAAAATACAGCGATGGAGAATTTGCTGTTCAGAGTTTGCAACCCATTCTGTTAGTTCGGCAGAGGATCGGAGCTTGGCTTTTTCTTTAGCACAGCGTGGTTTGCACCTAGTTTGCCCGGCAGAATAGATGGGAAACCCATGCAGCAGGGATGCCGCAACGCTGGGCGACTCGCTACCTGTGCGGTAACTTCACAGGGCCGTTCCCAGCAGAGGAACTGTCGTCCTGAATATTTACTGTGAGACAAGCCAAAACACACACGTTTTGTTCTACTCTGAACCAGCTGCCAGGTGAACTCTCCTGACCAAATCCCATACCCTCACAGCTGTTCCAGTGTATGAAGATGACTTTTTAAAAAAAAACTCTCCGAATTATAATGAATTTGGATTTGACAATTCTCCACTTTCTTTCCTATACCCTAACAGCAAACTCAAATAATGATGAATATATCATGTGCAGGGAACTAATACGTAAAGTGACAGCTGTTTTATTAATGTCTCCAACCCATTAACACTTGGAGGGCATTAAGAGAGCACAATAGGATGACCTTCGCTAAGAAGGTGGACTGGGAAAATATGTTTCTTTTCTTTAGGATATGAACTGAGCATAACGTTATTTCAGAAGTGATAAAGATCAGAGAGCTGTAGCATAAGGAAGATGAAATCTGACTCACTGACTTATTCAGGCTGGAATATCCTATTGATTCCCTCTTTCATCACAGACAGCCCATCTGTGTTCAACTGAGTTTGGGTCAAAGGATCTGCAAGTATTTCATTAGTTAGACAAGTTAACCTACTTAAACAAAAACATTATCAGCTATCGCAGGATGATTTGAGCTGACATAAATCCTCTGAACACTAAACAAACAATGACAAAAAGCAGACAGTGATGGTAATAAATATTCAGCATCAAAGACTTTCAAGAGCAACCACCGTTTACTTATAAATTATTTGTTCCAGCATCTACTAATGTGTATAGGAACATATCATTAAGAATTGTTGCCTTGGGAGGTTGAAAACTACTATGTTTTCAATTTGCAGACCTCTCAGAGTTTTGCAGCTGAGGAACAGACACTGGTATAATGAATTTCAGTCTGTCAATAATAGCCCAGTTTTTATTAGTCATCTCACACACAGCTTTCGGAAATAACCCATACAGCCCACTGTGACCTGCAGACCAAAGGTTGAAACCTACCAACATATTGGTTTTGACTAAGTCTGAGAAGGAAATGGAATCTTTATTTCCACGGAAAATTTTGATTTCCGAGTTTTTTCTGTAGGCTTGTTCCAAAGAGCAGCACAAGAATAACTGAAATTTTTTGGAGAGAGAATTTTCCCAAAAATTGTTTCAATTAAGTCAAAATGGTTTATGTCAATTTTGACTTTTTTTTTTTCCAATATAGAATACTTTTCCATTGAAAGGTCATTTCGAAACAAAATCTACAATGCTCTGTTCCAATACATCTAAAACACCCCCTTTGATCTGGTCAACACATTTGAGTAATCACAGTAAAACAAACAAACAAACAAAAAAGGTAATTCATGAAACACCTCAATTCTGGAAAAAGGTAGAGTCTGACAGATTCTAGAAAAGCATCTTTCAGAAGCTCCATCTCTGATCTACCAGATAAAAATTACCTTTAAACTGCCAACAAAGCCGACAACCGTAGAGAGACGAATTTGTAGAAATACGAAAGCTTACAAAAAAGAACCAAAGTAGGACATCTAGAAAACTTGCATAAAGACCACTTAAGAATGCTATTTTAGAATTGCAGAGCAAATATACCTGGACAAGATACTGAGATTTGGGCTTTTGTGAAGAAACAGGTATTCAGATAGAAACCAATTAAGGTTTTGCAGGGTTGAGATAAAAGTTTTGTCATTATTGAACCTTGGATATAAAAATGTAGAAAGTGATAATGGTTTACTTTTATATAATAAAGAGCGTAAGGTTCCTACTAATTGAGTAAGAAGAACAATTAACCTTGTAGTGCATCGATACATCAGGTTGAAATATTTGTAAATTAGGTAATTAGGATGCTTTAGTTTTACTATGCTAGCCAAGTAAGCCTGGGTTAAAAGCAAATCAAATTTTTAAGAATTTTTAAAGTTCAGTGGTACTATCATATAAGTATGAGGCATGTATTATGCTAGCCAGCAAAATAATACACATAGCAAATTAGTTCAGTTTACAAATGCATATGGATGGTTTAAAGACAAAACCCATTATGTCTGAGTGGTTTGATTAGAGGAAAAGCTGATCTGGCATCTGTCTTTCATGTCTAACAGGTTACAGAGGCAGATGAAGATCTGAATTTGCCGAGATTTTCTTGTTAAAGGTGTATCTTCTATATTTCTATGTTTTTCCAACATACAGTATTTCTTATGATAAAAGTAAGTTCTATGTAATAGAAGGAAAATCTAGCTACAGAAAAGCTATTTAACAAGCACAATTCTAGGCCTACCTTATTCTACCAGGGAAAAAATGGGCAGGTACAAACAGATCCAAACTTTTCTCTGTAAGAGACCATTGTCCTGCAAGCCAGCTCTGGTCCAGAAGCCATACAGCTACCCTAGTATCCTCTTTGCCATGCCATACTTGTCCTTTGCGTGGTAAAGAGGCAGGATCACTAGGAAAAATTACACTGATATTTCCTGATAGTTTAAGAGGACTTTGCACAGGTTATGTGTCTCAGAATAGCTCAATGGATGCAAGAAAATGATTTAAAGGCCGTAGATTCAAAGGCCGCAGGGGAAGTTTTATCTGAATACCAGTCTTGGTATTTCACTTAAATATAATCACTTAGTGCTTGACTCTGATAGCTAAGGTGACTTTTTTCCTTCCTTACTCAATTCAATGAAAGGGTCCCTCAGGTATTTTTATATTCCCAGGTGCCTTCGTTAAGTGTGTAATTCATGTGTTATTGTTTCTCTAGTATCGTTGCTGGCATTTACGGTTATGCAAAAGGATTTAAACATTGCTTTGAGGAACTAGTTCTGCAAGCTGCTATGAACAACATAGGCAAAGTTACTGGAGGGAGTAAACTTGACCACTCAGGACTTTGTGGAGTTTAACAAAATAAAAGGATCAGCAGGGCCTAAAAGAATTATTTTAAATTTGTGCAAAAATAATTTGCAGTGCCTGTCCAGCTCTCTGCATAGTGACCTTGTGTTGTCCAAGTTAATGTGTCTTTGGAAAAAACTCATGAAAATTAATAAACCAGCATATTGTTCAGACCATGAGCATTGCTCAATATATGTCCCTTTCTGTGATATATGCAGGTTATGGTACATGATTGATTCTTGCTTATCATCATTGATTGGAAAACAGTCCTTCCACTTCGTAGCGTATTCTCCTTGAGGTGTAACATACATGAATCATCCCAACAGTTACCTATGGCCATCAGTGTGAAGGATGAAAGGGCTGGTAAGTATGAGGACCCCGGGAAGAGTAAACAGGAAGGCCAGTGTGGGCAGGGATTTGAACTAGAAATATTGACTGCAGGGGACTTCTTCAAAGTCTAACACGGGTACTATGGAGGTCTGCAGCTGACAACCCTGTCTCATGCTTTGTTATATAAATACGAAGCAGCAAATGTTCCATATTTGCTACCAACTGGCAGGCACTCTTGCCTGCTGTTTTGTTCAGTCTCCTCTGCCTAGTGGAATACAAGCATTTTTGTAACATTCCAAAAACGAATCTTCTCAGCAAGTTTCCATAACACCGGCTAGTTCAAACAGCCCATTTGTAAATATTTCAAATCCTCTTCTCCAGCAGAGAACAGGAAATTAAATAATTTCTCCTCATGCCCTTCCACTACTTCAGTTTGCTCAGCTTCTTTGTTTTGCATTAAATGAGTGCAACTTTGTTTCTTTCCCTCCTTTTGCTTTCTGTCTCATTATTCAAAGCCCACTTCAATAGAAGCAGTTCCCCATCTGCTAAGGGAAACGCCAGGCAAACAGTATGTCCTTCTTAACATGCAAATCCTCATGGCAGTTTGGGGTAAGAATTCAGCCACAGATATATCCATTTAGCAAAAAAATTCATGGGTATTTTTTGAAGTTTCCATGCGATGATTCCAGTACAGACCAGGTATTTTAAGTATGTGGGTTGCTTGTGTCTCCTCTTTCTTTCTGGTAATCTGCCCATCCTCATCTGCTTACTTAGAAGTCCATCTGACAACCATCCTACCTACTACACCTCCTCACCCAAATCTAAATATTCAGTTGACTCAGGAGACTCCGCGGTCTCAGCCGTGATGAAGCACCTCCCTACCCTGGTGACCAGCTCTGGTTCCTGCAGCAAGGCCCTACAGCTACTCTTCCTGCGCCACATAGTAAGCGTGAGCCCAGCTGGGCTTTTGGCTTCCACCATGCCAGATCAAAGGGGAATCCACATGCAGCCACCGCCTCTGCACCTGCTCCCGGCACCTCATGTTCTGGTAAGGTTTTTCGGCACGGGCACGCTGCCGAATGAAGGATGCCTGGCCCTGCACCCACCCTCGTGCCTCAGCGCAGGGGACCCCGGGGGAAGACACCCCTGTGGGACCGCTGAACTCAGGCTGAGCTAGCAGGCTAATGCTGGCTGGGAACCGATCAGCCCTGCTGGGTTGGAACTGGCTCCCTGCAGAAGCTGGGCAATGTTCCTGTTCCATGCTCAGCAGCACATTCTTTATCATCTTATCACTGTCCAGCTTTTCTTCAGCAGCCCCCAGATAGCAGAGCTGAATGTAAGAAACTATCAGATCATTGCTTTCCTGACAAATGAAACTGGATAACTTTCTAAACATGCAAGAGTCATCGGTCTAGTACAGACCATCCTGTTACATATGCCCTTAAAGAATTAACTATGGTGCAGAGATCACATGCAGGAAAAATTATGACCAACATTGTGCTGAATTTATTTGTCCAGTTATCTCTGCATAATCAACTGAGGGAACTGACTCAGAATTTTATCTCCCCATCACCACCCAGCAGATCCTTGGTCCTTTGAATCCCAGCATCTTCTGTGATATTAGGCAACTGTTTCCCCAGCTTTTGAACTGGCAATGCTCCAGAAGTAGGGAGACAAAAGAGAAAAATCAAACCTAAAGAACTAGGTTTAGTTCAGAGAAGTTTCTCAGAAAGAATGGACAAAAAAAGGAAATGTCACTGCCATGAGCTGGCAGAGTATGTTTAACACAGCACCTAATACCAGGGGTCAGATGAGCGTGCTGTTCTACCAGAAAACCTATTAGCAGCCTGCAGAAAGGAGACCTCCTCTCAATCTATCCATGGAGAGGGTTAATGAGATTCCTTAATTAGATACAATGGAGAGGGGAACTTGGAGCTTTATATTTTCGCTCTGCAGTCAAACAAGACCTTAATACCCTCAGGGCATTGTCTTTAACACGAAACAGTAATGTGAATAAATCTGCAACCACAGAATCTAACAGGGAGAAACCAGATCCAGCCGGCTAGGAAACCACCATGACAGAGAGACCATTTACAATATGCAACCAGAGTTTTGCCAGACTTAATCTTCTTCACATCGTTGTCAGCACTGAATTTTTCTTATTGGGCTACATATACTGCAGGCTGGCATCAGCTCTGCGCCCGGATGCCAGCAGAAAACTGCTGGTTGCAGAAAACCTTCCACTGGCGGCAAGTTGATGGCCAAGATATAGAAGCCATCCCACCCTCCCTGGCCAGAGGACCCAGGCTGCAGCTAAAGTGAAAAGAAAGATATGCATACTTAGATATCTGAATCAAAGCAAAGCACTCTCATACCACGGTATCTGCAACCTTCTGCAGGACAAAAGATGCAAGAGCTCACTGTTGTAAATCTCCTGTTTAATCTTTCGGTGTTTCACCTCTCATTAGGAACGAGAATAGTTTTCTTCACATATTTAAGAACACTGGTTTGCAAGAGCATTTTTCAATAGTTCAGAGTACATTCTCTGCTGTCCTAGAATTGCTGGAGTTCCTAATTGTCTTTGACCTAGATCCTGCACTGGTGCCTTACAACCTACTTTCAAAAGAAATGAGATCTGAGGGCGGTCAGCACCTCTAAAAATTAGGGTGAATTCTTAACTCTGTTGCCTTCACCAGGTCTCCGGCTTCATCCTGCTTCTGAGGGAGGTAGATGGAGGCTCTCTCTTTCACAATATGAAGGTAAAAGGACTATTCTTTTGATAAAACCATACAATAAATATAAAAAGGAAGGACAGAGGATGATGTAGAAGAAACCTGTGGGTTTGCAACAGCTTTTGGAAGCTGATTCAAAGACTTTATTCTGCAGAAGTGGCTAAGGGCCTCTAA